>NC_037686.1:5748964-6048964 GCF_003255815.1 Theropithecus gelada | reverse complement strand
CTTACAACAAAAGTACACCAAATGAAGCAGCTTCGCCTATAAGCTATAAAAGTGGTCGTACTGGAAGAAATCTTCCAGACACATTTCTCAACAAGAGTGCCTTCTCTTCCCTTCTGCTGTGCTGCTGTCACTAGGCTAGAGGCAAACATATGTATCCCTGCTGCCAAACACTCAGAGTGGATTCAGTTGAGTTCTGGGCACAGGGTAGGTGCTCAGTAAATTGTTGACTTATCTGGACACAGTAAACACATATGCTCGTGTGTGCTCAGACACCAGATGCCTCATTTGGAAACCATCTTTCCCTGGTAGAAATATCGGCCCCACACTTTGGCATTTAAAGCTGCAGAAATCAGTCTAGTAGTTTCTATTTAAGTTGGACCCACTGATTAAAATTTTGAAATTCCAATCAGGACTTCTAATCTTTCCTCCAGAGCAGTCAGAGTTGTTACCTCGGGAGTAGGGAGGTCTCAACCTTGAGCACAGACAGAAGGTTGTGGATTTTTCTTTTTTTTTTTTTTCTGAGATAGATGTTGCCCAGGCTGGAGTGCAATGGCATGATCTCAGCTCACTGCGACCTCTGTCTCCCAGGTTCAAGTGATTCTTGTGCCTCAGCTTCCTGAGTAGCTGGGATTACAGGCATGCGCCACCATGCCCGGCTAATTTTTGAATTTTTAGTGGAGACACCGTTTTGCCATATTGGCCAGGCTGGTCTCAAACTCCTGACCTCAGGTGATCTGCCTGCTTCGGCCTCCCAAAATGCTGGGATTACAGGTGTGCGCCACCGTGCTTGGCCTGGTTGTGGCTTCTTTAGGAAGCCTGCTTGCTTCCTCCTTTCCTCATACCTCACGTCTCTGAGCACCAAAGAAATGAAGAGGGAGGAAGAGAGAAAAGTAGCTTGGTACTGGTGAAGGAAGGGATTGTTAGAGGAGGCAGGATATCTCCACGCCAGGCTTTCAGCTCACAGGCAGATGGCCAGGCAGCAGAACTCCCCAGCAATCTCCAGGTGGAAGTCATGCAGAGAGCACTCCCACTTGGAGTGACCTGCTCAGTGCCTCTGTACCCTCACATGAGTGTGGCTGTGGCGGCCAGAAGACTGGACGCACTGTGACGCCCTCTCCATCCCCCCATGCGGTCACCCACCCCTGGGAGCCTGGTCTCTGAGTGTTTCAGGCAGTTTTTCTTGGGGTACTGTCTCACATCCCAACTTGTGCTTAGCATGTGGAGCTAATGCCTTTGGTGGTAAATAGATAAATTCTCACTTCTATCTTCATACCCAATAAACTACACTTACAATACTTACACAGTACTCCCGGACTAGGGATAAAGCCCGTTGGAAGGGTTGCGGCCAGAAAGAGTGAGAGCCCTTTCCACTCTGGCGGACACCCATCCTGGATGCGCCTGAGAAGGCTTTGTTTATGGGAGACACCTGGCTCTCCAGCTCCTGAGTCCTTGGAGGAAAGTGAAAATTTCCCCAAGAGGGAGAAATCCTTGAAACCCAGTGCATCTTATACATTGTTAATAACACAGGTCCAGTGGGACTATTTGATTGTCACTAGAAAAATTTCCCAGGAGGAAACATTCACAACATCGTATTTTAGCTCGATTTCAACTCTGCAAAACAGAGCTTAATGATTAAAAGTCTGATTCTAAAGTCAGTCCACCTGGGCTTGCATCCTAACTCTACCACTTCCTAGTTATGGAATAAACTTCACTCAACTATACCTTGGTTAACTTATCTTTGAAATGAGGGCATTAATAGTACCTCCTCCATAGGGTTCTGGTGATAATTAAGTGAACTGACACACGTAAGCTTAGGACACCGGATGGCATACGGTAAGCTTAGGACACTGGACGGCATACAGCAAGTGCTCAACAAACATTGACTATCCACTGTTGTTGTTAATACTACTGCCCCAACTGCATTAGCAACTTATTTTCTTGTTGAGCAAGGTGAATCACAGTTTTGTGCAGGGTACAAAACTGTGGGTCTATGCAGATGCATTTACTTGAACAGCAAAATACTGTGTTTAGAATAACATAGGAAAAATAGAGGAAGGGAAACAGTACTGTTGAAAACCATTGAACTGGGTGTAAAAAGACTCATGTATGTTTTTATAAAGCAAGCAAGGGAATACTGACTAGTTGCTTGAAACTTTATGTTGAGAATAAAATAACAGTGTCTACTACCCTCAAGAAAGTCATCATCTGGGAGACCCACGAGTCAGTAGGCAGTCCCAGCACAGCACAGCACAGCACAGCACAGCTGTGTGGGGTAAAGCACGAGGCGTCTTAGGAGTGTAATGGAGGGGTATTTTGCTCAATCTTTGGGCAAAATTAGCTTCTTGAAGGGGGTAGCATCTAAGCCAAGAAGTGAATGCTGAATTAGAATTAAGGATAGAGAGGGAGAAATTATTCTGAAAAGAAAGAGAAACACACACAATGGCCCATAGAAGAGAGAGTGGTCTGGGAACTACAAGTAATTCAAAATGGCACATGGCTGGTGCATTGGTGCTTACAGGAGAAAGTGGCAGGAAACAGACCACAGAGGTCCTTCTAGATCATGTAATCCAGTCTGACCCTTGTTTGAAGGTGATGGGGAGCTGATGAAGGCGGTATTAAGCCTAAGGGCCATTCTTTATTGCACAAGGTAAATGGATAGGGGGTCCCGGTTAGAGACAAGCATACCCTTTAGGGGACTTTTGTATTAATCCAGGTTAGGAGAAAATCATAGCCTGAGATGGGGTGATGGCAACTGGAACAGAGAACAGCAGAAGGATTTGAGAGATTTGTAAGTCAAAATCCAAATGCCGTGGTGATTTAATGGATGTGAGCTGAGGAAAAGGGGAGAAGAGGACATAAGACAAACATCAATGTTTCTGGTTTGGACAAGTGAGCATATGGTTTTCTGAAAAAAGGGAAAGGAAGAACAGATTTAAAGGAAAACAACATGGAATGGGTTTTGAGGTTATCGTGCTGACGGTGCCTGTGGACGCTCCAGTAGGGAGGAGGTGTCGGCTGTTAGATACACGGCAGAAAAGAGCTCTGGCTGAGAAATCTCACACACCGGCACACACATGCACGCATATGCATGTGCACACACCTACACACGTGTACACATGCACAGGCAGGTGCACACACCCATACACACACGCACACATGCACACAAGTCCATATAACATACACATGCACACACCGGCACATGAACATGCACAGACACGCATGCCTTGGCCCTGTCCCTGTGATTCTATGAAATACTGTTATTAAGAGCATTGGGAGTAGTCAGTCAGGATTTCAATTACTAGGTGAGTACCTCATCCTTCCAAAACTGCCTCTTCAAATGACTGACATAGTCCTAAGGATCAAATCAACCTCATTCAGAAATCCAGTCTTTGATCCCCACACTTTGCCTGGCACTACTCTGACCAAGAGCCCAGTGAAGCCCTCACACCGCAGCTGGTCACCACTCTACACAGTGATGACCAGATGCCTCCCTGGGACAAGAAGAGGATGTGTCTATCACTCAGCAGGTGATGGGCACTGACAGTGGCTTTGTGAGGTGTTGGTTTGTGCACACCCCCATGCACTTGGCCCCTCTCGGCTTTGGGATTTGTCTTTGCAGCCCCGTCATTGTTCTTGGAGAATAGATGCCCAGAAACAGCCTGCAGAAGACAGCAGAGAACCGCGCTGCAGCAGGGCTCCCCTCCGCCCCCCATCAGGCACAGGCAGGGATGATCACCTTCCTCAGCCAACATCAAAGCACGTTAAATGTTGGAGGTAATGCTGTCTTTGGTGCTGAAAAGTCACTCCCCCCAAACACTCACCAGGGCATCTGGGGAAAAATGAGCCCCTTGCCATCTACCAGATGTGTTTATTGTGGGGGAAAAAAAAGCCTAAGCAAATCTCCCCAATAGGTCAGAATCTTAACAAGGATAGTAATTCCCTTAACATTCAGATGCAGCATTAACCACATCCATAAACTAAATCTACAAACAGCAGAAATAATAATAAAAAGAGCTATTTATGGAGGCAATGTATGAGAGGTGATAGTAAAGAGACTCCCTTCCCGTCGCTGTCAGCCCCTGAGCTCTGTGATTCTGAATAGCTGACAGCCTTCCAACCTCATAAATTCCAAGAACCGCAGCCACTGGGAGCAGCACAGCCTCCGGCCCCTCTGTGCCTTCGGTTTCTTACAGAAAGGTAAAATGACCAGCACGCATACATTGTAATGGGACATAAGGTGAAGGAGGTCTTTTGCTTTCATTCTAAAGCAGAAATTGTCCCAGTATTTATGGGAAATCACTAACTCTGTGTGTGTTTTCAAGTTTTCATGTATTAATGAGCAAAATTCTCGGTGCAGCTAACCAGGCTGTGTCCATGCTATACGGACAGTCTCCTTCTGAGACACTGGAAGCCGGAGGCTGAGCCATTTGGGTGTTGGACAGCAGCAACAGTTTCCGAAGGAAACCCTGGAGAAGATTCTATAGCAGAGAAAATAGAGTACAGGCAGAAGTGGGTGCAAAATACTAACAATGCTTTATGATCAAATTATCCCTTTTCTTCTTGATTTCAAAGCCCTGAACACAGAAATTCAATCTCAAAGATTTGTCTGCGGTCAGCATCCTTGCCCCATTTCACAGATGGGGAGACAGGTCCAGAGAGTGAAAAGAGCAGCCCACACCAGCAGCAGGGCTATGAAGAGAACCTTTCTGCTCCCACCCAGGCTGTGGCCCACCCTTCTGAGTTGGAGTCAGAGCAAAGCCTCTGACCGGAACAGAAACAAAATCAACTCAGCCTTTCCTCCTTCAGAGGGGGTCAGGGCTAATCCCCAGATGCTGGAAGTGAGAGGCCTTTGGAGGAAGAACCCTGAGAAGCAAGGCTCCCATCTGCTCTTTGTGGACATTTAATATCTCAGGGCGATTTCTGCAGAGCAAAGTTCACCCCAGGCTCTGGGCTGGATATTTCCTTCCTCACAGGCATGCAGGGGCTGTGAGCTATTGGTGTCCCTGGCCAGGACGCTTCCACCCCTGAAGAGACTCGAATCAGAAGCAGATCAAGTGGTTTCTGTATGATGATGGCTTAGAAATGATGAGCGGTGGTAGGAACATGAGATAGGATCATCATCTTTAATCCTGCACCAGCGCCAGCACAGTTGGTCATTTGCTTGTGTGGAACGTCAGTTTCAGAGGGGGCGATTCCATTTATGAAGGATGTGGTGTTTTCCCATCAGGCGGATGAAATTGACTTCCGTTGATGATAGGATGCCTGCACATTTGAAAACAGGAAAGCATTTGCTTTGCTACAGTTCACTTTTTGGTTAAATAGTATTGAAAGACGTAGGCTGATAAAACTCCTTTTGTCACTTTTCAGCCCTGAGGGAAAAAAGGGGGGGTAGCAAAATATAGAAAAGAAGGCAATTATAAAATAGAACCCAAATAAATGCTAATCTTGGCTACCTTTTTTTTTTTTTTTTTTTTTTTAGATGAAATCTTGCTCTGTCACTTAGGCTGGAGTGCAATGATGCGACCTCGGCTCACTGCAACCTCCGCCTCCCGGGTTCAAGCGATTCTCCTGCCTCAGCCTCCTGAGATGCTGGAATTACAGGCGCCCACCAACAAGGCCAGCTATTTTTTGTATTTTTAGTACAGACAGGGTTTCACCGTGTTGGCCAGGCTGGTCTCGAACTCTTAACCTCAGGTGAGTCACCTGCCTCGGCATCCCAAAGTGCTGGGATTACAGGCATGAGCTACTGTGCCCGGCCAGCTACCTCTCATTTTCAAGGAAACTTCAGGCAACCACTTAATAAACCCAGAGTCAAAACAGTCTCTAATTTTGACATTATCAACCTGTGTGAAATGTGATAAGAAACAAAAGCCATCGTGCAGCTATGAGGGCAGTTATTATTGTAACACTTGAAGTGCCCTGGGGATGAAGCACGAGGCTCCACACAGTCTTGGACTGCCATCCATTCTGCTTTGGGGAAATTTGATTGTCTATGCCTTTTCCTCTTTCGCTTTTGTTTTCCAAACACAGAGACCAAATGCAGAAGAGCAAAGCAGAGAGAAAACTGGGTTTTTTGGTCCTATCTCCTGCTCGTCTCTCTCTTCCTCCTTTGTCGGCTTTCCTCCTACTCTCTGCAAACTTTGCCTCCTGCTAACCCTTCAATCATTTCTGTCTTCAGATGCCTGCCTTCTTCCTTGATTTAACTGATGTTAACACAGTACATCTCAGTTTTTCTCTAGACTGACACCATTCTGGTTAAAAAATATATCAATGTGTCCTGGAATATTTCAGTGTCGCTTCTTAAACCCAGCAGAATTTTTTCCCATCATAGAAGATGTGTAGACGTGTAGGGAGAGATGTGTCCTCAGACCACTGGCATCTCAGGGAAGGTAACCTCAAGACTGATTTCATTTGTGAGCAAATCACAAAACAATAACACTCTTAATGATTTTGCCTCCCAAGCTATTATAACCTGAAGACGAAGGGCACTAAAAACAAAGCCACTGAAACCCTTCATAATCAGACCACCCTGGACTCTCAAAACAGTGTATCAAGAATGAAATTCAGAATCTCAGCACTTTGCGGGGCCAAAGCAGGCAGATCACTTGAGGTCAGGAGTTTGAGACCAGCCTGGCCAACATGGTGAAACCCCGTCTCTACTAAAAATATAAAAATTAGACAGGCGTGGTGGCAGGTGCCTGTAATCCCAGCTACTCGGGAGGTTGGGGCAGGAGAATCACTTGAACCAGGGAAGCAGAGGTTGCAGTGAGCGAAGATCGTGCCACTGCCCTTAAAGAATGAAATGAGTTAATAAAGACACAGGAAAGTCAAGTTTTGGTGGGAGTCATTGAGAATGAAAGCTTCTAAAAGGCAAATCTACATCTGTTTAGGGTTCTTGGTCTTTGTTTAAAGTAAGACATGATGCTTTCTGCAAGAAAGACAAGGTCTTTCATGTAACAGAGCTGCCTGTGATGGCCGCATGAGTGAATAGGGCTGATGCAAACAGCACAAGAACCCCATCAAGCTGCTAGAATACGAATACTCAGACTGTGCCCCAAGTCTTAGTTTGGGGCCCCAGAAATAATCCCCAGGACTAGGATTTAAGTGCAATTAGTTTATTTGATATGAGATTCAGAGAGCACTTATAGGACAGAAAGCAAGATAGAAACAGAATGGCAGACAAGAAAGGGTTCCTTGTCAAGTGAGTTACAACTATAGGTACCCGCAGCTCTAAACTGCTGTGGAAATCCAGGAGCTGGTGTAGCAGATGCACTTCTGAGGGTCCCGCCATCTGTAATTGGCTGAGTTGTCCCAGGAGTCATGGATCCCATGGCAGCCAGAGAACACTTATGGGAGAAGAAATGTACATGCTGGCAGCTGGAAATCCAGGGCTCCAAAGTGGTGAGGGGAGAAGGATATGGATGGGGCACTGACAGCCCCCACACAGGCTCCCAGGACCCCTCAAGGCCTCTTATTTCCATATTACAACAGCATATTAAACAACACTCAGAAGCATGTGGCTCTTTGGTTAGTGATGATTGTAAAGGGTGGCCCTGAGTTGTGTCAGTTGGGAGTACTAATGGTTTCGATAAGTTAGTAGCTGAGTGCTCCATGGAGGTGTGAGCCCTGCCTGAGAGGAGTTGGGAGCAAAAGTATTTCTAGGCAGTATTCCTATAAATCCTACAGCAAAAAAATTGCATATATCCATTGCACATTTATTCCTCCACAGGCAGAGAAGCAGGAGACGGCAGCTCCTTAACCCACCAGCTGGAGAATCCTCTACAGCAGTGTTCTCTGCAGCAGTGTTCTTGGGCATCCCTGTACCTTCAACGTACCTTGACCCAGCATTTGACGCATAGCAAATGTGCCACATAAATGTGTGAAAAATGAATTAATGGATGGATGAACGGATGATGAGCGCTATGGTTTGGATACAGTTTGGTCCTACCAAGTCTCATGTTGAAGTGCAATCCCCCATGGTGGAGGTGGGGCCTGGTGGAGGGGCTTTGATCATGGGGGTAAATCCCACATGAACATCTTGGTGCTGTCCTCCCAGTAGTGAGTGAGTTCTCACTCTAATAGTTCCTAGGAGAATTGATAGTTTTAGAAAAGCCTGGTACCTCCTCCCTTTTACCTCTTGCTTCTTCTCTTGCCTGGTGATGCCTGATCTCCTTCCCCCTCCGCTGTGCGTGGAAGTTTCTGAAGCCCTCACCAGAAGTAGATGCTGGCGCCGTGCTTCTTGTATAGTCTGCAAAGCTGTGTGCCAAAGAAACCTCTTTTCCTTACAAATTGTCCAGCTGCAGGTAATCCCTTATAGCAACACAAAAACAGACTAAGACAATGAGTCACATCTGCAATGAAAAGTGTAGTCTTTGAAAATTTGGCAGTGACATACCTGGAGGTTTATAATAGTTTGATCTACACAGGGTGACACAAGACAGCAACCACCTGTATAGCATTGGGCTATTATATCCATCAGACTTGAGGATAATCTTCTGAGGGCAGGGACGGTGTCCATTTCTTGCCATCGAGTTTCCAGTGCTCACAACAAAGATTCGTCGGATGGGCTGGGCACGGTGGCTCACACCTGTAATCCCAGCACTTTGGGACGCTGAGGCGGGCAGATCACGGGGTCAGCAGTTCGAGACCAGCCTGGCCAACATGGTGAAACCTTGTCTCTACTAAAAAATAAAAATAAAAAATAAATTAGCCAGGTATGGTGGCACACGACTGTAGTCCCAGCTACTCGGGAGGCTGAGGCAGGAGAATCTCTTGAACCCAGGAAGTGGAAGTTGCAGTGAGCCAAGATTGTGCCATTGCACTCCAGCCTGGACGACAGACCAAGACTCAGTCTCAAAAAAGAAAAGAAAAGAAAACAAAAAGGTTCATTGGATGAATGAATGAATAAATAACCAATGTAAAAGCAGAGGATGGTATAGTTGTTAAGCGCATGGACTTGGGAGCTATGTTGCTTAGGTTCAAATACAAGCGCCACAGCCTTGAGCAAGTTATTTAAACCCTCTGTGGCTCAGTTTCCTCATGTATAAAATGAGGATCATGATAGTGTCTATCTCACAGCACTGTTGTGAGGATTAAATGAGAATTCACTTAAAAAACTTAGAACAGTCCCTACAGAATAGTAAGTCATATAGAAACGTTTGCTCTTATTATGGAATCTCAGAGTGTCCTCAATATCAATAGAAATTATTTTTTCCAAAAAAATGGAAATACAGCCATTGTGAGAGGTGAGGCCATCTGGACTTCCTGGGTAGAGTGGGGACTTGGGCAACTTTTCTTACAAGAGGATTGTTAAATGCACCAATCAGGAACTTTCCTGCCTTATAAGGGGATTGTAAAATGCACCAGTCATCACTCTGTAAAATGCATCAATCAGTGCTCTGTAAAATGCACCAATCAGCAGGATTCTAAAAGTAGCCAATCGTGGGGAGGATTGGAAAAAAGGCACTAACAGGACAGAAACAGAACATGGGAGAGGACAACAAGGGAATAAAAGCTGGCCAGCACTAGCCTGCAGCAGCAGTCTGCTCGGGTCCCACGGAAGCTCTGTACTTTGGCTCTTTGCCACTTCACAACAACCTTGCTGCTGCTCACTCTTTGGATCCGTGCCATATTTAAGAGCTGTAGTACTCACCACCAAGGTCTGGGGCTTCTTTCTTGAAGTCAGCCAGACCACGAACCCACCGTCAGGAGCCAACTCGGGACACAATTGGACCAAAATGGCCTTTTAACTAAGTTCTAAGTCCCACGTTCATTATCTGCAGAACTTTGGGATTTCAGGACATAATTCCAGGCAAATGAGTTTCTACAGCCTCAATATATTTGAAAAAAAAACAAACAAAAAAAAGTTAAATCAATGAAAATCTAGACCAGGGATCAAGAAATTTGGGTTCCTGTCCTGATTCTGGCTAATGCATGTCTTAGCTTGACTTAGTTAAAAGGTAAAGAGAAGCAACATTAGAGAAGCATTTTGAGCATTTTTTAAAGGGGAATATTGTTACTAAAGAAAGACCATTGGTGTAATTGCGTTGTTGAAATACTGCACTATGGAAACACAACTTTTTCCCTGACAAATCTTACACAAAAACAGATGACAGAAAAGCAATCCAGTCAGCTCAGATTAACACCCTAATAGAAGAAAGAGAGCAAATCTGAAAAAATGCAGTCATTTACTTAAAAGCAATTTCTAAAGTAAAAAAAAATTAATAATAACTAAATCTGTGATACAGACTTCATTTGCTATTAGGAATGAATTTGGATGGATCTCTGAGCCTTACACCATGCATCAAAACTAATTTGAGCTTGGATGATTTTCTTTTTCATATGGTATATTTAACTCTTATCAGATGGATATACGGACAAATAAGTAATGACATGTGCACAGTGAATTAAGCTAAAGCCATTTTTCTCCTTTAAGGGCTTAACATGGGGAAAGCATTATTCAGGGATGATTTCTTCAGACACCCGCCCCTGTAAGAGCCTGTCATGGACCTGAGTTATTAACATAGTATAAAAGAAGAAATTTGGTGCTGTTGCCCACGTGTTCTTCCTGAGCCCTGTTAAACTGGACTCCACTGTGCCCTGCACGATGGGCTTGTTGCTAGGTAACAGTCACAGGAACCCCGAAAGCCTTTCCTCAGGGCTGCAGATATTTTCTAGTAAAGCCCTGGCTTCTGCAGTCTGGAAACTGTGTTTCCATTACTCATTGTCTCTGTTGCTCTTCCTCCCATTTGTTTTTGTTTACAGATCCCAATTTAACAAATGAGTTCATCCATCTCATGTGGTTAAACAGCTGTGTAAAATAGAGACCCCACTTTAATGGTATTGATTTACTGCAACAGGTAATTTAATAGAGAGCATTCGACCACTGGTGTTTGTCTCTACTTTGTAGAAAGAGAAGCGTCAGGAAAAGCATGCAACCATATTAAGATGCTTCACAACAGGATGCTCTTTAAAATACAGGTTTGAAACAAAATCTGTTTCAAACCACAACTGCTTGGGAGACAAGTGGAGATATTTGAAAATGAACTAGATATTAGATGACATTAAGAAATATGTTAAAATGTCAGATGTGGAAATTGCATGGTGGTTATGTAAGAGAATGTACTCATTCTTTGAAGATGATGCCAAGAGTACAGTGTCATAATATCTATAAAAATACAGATGAAGCAAATACGACAAAATATTAGTATTACTAGATCTGGATGGTGTGTTGTGTATTCATTGTTCTATTCATATTTTTATATGTTGAAATTTTTCATAATAAAAAGTAATTCATAATTAAAAAACACTAAAAACCTGACTACCATCTTCAGAGGAAGATCTTGTAACATGGAAGGGCCATTTATTCTGCTTCTGAAAAGAATGAGAATTTTAAAGGGGGGTGGAGTAGCAATCGAGGAAGGAGATTGGGAAGGCAGAGAGAGAAAAAGTGTGTGAGGTTGAGGACCCTGTAGAGGGAAGTGGTCATTTAGAAAACCGCAGTGGTAAGTGGATGCAGAATAATGACTCATAGTGCTCAATTTGAAATCATTTGTGTCTCTGCAACATAAAGTCCTTCTCCATGAAACACAATTATTCAGTAAGTTGTGCTATACTTTAAATGGTTCGTGAGAATGAAAAATGAATCAGGTGTCAACTTCAATGTTGTAGAAAGGGTCAAAAGGCACACAATAGTAAAACCATCCATAGACTTAGCCATTTCCGTGGAAGCTGGAGTTGACAGTGACCATGAGACTCGGTCCTTGGGAATTTGTGGAAATCTTTGGAACGGCATTGAACGTCTAACCAAGAATGAAATTAGACTTCAAACAATCTCATCTTGATCTGAAGGGCTCAGGCTACATCCGGATATCAAGTCTAATAATGAGAAGTGACAATGTGCTAGCAGCCCTCACTCTCAGCGCCCCCTCCGGCCTCGGTTTCCACTCTGGTGGCACTTGAGGAGCCCTTCAGCCCTCCACGGCACCGTGGGAACCCCTCTCTGGGCTGGCTGAGGCAGAAGCCTCCTTCCTCTGCTTGCCGGGAGGTGTGGAGGGGGAGGCGCCAGTGGGAACCGGGGCTGTGCGCCGTGCTTGCGGACCAGTGTGAGTTCCGACGGGCACGGCCATGGGTGCAGGATTGGTGGGCCCTGCACATGGAGTGGCCAGTGGGCATTGCTGGCCCAGGGCAGTGAGGGACTTAGCACCCGGGCCAGCAGCTGTGGAGGTTGCCCTGGGTACCCCAGCAGTGCTGGCCTGCCAGCGTTGCACTCAAATTCTCATGGGGTTTAGCTGCCTCCCCAGTGGGGCAGGGTTCAGGACCTACAGCCCTGCCATGTCTGAGCCCCTCTGGCTGCGGTGGGCTCCCACACAGCCTGAGCCTCCCCAACTGGTGCTGCCCTCTGCTCTGTGGCGCCGGGTCCCATCCACAGCCCAAGAGCTGAGGAGTGCAGGCACGACTGGGCTCCACCTGCAGCCCTGGTGCAGGATCCACTGGGTGAAGCCAGCTGGGCTCCTGAACTGGATGGGGACTTGGAGAACTTTTATATCTAGCTGGAGGATCCTATGTGCACCAATCAGCACTCTGTATCAAGCTAACCAAGTGGAGACTTGGAGGACTAGCACTCTGTAACTCTGTGTCTAGCTCAAGGATTGTAAATGCACCAATCAGCACTCTGTCTAACTCTGTCTAGCTGATTGTAAATGCACCAATCAGCACTCTGTGTCTAGTTCAGGGTTTGTAAGTACACCAATCAGCACTCTGTGTCTAGCTCAGGGTTTGCGAATACACCAATTGGTACTCTGTATCTAGCTAACCTAGTGGAGACTTGGAGGACTAGCACTCTGTGACTCTGTGTCTAGCTCAAGGATTGTCAATGCACCAATCAGCACTCTGTGTCTAGCTCAAGGTTTGTAAATACACCAATTGGTACTCTGTATCTAGCTAATTCTGTGTCTAGTTAACCAGCACTCTGTGACTCTGTGTCTAGCTCAAGGATTGTAAATACACCAATCAGCACTTTGTCAAAACGGACCAATCGGCCCTCTGTAAAGTGGATCAATCAGCTCTCTGTAAAACGGACCAATCAGCGGGATGTGGGTGGGGCCAGATAAGGGAATAAAAGCAGGCTGCCAGAGCCAGCCAGCGGCAACCCCTTCGGGTCCCCTTCTGGACTGTGGAAGTTTTGTTCTCTTGCTCTTTGCAATAAATCTTGCTACTGCTTACTCTTTGGGTTCACGGTGCCGTTATGAGCTGTAACACTCACCGCGAAGGTCTGTAGCTTCACTCCTGAAGCCAGCGAGACCACAAACCCACCAGGAAGAACGAACAACTCCAGATGCACTGCCTTTAAGCGTTGTAACAGTCACCACGAAGGTCTGCAGCTTCACTCCTGACAGCCAGACCAGGAACCCACCAGAAGGAAGAAGCTCCAGATATATCTGAACGTCTGAAGGAACAAACTCCGGACACACCATCTTTAAGAACTGTAATAGTCACCGCGAGGGTCCGTGGCTTCATTCTTGAAGTCAATGAGACCAAGAACCCACCAATTCCGGACACAGTAAGATTGAAATAAAGCATAATATTATCTCATTTGTAACAAAGTAGGGCATGCATTAATTTATCACTTAATGAGATCATAAAATGAATAGATACATTTACTGTGAAAGTCATCCAATAAATGTTTATTGAGCATATACAGCGTTCTAGGTACATTTTTATTGGCTGAAGACTGACATAGCAACAGTGGGTTATATTTTGGCATGGCATTGTAAAAGAAGGATGGGTCCTAGACATCACTTGAAGGCAGAGCAAAAAAAAAAGAAAAAAATTGCGGATGGCTTAGAGGTACAGGAGAACGAGAGGAGTAAATGATGACATCCTTCTTTTGGACTGAGCAACAGGAAAGATTGAGTTATCGTTAAGTGACATGGGAAAGACTGCAGGAGGAGCAGGTTTGGCGGGAACAGTGGATGATCAGGGACTGGATATGTTAAGTTTGAGATACTACTTGAATATAGTGGAGATGTTCTGCAGGCAGATGGATATATGCATCAGGAGTGTACTGAAGTCTGGGACAGAAATGTAAGTTTAAAGTGTGTGTTGTGTGTTTATTGTTTTAAGGGTACCTGAGATTTGTTTCAATTAGTCATGGTAAGATACACAGGCGTGCACAGGACTGTCATGAAGGAAGAAGCGTATTATACTCAGAGATCCCTAGAAACAAGCGGCATGGCAGGCCAAGCAGGGCCACACGGGGAAGCACCAAAGTGAGATGGGAGGGCAGAGGAGAGAGAGGGGGAAATTGTAGGCAAGAGCCTTCATTGTGGTTTCCCTGAGAAAGAATGGGTGAGGCAGAGTGAGCATTTCGACTGGCTAGTTAGTGTAATTTCAGTGGGCTCTGGGTGTAGGGGCTGTCCCTGGTTGTCTGGTATCTGGTCCTGGGGTGGTTAAAGCAGATGGACAGTGGCCCAGGGTGTGACAGCTCAGATGAGGAAATGGTGGAGAATATGGGCTCTGGCTTGGTTTGGTTTGCATTTGAGAGAGTTGTTTACTACCTCCAGGAATTGGCTAACCCTGGGAGAAGCAGTCCCTCCAGGGTCAGCCAGGCCCCAGATGTCAAAGCGTCAGCATATAGAAAATAAAAACCACCACAGTTAATACAATAATATTTAAAGTTATGACCGTGGATGAGATCATCTGGGATTGAAGCTATGGGTACTCCAAGCAAGAGGTCAGCAAGATGAGATGGATACAGCAAATAAAACAGATTAAAGGGAGGAAAGCAGCAGAGAAAACCAGAAGAATGTGGTACCCCCAAAGTCAAGCGAATAGTTTCCCAGAGGCAGGAGTGAGAAACTGCCAGATGCTACCCATAGGTCAAGTAAACCACATGGGGGTCATTGGTGACATTTGCAAGAGTAATTCTGGTGAAGTTTCAGGATCAAAAGCTCACACACATCATATTTAAGAGAACAGAAGGCAGGATTTGGGAAGACTACTAACTACTCTTTTGAGATATTTTGCTATAAAGGGAGCACAGAAATGAAGTAAAACCCAGAGTAGGGTCAATCTAATTTTTTTTTTTAAGATGGAAGGAAAAACTGAGCAAAGGAATGGCACAAGGAAGAGCCTGGAGCGGTGCCCGTGAATAGACAAGCAGGACCCAAGAGGAGGGTCCAGCCTTGGATAGGGGGAGGGACACTTCAACCATAGTGTCATGGTCTGAATGTTGGTTCAAATTCAAATCTAATCCCCAGGGTGATACTATCAGAAAGTAGGGGCTGGCCAGGCGCGGTGGCTCATGGTTGTAATCCCAGCACTTGGGGAGGCCGAGGCGGGCAGATCACAAGGTCAGCAGTTGACGACCAGCCTGGCCAACAGGCAAAACCCTATCTCTACTAACAATACAAAAAAAATTAGCTGGGCATGGTGTCAGGCGCCTGTAATCCTAGCTATTCCGGAGGCTGAGGCAGGAGAATTGCTTGAACCCAGGAGGCGGAGCCTGCAGTGAGCCAAGACCATGCCATTGCACTCCAGCCTGGGTGACAGAGCGAGACTCGATCTCAAAAATAAATAAGTAAATAAAAGAAAGTGGGAGCTTTGGAGGGTGATTAGGCCATAAATGGGATTCAGGCCCTTATAAAAGAGATGCCAGAGAGCTAGGTAGTCCCTTCCACCGTGTGAAGACACAGCAAAAAAGTACCATCGATAAACAAGAAAGCAAACCCCCACTAGACGTGGAATCTGCTGGTGCCTTGGTCTTGGACTTCCCAGTCTGTAGAACTGTAAGAAATAAAGAGCTGTTGTTTGTAAGCCACTCGGTCTATGCCTTTTTATTATAACAGCCCAAACAGACTAAGACGTAGTGATGGGTGGGGAACAGGCACAGGTGCGGGTCTTCTTGAGGATAGAGTGGTGGGTGTACTGGAAGTGCGTTCATGGCTTTGGTTTTCTCAGTGCAGTGCTGCTTTTAGCTTGAAGCCTGTTCTTTTATCTGACACTGACTTTGATGGTATTGACTGGATAGGATACAACAATGTGATTCATGTGAAGTGAAAGAGACTCCGCCATCTCCTTTTTTATTTTGGCACAGCATTGTAAAAGAAGGAAACTGAGAGAAAGAAATGCTCATCTAAAAATACAGTCACATAAACTGGAGGAGTATGATCCTGATTAAACTGCTCACACCATCTTGGGAACAAGTGGATGTGGGAAGAGAAAGAATCGAATGTGATAACAATAAACATTTTGATGCCACTTCCAAGAAGCAAAAAGTTAGTTACTTCCCAGAGTATCCCAAAGGTAAAAGAAGAAGAAAAATAAAATCTCACATACACAAAATGTGGATTCAGCATTTGACTGCATCAGGAAAGGCTTGATAGCCTCCGAGGGAGTCCCTAAGAAAAAGGTTTAGGAGGGAGATGTGCAGGCACACACACCCCGCTACACACTTAACACTCTTAACCTCTCAGATCCCTGACAGATCACAGCCCGGGGAGTTATGCTTCTGGGACGGGGACGCCTGCATTCAAGCAGCTTATTCTTTTGACCTTGTGGCTGTTATGTACCAGTTGCAATGAGATGTCCCCTGCTCTCGTCTTATAAATAAAGGCAATTTACTCATCACTGTCAAACAGTGCCCTAAAGACACCTTTTTTTTTTTTTTTTCATGTTCGTAACAATCCTCTAGGTGGGTGGGGTAGCCTTCGTGGAAGTGATGGGCCTCTGAGCCTGATGAGAAATCATAAAGTGCTCCCACGGCACGGAAAAGGTCATCTCTGACATTCAGTCGGGCTGGACTTTGAGCTGCCAGTCCAGTCCTAAGACAGGCTTGTCCTCCCCACAGAGCTGGCCCTGCTTCCCCTGTAGGTGTGGCCGGCAGTGTGTCCTGGGCACCACGGTCCACAGCATCGCCAGCTGAGTCTCCGAGATGCCTTGCCAGGAGCTGGGCCCCCTCAGTGTAGCACTGCAACTCACCGGAGGGCGTAAAGGCACAGCTGGGAGCAATGGCTTTCCCGCCTCCCGGAATGAATTCCTCCTACCCCGTCCAGGGGGCTGTATGCTGCTCGGATGCCCTGCGAGCCTTTATTCACTTCCCTTGGGTGTGCATTTGGCGTGTTTAGATTCTAGCTGACTCACTCTGGGCCTTAAAAACCATTTTACCTTTAATTCACCCATCTGCTGCCCAGGAGGGAATCATTTTCAAGCCAAAGTTTCTCACCTGGGTCATGCCTATCTCTTGCAGAGATAAATCACAGTTCGCCCTCTCACCAGAAAAGATCCAGCAGACAGAAGGTTTCATTTGTACCAAGGCCCCCGTGTTATCTTTTATGCTAGTCACAATTCCTTTCCCAGCCTTTCTTCTCCATCATGAAAATGTATCACAGTTAAGGAAAAGAAAGCTCCCGCATCTAGGGTCCTCTGAGGTCCTAACTGATTTAAACCACAGGCAGATTTTCTGTTTGCCCTTTCTTCCCATGGACACAGAATTCACACTGCACGGCCTGTGTTCAGGAAAGGGAATGACTGGCATTTGCCGTAGGGATAGCCAGTGCTGCTTCCCAATTCTCCTTTTCCTGGGTATGGGTTACAAAGTCATCTTTATTCAGGCTCAGAAACTCTTGATTTATGTCACTAATAAGTATGTGCTTTGTGTTCCGGCCAGTGTGAACTGCTCAGAATACGTGATGCGCTGGTTATAAATTGATAACCATCTATTGTAGATCACAGGGAGCTCAGAAGGAGACAATCATGTGCGTCAATTCACAGTATATGGACCTGGCCCCAGTGTGCACATCCCAGCCTGCGTGGTCAGAGCATCTTAGCCTAACCCAAACTACCCTGCACAGCATCTACAGCCATTTCTCAATTTCACTAAGAACACGGAGATCCTCTTTCAACTTGGTCATGAGTCTGGGTTATGAATCTAACTCTCCACTAAGAGGCCTGATCTCCCAAGTAAAAATCTGGTCTGTTAACTGTCTGCCTTATGAGGAAATGAAGGTCCCACAGCAGTGAGAGGTAAATTTCAAACACAACAGGAATAAACTTGGACTCTGTACAAAAGGGTGCAACTCCCAGCATTTTCACAGAGAAGCAAATCATTTCCACATAAGAAGCAACAAGGATAACAGAAGTTTAGTAAAACCCAGCCGTGCAGACATTGTCAAACTCCCTGCCCAGTCTCCTCTCCTACCTCACCTGCTTTCACCAATAAAGACTTAGAAGAAATATGTAGAGTTCAAGCTTCAGTTTTGTTAATTGCTTAACCGAGTTGCTTTTCAGAAAGCATCTGTAATAGTCCTTGAAACTGATCCCAATGAATGGGAATTCACAAAAAACATTAGTAAGGTTGAGATGCTTTTGTATTCCTTTTGGGATGCTCAGGCCCCCTGGAACTGCATTTAGTCCAGGCGGGAAGGTAACTGAGCTTTACACAAGTAATGGTATGAGATGGGCACTATGGGCTCTGACAAGGGATGCTGTCAAAAGGAAAATCCTTGGATTGATTATACCCTTAAAAATGTACATGATTGGGCTGGGCGCAGTGGCTCACACCTGTAATCCTGGCACTTTGGGAGGCCGAGGCAGGTGGATCACCTGAGGTCAGGAGTTAAGAGACCAGCCTGGCCAACATGGTGAAACACCGTCTCTACTAAAAATAAAAAAAAATTAGCTTGGTGTGGTGGCATACGCCTGTAGTCCCAGCTACTCTGGAGGCTGAGGCAGGAGAGTAACTTGAACCCGGGAGGTGGAGGTTGCAGTGAGCCAAGATCGCGCCATTGCACTCCAGCCTGTGCAACAGAGTGAGACTCCGTCTCAAAAAAAAAAAAAAAAGTGCATGATTGTTAGAGTCCTCCGGGAGCCGTTTTTAAAGTTCGTATCCATAATTGTTTTCTCTAGAAAAATTAGGACATTGAAAACCTGGTTATCTTTTTACATTGTGCACCATGAAGAGACGACGATACTTTCTCTAAGTTCTGAATCATGACATTAAATAGGACAAGAAAATAAAAGCACGGCACTCCACCAGGACTGTCAGCTGAGACAGAAAACCTGATTAACAGCAAATTTGGCACCTGAGACTTCTGCAAATGGAACGAATTGCCAAAGGCGTGTCTCACTGAGAGAACATTGCCTTTCCTTTCAGTTTCAGTGGAAAGTGTGTGTTATTCAATATGGTGCATTAATTGTTTTCTTAGGAAGCTGTGATCTAAATATAATTTTTAATACATGGATTTGTCAGAAGCATTTTATGTAGCTGGATCTATATATCATAGTTGTCTATTTTATTAAGTGCTTTAACTTTTTAAAAAATTGTGCCATATTTACAAATTATCTATACTAGCCAAAAACCTTATAGGGCAAGCTTAGGTTAATTACTGCCAGAATGATTTTGGAGGTCTTGACATGTTTTCAATTTTGGTAAGAAAAACTCAGCATTGCTAAGAATGTTATGCCAATAACTAATTCCTATAGATGAAAATATATTGCTGTATAAAATTCAGCTGTCAAGATAGAAGCTATAATGACACAGCTTAGGAAAGTGGGAATTTTAAATGAAAAGTTCCAGAAGAAACAGAAAAGGTCAGCTAATTCATTCTCCTGCCTCTGTTAATCACCACAGCAACTGCGTTTCAAGCATTTATGTCTCCCATTTCCAATTAAGTCAAGGTGATTACCACATCTGGTGAAGGGTAAGGATAGAGTTTAGGACAATTAAACGTTCAGCATTGAATATATTTGATAGAGCATTTTTGTTACGGTTTTTTCAAATGGATATGATTTTCAAACCGCATGCCTAGAGCCTTAAGGTCTGCTAGAGATACGACAAGGACCATGATAGAGAAACACTGGGGCAGACAGATCATCACCCGCTTCCTGCTCTCCACTCTATAAAGAGCAGCTCCTCCTTTCTCTGTCTCGTAATATCAGGGTTTAAGAAAGAGGTGTTCTGCTAAAGAAACTGAAATAGCATTGTTTTCATCTGTCTAATGCCAATAAGACATGAAAGGTTATTGTAGAAAATATTTAAACAGGGAAATCTGCTCATGACCTGTTATTAAATTTTAAAAGTGGTGACAAAGAAGTATGAACATTATAAGCCCTTTTTGTAAATATACTCAGACGCAAAAAGAAAAAGATGAATAAATGTTTAACAAATAATATTGAGAGCTGAATACTAGGGAATACAGATAATTTTAATTTTTTTATTTTTGCTTCTCAGCGTATTTTGGTGCTGTTCTGAAACAATTCTGGATTAACAGAAAATTGTAAAAATAGTGTGAAGAGGTCCTATTTTCCTTTCACCCAGTTCCTCCAATGGTAACATCAGTAGTAACACAATCATAGCACAATATCCAAAGCAAAAAATTAGCATTGGTACAAACTACAGATCTTACTCAGATTCCTCCCATTTCACACGCACGTGTGTGTGTGTGTGCATGCATGTGCACATAGTTCTATGCAATTTTACCGTGTTGATTTGTGCAACCACCATAACAATTCCATCACCACCAAGATCCCTTACATTGGTATCTTTTCTGGGGGGCGGGGGTGTACGGAGTCTCCCTCTGTGGCCAGACTGGAGTGCAGTGGCGCGATCTCGGCTCACTGCCTCCTCCACCTCCCGGGTTCAAGCGATTCTCCTGCCTCAGTCTCCTCATCAGCTGGGACTACAGGCATGCACCATCACGCCCAGCTAATTTTTGTATTTCTTTTGGTAGAAACAGGGTTTCACCACGTTGGCCAGGATGGTCTTGATTCTTGACCTCGTGATCCCGCTTGCCTCGGCCTCCCAAAGTGCTGGGGGTACAGGCATGAGCCACCGCGCCCAGCCTACCTTGGTATCTTTATGAATTGCTCCATTTTATTGCTGGTGAGTGTTCCATGGTGTGGCCATAGCACAGTCTGGCCATTTACTCAATGTAGAACATTTGGATTACTTCCAAATTTTGACTATTACAAATAAAGCTGCTATGAACTTTCATGTACACATTTTTCTGTGGATGTAAGTTTTCATTTCTCTGGGATAAATGCTCAGGAGTGTGATTGGTGGTGCATATGGTAAGTGTGGTTCGTTTTTAAAGAGTTTGCCAAACTGTTTTCTAGAGTGACTGTGCCATTTCACATTCCTGCCAGCAATGAGTGAGAGATCCAGTTTCTCTGCACCCTCCTCAGCATTTGGGATTGTTGCTATTTTCATTTTTAGCTGTTCTAGTAGGTGCTGTATATAGTGATGTCTCATCATGGTTTTAATTTGCATTTTCCTAGTGGTTAATGCTGTTGAACATAACTCCATGTGCTTATTTGATAGGATATTCTCTATCGTGAAGTCTCGGATCACATATCTAGCCCATTTTCTAATTGGACTGTGATTTTTTTTTACTGTTAAGTTTTGAGCGTTCTTTATATATTCTACGTACGTGTCCTTTGTCAGATCATGGTTTCCAAATGTTTCCTCCAGGTCTGTAGCTTATTATTTTATCCACTTAACAAAATTTTTCACTGAGCAAGTTTTTATTTTGGTGAAATCCGATTGATCATTTATTAAAAACAGATCATGCTTTTGGCGTCATGTCTAAGAAGTCTTTACCAAACCCTGAGTCCCAAAGATTTTCTATGTTATCTCTAAAAGTGCTGTAGTTTTACATTTTACACTTACATCTATGATCCATGTCGAGTTAAATTTTGTGTAAGGCTTAGGTCTAGATGATGATGATGATGATGTTGATGATGATGATGGTGATGATGATTGCCTGTGGGCGTCCAACTGCTCCAGCACCATCTGTTGAAAAAACAGTCCTTCCTCCATTGAATTGCTCTTGTGCCTTTGCCAAAATCAGCTGGCTGTACTTGTGAGTCTCTTTCTGGGTTCTCTATTCTGCTCTCGTGATCTACATATGTCCGTCCCTTCACCAATACCACACAGTATTGATTACTGTGACAATGTATTAACAGTAAGTTATATAATCAAATAGAGTGATTCCTACCACTTCATTCTTCTTTTTCAAAATTGTTTTTGGTACTTTGATTCCATTGATTTTCTACGTATACTTTAGAATAAGTTGATCTATATCTGCAAAAAATATTGCTCTGATTTTGATATGAATTGCATTAAACCTACAGATTAATTAGAGAGAAATGTTAACTCTATTGTGTTGAATATTCCAATCCTTTATAAACATGGTACATATCTTTATTTATGTAGATCTTTGGTTTCTTTTATCAGTATTTTGTAGGGTTTTTTGGTTTTTTTTTTGGAGATGGACTGTCGCTCAGTCGCCCAGGCTGGAGTGCAGTAGCACGATCTCAGCTCACTGCAACCTTTGCCTCCAGGGTTCAAGCGATTCTCCTGCCTCAGTCTCCTGAGTAGCTGGGATTACAGGCATGTGCCACCATGCCCAGCTAATTTTTGTATTTTTAGTAGAGATGGTTTCACCCTGTTGGTCAGGCTGGTGTCTTTTTTTTTTTTTTTTTTTTTCCAGACGGAGTGTCGCTTTGTCACCCAGGCTGGAGTGCAGTGGCACCATCTCGGCTCACTGCAACTTCTGCCTCCCGGATTCCAGCAATTCTCCTGCCTCAACTTCCCAAGTAGCTGGGACTACAGGCACGTGCCACCGAGCCCAGCTAATTTTTACATTTTTTGGTAGAGATGGGGTTTCACCATTATTGGCCAGGCTGGTCTCGAACTCCTGACCTCGTGATCTGCCTGCCTTGGCCTTCCAAAGTGCTGGGATTATAGGTGTAAGCCACCACACCCAGCCTGTTTTGTAGTTGTCAACATAAAAGTTCTGTACATGTTTTCTTAGTTTCATACCTGCTACTTTCTTCTCTTTTTCTCCTTCATTTTTCTTCTCTCTCTCTTTTTTTTTTCTCTTCTCTTTTTAGGTGGAATCTCACTCTGTTGCCCAGGCTGGAGTACAGTGGTACAATCTCGGTTCACCAAAACCTTCACCTCCCATGTTCCAACAATTCTTTTGCTTCAGCCTCCTGAGTAGCTGGGATTACAGGTACCTACCATCACGCCTGGCTATTTTTTTTTTTTTTTTTGTATTTTTAGTAGAAATGGGGTTTCACCATTTTGGCTAGGTTGATCTCCAACTCCTGACCTTAGGTGATCTGCCTGCCTTGGCCTCCCAAAGTGCTGAGATTACAGGTGTGAGCCACCATGCCCGGTCTCTTTTTTCTTTTAGCTACTGTAAATGGTATTGCTTTGTATTCTGTTTTCCATGTGTTCATTGCTTGTATATGGAAAGGCACTTGATTTTTGTATATTGATCCTGTCTCCTGTGACCTTACTAAATTCATTCATTAGTTCCAGATTTTTGCTTTGTTTGTATTTTTAATTCTTTGGGATCTTCTATGTAGATTAACCTGTCATCTGCAAATAGGAAAAGTTTTATCTTTTCTGTTTTAATCTGTATGTCTTTTATTTCATTTTCTAACCATATTGCGCTGGCTAGGGCTTCTAGTATTACATTGAGTGAGAGTGGTGACAGCAGCCATTCTTACCTTGTTCCCAATTTCAGGAAGAAAGCATTTGGTCTTTCACCATTAGGTACTGTGCTAGCGGTCCGTCTTTTGTTGATGATCTTTACCCTGTTGAGGAAATTTTCATCTACTCTTAGTTTACTGAGAGGTTTTATTGTAAAAACGTGACATTGAGCATTTTTTCATTTTCCTGTTGGCCATTTGTATGCCTTATTCTGAAAAATGTCTGTTCAGGTCCTTTGCCTGTTTTTAAAATTGGGTTATTTGTTTACCTGCAATTGAATTGTTTTAATTGCTTATATATTTTGAACATTAATGATTTATCAGATATCAGTTTTGCAAGTATTTTCCCCGATTGTGTAAATTGTCTCTTTATTCTGTTGGTTGTTTACTTTTCTGTGCAGAAGTTTTTAAGTGTGATTTATTCCCATCTGTCTATTTTGGGTTTTGTTGCCATCTTTTTTCTTTGTCAATATAGCTACAGGATTGTCAATTTTATTGATTTTTTCAAGTAAATAGCTTTTGTTTCATTGATTTTCTCTATTGCTTTTCTGTTTTCAATTTCATCAATTTCTGTTCCTACCTTTATAATTTCCTTCCTCCTGCTTGCTTTGGGTTTATGTTGCTCTATTTTTTCTAGTTTCTTTAGGTAGGAACAGAAATGATTGATTTACAATCTTTCCTCTTTTGTAATGTAAACAATTAGTGCTATAAACGTCCCTCTTGGCAGCATTTTAGCTGCATCCCACAAATGTCGGTAAGTTGTTTTTCAAATTTTCATTAGGTTCAAATTTTTTTTTTTTTTTTTTTTTTTTTTTTTTTTTTTAAGGAGACACAGTCAGCCAGGCACGGTGGCTCACGCCTGTAATCCCAGCACTTTGGGAGGCCGGAGCAGGCGGACTACCTGAGGTCAGGAGTTCGAGATCAGCCTGGCCAACATGGTGAAACACTGTCTCTACTAAAAATACAAAAATGAGTCAGGCGTGGCAGCGCACCCCTGTAATCCAAGCTACTCGGGAGGCTGAGGCAGAAGGAAAAAAAGAAAATTAGCCGGGCGTGGTGGCTGGCTCCTGTAGTCCCAGCTACTGGGGAGGCTGAGGCAGGAGAATGACCTCCTCAGTAGCTAAGATTACAGGCACACACCACCACACCCGGCTAAATGAAAGCTCCGCCTCCCGGGTTCTCACCACTGCACTCCAGCCTGACTGACAGAGCGAGACTCTGTCTCAAAAAAAAAAAAAAGAGTCTAACTCTGTCACTCCTGCTGGAGTGCAGCAACACGATTATAGCTCACTGCAGCCTCAAACTCCTAGGCTCAAGGGGTCCTCCCATCTCAGTGTCCCCCGTAACTGGGACTGTAGGCGGTACCACCACACCTGGCTAATTTTTTTATAGAGATAAGTTCTCCCTATGTTGCCCAGGCTGGTCTCTGACTCCTGGGGTCAAGTGATCCTCCTCCCTTGACCTCCCAAAACAGTGGGATTCCAGGCTTAAGCTACTGTGCCCAACCTCATTCAGCTCAATGTATTTTTAAAAATTTGCCTTAAGGCATCTTCTTTGATACATGGATTATTGAGAATTATGCTAATTTCCAAGTGTTTAGAGATTTTCCTGTTGCCTGTTTCTGATTTCTAGTTTGATTCATTTGTACTCAGAGAACACATTTTTGTTCAATTTTAATTATTTGAAATTTGTTGGAGTTTACTTTATGTCCCAGGATATGGTCTATCTAAATGAATATTCCTTGATTGAAAAGAATATATATTCTGTTGTTGGTGGGGTGTTCCATAAAGGCCAATTAGATCCTGTTGGGTGTGGTTAAATTCCTCTATATCCTTGCTGTGGGTCTGTCTAGTAGCTCTATCAAATGTTGACAAAAGGGTGTTTAAGTCTCCAACTATAATTGCAGATTTGTCTCTCTCTGTCACTTCTTGTTTTTTATTTATTTATTTATTTATTTATTTTTGAGACAGAGTTGCACTCTGTCACCCAGGCTGATGTGCAGTGGCATGATCTCGGCTCACTGCAACCTGTGCCTCCTGGGTTCAAGCTATTCTCTTGCCTCAGCTCCTGAGTAGCTGAGATTACAGGCCTGCACCACCACACCCGGCTAATTTCTGTATTTTTAGTAGAGACAGCGTTTCACCACGTCGTCAGGCTGGTCTCAAACTCCTGACGTCGTGATCCACCTGCTTCAGCCTCCCAAAGTGCTGGGATTACAGGCATGAGCCACGGCACCCGGCCTCTTTCTGTCACTTCTAACAATTTTTTTTTTTTGAGATGGAGTCTCGCTCTGTTGCCCAGACTGGAGTGCAGTGGTGCAATCTCCGCTCACTGCAAGCTCCACCTCCTGTGTTCATGCCATTCTCCTGCCTCAGCCTCCCCAGTAGCTGGGACTACAGGCGCCAGCCACCATGCCTGGCTATTTTTTTTTTTTTTGTATTTTTAGAAGAGACTGGGTTTCACCTGTTAGCCAGGATGATCTCGATCTCCTGACCTCATGATCCGCTTGCCTCGGCCTCCCAAAGTGCTGGGATTACAGACGCGAGCCACCACACCTGGCCTATTTATCCTTATTTTTTATTGTTCTTTCTTCATTTCTAATACTCCATATTTCCTTCTTTCATTATTTCCTTTCTGTGTGTTTGTCTCCAATAGGCATTCAGTGCATTTCTGGATGTACAACAGGGCTACGCCTGGATCAACCCACTGAAGGCTGAAAATACTGGTAGTTGAAAATGCACTTTCTGACTTACAGTATTTTCAACTGACTATATACAATATATAGTTATACTATATACACTATACAGTTTTATAGATAGTTTTATAGATATATATAATATATAATCTACATTGAATTGCAAATTGTAATTATTTTTATTTTGTGGATTTTATTTTTTAAAAATTTTATTCATTATCCAAACATATTATTATTTTTTTACTTGACAAGTAAAAATTGTATATACTTATGGTTATGACACACTGTTTTGGTATATGTATACACTGTGCAATCGTTAAATCTGGCTATTTAACATATGCATTATCTCATGTACTTTTTTGTGGTGAGAACACTTCAAATCTGCTGTCCTAACAGTTGTCAAGTGTACAATACGTTGTTATTCACTGTAGTCATCCTGATGTACGTCGAATCTCTTGAACTTACTCCTCCTGTCTAACTGAAATTGTGTGCCCTGTGACCAGCATCTCCCCAATCCACTCCCTGCCCCAGCCATTCTACTCTCCTCCTATGAGTCCAATTTTTTTTAGATTCCACATATAGTGAGATCATGCAGTGTTGGTCTTGCTGTGCCTGTCTTATTTCTGTCAGCACAATATCCCAAAGCATTCTTGATGCCTGTTTTGTGCCCAGCACTGGGATGAATGCTAGAGCTACTGCCGTCCTTGCTGGTCAGCGGAGGTCCTGGAGCTGCATTCAGGTTCATCCTTTGCAGCAAGAAGCCAGCATAACAGGCACAGTGCTATGAACAAAACAAAGCGGTGACCTGGCAGAGCACAGGGAGGAGGGGGCTGCTCTGGACTGAGGCATCCAGGAAGGCCCCACTGAACTCTAAGGAGGTGACTGTTAGCCAGGACCTAGCAGATGACAGGAAGTTCGTCTTGTGACGAGAATTCCAAGCAAAGGGAACAGCACATGCCAAGGTTCTGAATTGCAAAAGAACAGAGAGAAGCCAGAGAAGCGGGTGGGACAAGCAGGCCCAAGCCAGAGTCTCACAGCCTTCCAGGCCACTGGCAGACAATCCAGATTCACAGCAACCATCAGCAGATGAACTCCAGTGGCAGAATACAACTGTACATTACTGCAAAATTGGCAGTGCACGAATTGAAAATGGCCCTGCTCCTTTTTGCCGCCACTGGCAAAGTGCTTCAACCTAGAGAATGTGCAGAGAAAGACAAGAAGGGAAGAAGAGAGAATAACAACAACGAAAAGGAAGGAGGAGGACAGAAGATGGCCAGAGAAGTGGGAAGTGATAAAGAAATGGGAGCCCCCAAATGCTGGAGCCTGCTCTCCTGAGCCACAACTTCAGGACCCCAGACAATTGTCTGCTTTGCATGGGGAAGTACCTGCTGGCATCTTGGAGCTGCTACTTAAGCTAGGGTTACCCAAGGGCTCCCGAGGGGATGGGGGGAAACCTCAAAAGTATTCTAGTGCTTCCTGGCCTAAACCAGATCAAGACCAAACAAAGGACTTCCTCCTCAGGGGCGGTGTCAGTATTAAAGCCACAGATAACCCTCTCTGCAAAAAGGACAGCTCAGAAACAGGCCAGATGCTTCACCCAGGAGGCAGCCAAGTGGTGGGAGGGGGACGGAACTTTATTAAGATCAAAAGATCCAAGTTCAACTCCCGCTCTGAAGCAATGAGTGATCTAGTGTAAGTTACTTTACCTCTTTGAGTCTGAGTCTGCATCTTTCCCTCTTTTTTTTTTTTTCTTTCTTTCTTTTTTTTTTTTTTTTTAAGAAACTGGATCTCACTCTATTGCCCAGGCTGGAGGGCAGTGGTGTGATCTCAGCTCACTGTACCCTCGAACTCCAGGGCTCAACTGAACCTCTCACCTCAGCTTTCCAAGTAGCTGGGACTATAGGCATGCACCATCATGCCCGGCTAATTTTTGTATTCTTTGTAGAGAGGGGATTTCAGCCTTGTTGCCCAGGCTGGCCCTAAATTCCTGGGCTCAAGCGATCTACCTGCCTCCCACAGTGCTGGAATTATAGGCGTGAGCCATGACGCCTGGCCTGCATCTTCCCATCATTAAAATGGAAACAATAGTACCTGGTTACAGGATTGTTGTGAGCTCAGCCTGGTCAATACTTCTGGGGCCTAACTTCTGTATCTGTAAAATTGAGTTAATAATGCCCACCTTTCCTAACTCACAGGCTTATTGTGAGCCCAAAACACTTTGGACTTTAGAACAAATGCTTGACAAAGGAGGAATGGCATTATGATCTTCACTTTCCATACTAACTCAAAGGTCAAGAGAGTCAGAGTCCTGAAATTATCATTGTCCAGAGCAGGTTCAGCAGACTATTCCTGTAAGGGACCAGAGGATAAATATTTTAGCCTTTGAGAGGCATACAAACTCTGTCACAATTATGCAGCTCTGCCGTGGCATGAAAGCAGCCACAGACAATGAATAAATAAATGAATGTGGCTGAATTCCAGTAGAACTTTATTTATATGCTCACTGAAATTTGAATTTCATACAATTTTCACATCAAAAGTGTTGTTTTTTCCAGGCTAACATGGTGAAACCCCATCTCTACTAAAAATACAAAAAAATTAGCTGGATGTGGTGGCGGGCGCCTGTAGTCCCAGCTGCTAGGGAGACTGAGGCAGGAGAATGGCGTGAACCCGGGAGGCAGTTTGCAGTGAGCCGAGATTGTGCCACTGCACTCCAGCCTGGGGGACAGAGCAAGACTCTGTCTCAAAACAAACAAACAAACAAACAAACAAACAAAAAACTATTTTTTATTCCTAGCATTTAAAACTGCAAAAAGAAAAACATTTCGACTGGTGAACCATACAAAAGCAGGCAGCAAACTAGAGTAACCCATGGGCCATAATTTGCCAAATACCTGTTGTAGAAGAATTCCACCATTACTGGCCACATCTCTAGTACGGCAAAAACTCCCTGGAGGTTCATTTAGCGAGACAGACGTGAAAATCGAGATTTCTATCATTTCATGGGAAGAACAGTTTTAGAATTTGTCCAATAGGGTTACCTTCAGTGAAACGGTATGCAGACAACCATTAATTCAACATTTGAAGATATTGATCAAACAGCACACCTAGATCCAAGCATAATGATGAGGGAAGAATGTTCACTGAAAATCCCGTCTGTCTGAAAATAGAGACTTGGGATGTCACCAGTTGCTTTAAGGGGAAAAACATCTGTGGCAGGAACCTCAAGTAAGTCACTAGGAGCATGCTGATATGCATTGCTAAGACACACTGCTGTTGAATTGGTTCACAGCCACCTTGATTATTTTGGTTAAGAACACTAACCACCGGCCAGAATCTCTTCTATGCCTGCACCTTTGAAAAATGTGTCCTTCGTTTACAGCCACTGCTGAACTTACTCTGCTACAGTTCTCAACAAGACCCTTGGACTTGTAGGCTCATATTAAGGAGACTTTGTTAAGGAAAAAACAGCGGGAGGCTAAAGCGAGCAGATCACAAGGTCAAGAGATTGAGACCATCCTGGCCAATGTGGTGAAACCATGTCACTACTAAAAACACAAAAATTAGCTGGGCGTGGTGGCGCATGCCTGTAGTCCCAGCTACTTGGGAGGCTGAGGCAGCCGAATCACTCGAACCCGGGAGGCACAGGTTGCAGTGAGTCGAGATTGCGCCACTGCACTCCAGCCTGGTGACAGAGTGAGACTCTGTCTCAAAAAAAAAAAAAAAAAAAAAAAGCATCTTAGTATAAAACAAAATATATAATATAAAAAAAAGTAGTTGTATCTCCCCAGATTTTAATCATTAATTTATTTTTTTATTATTTATTTTTGTCAAAAGGTAGTTGCAATACAGACCGTATCTGTTAGTAAATTACCTGAAGACGCTCTGTCTCTGCTCAGGACTTGTTTTTGTCAGTGGTCCATGAAGCAATCTTTTTGGTATACGTCTTTGTGAGATGACATTTACAAAGCTTGCCAAGGTCCCCAGTGACCTCCACACTAATAAATCCAGGGATGTTTAGAGTCCTCAGTTCACTTGGCCTGTCACCTGCATTTTCCAATCTGGACCATTCCCTCTCCGCTTTGTCCCTCATGATACCACACTTTTTTCTGGGTCTCCTTGCGTGCTTGCCTTCCTCCACCCAACTGTTCACGTGGGAGTTTCTCGGGCTAAGCTCCTCCTTGTGTCACTTTATCTCCTCCTAAACAATCTCACCCATACTTTGGGCTCCAGTCTAAGGCAAGAGGAGTGGTCTGGCCTGGGGATACACAATTGTGACTCACTTCAGCAACTATGCACCAGTGACTCACAATTGTGTATCCCCAAGCCAGACCACTCCTCTTGTCCTAGAGGTAGGTATCAAAAGCACCTGAAACTCAATGTGTCCAAAACTACAATCCCCAACTTTATCTTCTTGCAATTGCCTCTGCCAGTAAATAATATGACCACTCATCCACTTATGAGGAAACCAAAAACTTAGGAGTCATCTTTGACATCTCCTTTTCTCCTGTTTCCCCATAGCTAATCTAATGTCGACTAATACTAACTTTACATTCAAAATATCACTCAAACCCTTCATCTCCTCTCCATTTCCACGGTGATCAACCCAGGTCAAACCACCGGGACCCTTACCACGGACCCCAGACTGGCCTCTCACCCCTGCGCTTGCCCTTCCCTAATCCATTCCCCTATGCAGCAGCAAGAGTGATCTTTAAAAATGCAAACCTGATCCAATCAACCCCCGTCCCCAAATAAAACCCTTTGGTAGTTTCTCGTGCCTCTTAGCATTGCACCAAAATCCTTAATGTGGCCTCAGAATCCTGCATGACCTGCCTGCTGCCTGCCTTCCCAGGCTCTTCTCAGCGGCCATGACCCTCACCTCCTCTTGCCTGAGTCCTTCTCACTCGCTGGGGTCTCTGCCTACGGGGCTGTTCCCCGCTGCTTCTTTTTTGTTTTTGAGACGGAGCCTTGCTCTGTCACCCAGGCTGGAGTGCAGTGGTGCAATCTCAGCTCACTGCAGTCTCCACCTCCTGGGTTCAAGCAATTCTCCTGCCTCAGCCTCCTGAGTAGCTGGGATTACAGGCACCTGCCACCACGCCCAGCTAATTTTTGTATTTTTAGTAGAGAAGGGATTTCACCATCTTTGTCAGGGTGGTCTTGAACTCCTGACCTTGTGATACACCTGCCTCGGCCTCCCAAAGTGCTGGGATTACAGGCATGAGCCACTGTACCCAGCCCCCCACTGCTTTCTTTACCTGATTCCTCCCCATTTTTTTTTTCTTTTTTGAATCGGAGTGTTGCACAGTCGCCCAGGCTGGAGTGCAGTGGTGCAATCTCAGCTCACCGCAAGCTCCGCCTCCCGGGTTCATGCCATTCTCCTGCCTCAGCCTCCCGAGTAGCTGGGACTACAGCTGGCTAATTTCTTTCTGTATTTTTAGTAGAGACGGGGTTTCACCGTGTTAGCCAGAATGGTCTCTATCTCCTGACCTGGTGATCCGCCCGCCTCAGCCTCCCAAAGTGCTGGGATTACAGGCATGAGCCACCGGGCCCAACCGATTCCTCCCCATTTTTATGGTCTTACTTCAAACAGCAACATCGCAGGAAAACCTCCGCAGATTCCCTGGTTTGGGTTTTCTACAGCTCTCTGTATCTCTTCTCTCAGCAGTTGTCATGTTTGTGGTTACATTTTAATTTGTGTGATCATTTGGTTAATTTCTGTTCCTTTGTTAGACTGGAAGCTCCATGACAGCACAGCAGTGGCCACTTTGCTCCCCATTACACCCTAGCACAGGGCAGAGCCGGCAGGAGGCACTTCGTAAATACCTGATGAAGAGAAGGAGGGGCAAAAGGAGAAACGGAGAATGGTGGCAGGGCATGGGTGGGGGCAAAGGAACTGAGGGAAAAAAGGAGAGAAAGATAGAGCAGAATAAAGAGGGAAGAAGCATCTGTCCCTAGAAATGGTACCTGGGAAATTACAAAATCACCCACATGCCATATGAAGTATCTTCTTTATATTACAAAAAGGAGTTTCAATACATGCCTGCTGTGAAAACACTCCCCATCTGAAGCCAAGGGCCTGGAGAGGTTTGTCTCTTTCATCGTGTAATGCCCTCAGAGATCCAACTACTAGAATCGTGCTCATGGCATTTCTGAGCCCTTTTCCTTGTGTCATTTTTGGTTGAGACAGAAAGTGCAAGCTACACACCCCTTTACAGAAAACGTGGTGTTCCTGGGACTCTGGAAACATGGAAGATGAATAGACATGTCATGGCTTCCCACCACGAGAGTCATCCGGAGGCCTAAGGGAAGTTCTCATTAGAAAATGTCAGACAGCAGAGAGAAGGAGTGATTGACAGTACGTGAAAAATGCTGAGGAAATCCTCAGACAGGAGGCTTCACAAAGATTGCTTAGAATTGGGAGATGGAAAATACATATTTTCCGGTGGGGAGGAGATCATTTTATCGTGCCTGGTAAACGAAGTTTGCTGTTGTGCTTGGATGGTGTGATAGGTAGCCCACTTGCCTTGGAAGATTTGTTGTAAACTGTAGACCCGCATATATGCATGAAACTGGGGACCTTGTGGGGCTGAGAACAGCCTTCCCTTTTTCTCTTGATCAGTTTTTCTGATTCGGAGTTGAGAAATTGGATTCATTTTCTGGCCTTATGCATGTTGCGATGCCGTTTTTAAATAGAACCTGAGACTTTCTTCATCCCCGCCCTTCCATGGGTGTATGCGTTTTCTACATTCAGCTACTGCCCCGGTTTCTTCCATAAAGATTAGGAAGGACATCCAAACAGGGGTACAAAAGTTTACCAACGAAGAGCTTCTAGGAAAAAAAGAAATGAGCTTAAAGGTTAGATTATCTCTGGCTGAGCACGGTGGCCTGTAATCCCACCACTTCGGGAGGTTGAGGTGGGCAGATCACCTGAGGTCAGGAGTTCGAGACCAGCCTGGCCAACATGGCAAAGCCTTATCTCTACTAAAAAAAAAAAAAAAAAAAAAAAAAAAAATTAGCCAGATATGATGGTGCATCCCTGTAATCCCAGCTACTAGAGGGGCTGAGGCTGAGGCAGGAGAATCGCTTGAACTCGGGAAGCGGAGGTTGCATTGAGCTGAGATCATGCCACTGCACTCCAGCCTAGGCAACAGAGCAAGACAAAATAATAATAATAATAATAAAAAGGTTAGATAATCGCACAAGAGCAGTATAAAAACCTGAGTGTGCAGCTTTGAGACACTTAGGGAGACACTGGGGCCAAAAGAAGCTGAGAGGGAGGCTGAAATAGCTGGAATGAAGGGGTAGCTGAAATAGCTGCTGTGAAGGAGACCACCAAGCCAGACAGGACAGGCATGGCAGGGGAGGCAGGTGGAGAGGGACTCTTCACCAGCCTTGCTTAGGTTTGCTACCTTTTCAAGTCAAAACTGGAGCCTCAATAGATATCACAGAATAATTGGTTCGCTAATTAAATAATAATGAATTTAATTTCATTTTCCTTCTACAGAAATGTATCTCCAAGATAATTTTTTTCTTTTTTTGACGCTGAAACATAAAGCAATATGACCCTAAACAACTCACTATTTTGCTACCTGAATTTTCCAATTAAACATCTATATTTGGAAAAGCAAGTCTTATCAAGTGGCCTTTTGCATTTAGGATGAACATGTCTTTGCTTTCATCATCTTACTCGAAACTTTTTAATTGTCAACAACGGCATCTAAATCCCCAAGTGGATTTCATCTCATTTCTTAATCTATGTTGTAAAGCTGCAATATTCAGCTTTTGCTGCCAGCCATGTTTTATGTCTTCAGAAATGCCTGAATTGTAAAATCAAACTTAGACCATGCTATTCTGAACCTCCTTCCATGGCATTTGGTCTGTGGTTAGTTTGCTTTAATAATTAACTTAATAGGCCAGACGCAGTGGCTTATGCCTGTAATCCCAGCATTTTGGGAGGCCGAGGTGGGCGGATCACGAGGTCAGGAGATCAAGACTATCCTGGCTGACACAGTGAAACCCCGTCTCTACTAAAAATACAAAAACAATTAGCCAGGAGTAGTGGCAGGTGCCTGTAGTCCCAGCTACTCGGGAGACTGAGGCAGGAGAATGACATGAACCTGGGAGGTAGAGCTTGCAGCAAGACTCTGTCTTTAAAAAAAAAAATAATAATAATAATAAATTTAATAAACCAGAGCCACTGGAAGCAAGACTGAATTGCACCTGTTGCACTGACTTGGTAACTATTATTCATAGGATTAAACAAAGATATTAATTTCCTTTTAAAACTCATAATTAGCCAAATGAACTTCATTCCTGAAGTCCTGAAATGCAAACATGTTCAATATAATAAAACTATTAATACAATTTCCCATGTTATTTAGTAAAAAATGAAAAATGAGTATTTTAATAGATGACAAAAATATCTTCTAAATTCTTTATCATTTGTGAAAAATTATTGCTTTGTTTTGTTTTTTAGAGACAAGGTCTTGCTGTGTTGCCCAGGCTGGAGTGCAGTGGCGCCAACACAGCCTTAAACTCCTGGGCTCAAGCAACCCTCCCACCTGAGCCTCCCAAGTAGCTGGGACCACAGGCACATACCACCACACTTGGTAAGTAGTTGGGACCACAGGCACATACCACCACACTTGGTTACGTTTTTATATTTTGTAGACACAGGGTCTCACTATGTTGCCCAAGCTTGTCTTGAACTCCTGGCCTCAAGCAATCTTCCTGCCTCAGCCTCTAAAGCACTGGGACTACAGGTATGAGCCACTGCACCCAGCCTCTTTTCTGAAAAACTATTGTTACAGCAAGCAAAATGGTAAAAACAAGACAAAACCAAAATGCTTTGAATTAATGTTAGAATCAGTTTAAGTTTCATTTAGCACAACTTGTTTTAACATTAATGTGGACATACTGACATAAAATTAACCAAAAAAATGCAATAAGAGGTTTCAATACTGAAAGGAAAGAAACAAAGTTAGTATTATTTTCTGATGGCATGTTTTTACTTATTGAAAACCCAGGATTAACAAATAAATGAACAAAAATCAGGAACAATATGACAGCTTATAAGGTGGCCAATTATAAAATAAATATTGAAAAAGAAGATACTGAGAGAAAAAATACCATTTTTCCCTAAATTAACGTGTAAATTCAATTGTTTCTCTATAATCCCCAACCAAATGACCTTACCAAACAAAATGATTCCATATTTTATCTGAAAGAACAGACATGTGACAATAACCATAAAATTTCTGAAAATAAAAGGCAATGTTAGGGACACACTATTTGGTATTAAAATATATTATAAAACTATAATAATTAAAGCAATGTGGTGATGAATTGGGAATAAATAGAATGAAAGGCTTAAATGTAAACCCAGGATATATGGTAATTATAACAAATATATATACAAATGTCAAGTTGACATTTGTACCAGTGGAAGAAAACTTGATTATGCAATAGAGAACAATGAATGTCCAATAAATATGTTTTAAAAGTTCAAATTCAGTACTAATTGAAGAAATACAAATAAAAACAGTTGGTGAGAGTGTAAATTGATTTTTTTTTTTTTTTTTTTTTTTTTGAGATGGAGTCTCACTGTCACCCAGGCTGGAGTACAGTGGCACAATCTCAGCTCACCACAACCTCCGCCTCCCGGGTTCAAGGGATTCTCCTGCCTCAGCCTCCAGAGTAGCTGGGATCACTGGCATGCGCCACCACTCCTGGCTAATTTTGTATTTCTAATAGAAACAGGATTTTTCCATGTTGGTCAGGCTGGTCTCGAACTCCCAACCTCAAGTGATCCGCCCGCCTTGGCCTCCCCTAGTGCTGGGATTACAGGCATAAGCCACCACACCCAGCCAATTGATATTTCTAAAGGACACTTCAGCAACATAACTTAAATATATTTTTTTAATTTCAATAGCTTTTGGGGTACAAGTAGTTTTTGGCAACATGGATGAATTACATCGTGGTGAATTCTGAGATTTTTAGTGCACCCATCACCTGCACATTATAACTAATGTATAGTTTTTTATCCCCATAAATAACCTAAAGATTTTAAGGGACCATACTTTAACTGGACCATACTTTGAAGAAGCTACATCCATGAGAAGTACACTGTCACATCAGCTTGGCATAGTCCCTGACTCCTCACTGTCTGTCATGCCACATATTATTTCATCACCCAGGTATTAAGCCCAGTACCCAATAGTACCCAGTACCCTGTCAAGTAGACCCAGTGTCTGTTGCTTCCTTCTTTGTGTTCATAAGTTCTTATCATTTAGCTCCCACTTACAAGCGAGAACATGTGGTATTTGGTCTTCTGCTCCTGCATTAGTCTGCTAAGGATAATATCCTCCTGCTCCATCCATGTTCCCGGAAAAGACGTGATCTCATTCTTTTTTATGGCTGCATAGCATTCCATGGTGTATATGCACCACATTTTGTTTATCCAATCTGTCATTGATGGACATTTAGGTTGATTCCGTGGCTTTTCTATTGTGAATACTGCTGCAATGAACTTTTGTGTGCATGTGTCTTTATGGTAGAATGATTTACATTCCTCTGGATATATACCCAGTAATGGGGATGCTGGGTGGAATGGTAGTTCTGCTTTTAGCTCTTTAAGGAATCGCCATACTATTTTCCACAATGGTTGAACTAATTTACACTCCCACCAACAGTGTATAAGCATTCCCTTTCTTCTGCAACCTTGACAGCAGCTGTTATTTTTTGACTTTTTAATAATACCCATTCTGACTAATGTGAGACTGTATCTCATTGTGGTGTTGATTTGCATTTCTCTAGTTATCAGTGATACTGAGCTTTTCTTCCTATGCTTGTTCACTGCATCCAGGTCTTCTTTTGAGAAGTGTCTGTTCATGTCCTTTGCCCACTTTTTAATGGGGTTGTTTTTTCCTTTTAAATTTGTTTAAGTTCCTTATAGATGCTGGGTGTTAGACCTTTGTCAGATGCAGAGTTTGCAAATATTTTCTCCTATTCTGTTTACCCTGTTGATAGTTTCTTTTTCTGTGCAGTTCTTAAGTTTAATTAGATCCCATTTGCCAATGTTTGCTTTTGTTGTGATTACTTCTGGTGTCTTTGTTGTGAAATCTTTGCCCATTTTATGTCCAAGATGGTATTGCCTAGGTTGTCTTCCAGGGTTTTTATGGTTTTGGGTTTTACATTTAAGTCTTTAATCCATCTCAAGTTGATTTTTGTCTATGGTGTAAAGAAGGGATCCAGCTTCAGTCTTCTGCATATGGCTAGCCAGTTATCCCAGCACCATTTACTGAATAGGGAATCTTTTCCCCCTTGGTTGTTTTTGCCAGCTTTGTTGAAGATCAGATAGTTGTAGGTGTGTGGCCTTATTCCTGGACTCTCTATTCTGTTCCATTGGTCTATGTGCTTGTTTTTGTACCAGTACCATGTTGTTTTGGTTACTGTAGCCTTGTAGTATAGTTAGAATTCAGGTAACATGATGCCTCCAGCTTAGTCATTTTTGCTTAGGATTGCCTTGGCTATTTGAGCTCTTTTTTGGTTTCATACAAATTTTAAAACAGCTTTTTTTCTGGTTCTGTGAAAAATGTCATTGGTAGTTTAATAGGAATACCATTGAATCTGTAAATTGCTTTGGGCAGTATAGCCATTTTGATGATATTGATTCTTCCTATCCATGAGCATGGGATGGTTTTCCATTTGTTTGTGTCATCTCTGATTTCTCTGAGCAATGTTTTGTAATCTCCTTGTAGAGATATTTCACCTCTCTGGTTAGCCATATCCCTAGCTATTTTATTCTTTATGTGGCAATTGTGAATGGGATTGCCTTTCTGATTTAGCTTTTGGCTTGGCTTTTGCTGGTGTATAGGACTCAGGAGGCTGAGGCAGGAGAATTGCTTGAATCCAGGAGGCCAGGGTTGCAGTGAGCTGAGATCATGCCACTGTACTCCAGCCTGGGCAACAGAGTGAGATTCTGTCAAAAAAAAAAAAAAAAAAAAAAAGGAATGCCTAGTGATTTTTATACATTGATTTTTTATCCTGTAACTTTGCTGAAGTTGTTTATCAACTGGAGCAGCTTTTTGACTGAGACTATGGGGTTTTCTAGATCTAGCTGACTTCCTCTCTTCCTATTTGGATGCTCTTATTTCTCTTGTCTGATTGGTCTGGCTAGGACAAGGCAGAGATTTTTGTCTGTTTCATCCATATATGACTGGGGCCTAGCATGCAGGCAGCCACCAGTAATGTATATTGAATGAATTTCTGAGCAATATTTGCCATAAACCTTCCTGCCTGATAATATTTAAGTAAAGCATTAGAATGATAAAATGGAACTCAAAGAAGCATGGTGCTACCTGCCATGAGACTCTTTGAAAAGCTAGGAAAGGCACTAAGAAAATTATTGGTGTTTTTATGTTCAGTCCTAATGGTGGTCTGCTATTTCTTCCAGAAAAGTCTCCAGCTGATGATAGACTCACACCAAACTCCTAGCCACAATAATAATAAATGAAGCAATAATAACTGCAATAATGAAAGCAGTCCCTTACATTTGTATACAATTTCACAATACGTAGGTACTTACCTATCAGTTATCTTATTGAATCCTCATGAAGATCCCATAAGTTTGGGAGACAGGTAGATATCACTTATTTGATGGATTTAAAACACAACTTTTTCTGTGAGAGGCTACTTCTTAGAAAAGGATTTTCATTTAGATTTTCTAAACTTCCCTCAGCATGGAAAGTTAAAAAAAAAGAGAGAGAAAGAAAAGAAAAGAAAGAAATGGAGAAAGTGGAAATGAGCTTTGATTTTTCTTTTCTTTTGTTTTTTTTTTTTTTTTTTTTGAGACGGAGTCTCGCTCTGTTGCCCAGGCTGGAGTGCAGTGGCGCGATGTCGGCTCACTGCAAGCTCCGCCTCCCGGGTTCATGCCATTCTCCTGCCTCAGCCCCCCAAGTAGCTGGGACTACAGGCGCCCACCACCGCGCCCGGCTAATTTTTGTATTTTTAGTAGAGACGGGGTTTCACTGTGTTAGCCAGGATGGTCTCCATCTCCTGACCTCGTGATCCGCCCGCCTTGGCCTCCCAAAGTGCTGGGATTACAGGTGTGAGCCACTGCGCCCAGCCAGAAATGAACTATGATTTTAAGAAACATTTGAAGTCACAAACTTGGGAGGAAATTATCCTCTTTAGGGCCTAGTATGTAAAATGCCAATGTGTGCCTGTGTGTGTGTGTGTGTACGTGTCTATGTATGTGTGTGCATCTCTGTGATTGTGAGTTTTGAGGGTCTTATCTAGGCAAATGTGGCTACTAAGTCTTTTACTTGAATAATCTTCAGAATCAGCTGATTAATCACAAATGATCTGTTGAGAACCTCTGAGCAAAATATTTGGTATTAATTATACATACTTAACATTTACTAAAACTCTCAAGCTAACTGCGTTTAATTTTAGAGAAATAAATGTAGCTAAATTCCTGTGTAATGAATAATGGTTGTGTATGTCTCTGTGGCCTACAGCACAATGGGCGGGGTGCGGTTTAACAGGGCCCATCCCAACCAGGAGCCGGCTGGGGACATGGCCACACCATGCCCTGACCATTTTCAGCTTAGAATGCAGTTCACTCCAGAGCCTTCACAAAACACCATGCCAGAGGCCCTCCAAGCCTCCAGAATGTTGACCTAGTAGAAAAATGAGACTTTGCATAAAACAAGAAAATAGAGGGTCCCTGCTGGAGTGGGACAGGCAGCGTTGAAGGACACAGATGAGGGTAGTAAGGAAAGTAGGCAATCAGCATTTTGCAGTGCATACTCAAGAAGCCAGATCTTCGGGAAGCCAGACACAGAGCCAAGGGAGATCCAGGAAACGCATAAGCGCATAAGCTTACACAAACCACGAGGGCACTAAGACAAGGAAGGGACTACTTCCAAGGTAGTGTTTCATGGAGCCTGAGGTGCTTTGGGCACACAGACGCATTAGGTGGGACCACAGAAGTGACCCTGAAGTCCCAGAAACCCTACAATCCCTCCCTGAGATGTCTCCACAGAAGCAGCACTCCGAGGAACTCAGTCTGAAATCCTCTCTGAAAGTTCCTTCTGGTTGTCTGCACACCAGTGAAAATTTAAATATTACTCTCTAACTGCTCAATATAGTTCTTAAGTGTGTTAAAAGGAACAACATCTGAATGAATGAATGGTACGGCCTTTTCGATTTCTCATGCCTTTCCATAAAACATAAAAACCTAGACTTTATCGACTCTCCTGATTGTCTGCCTAATGGCTATCAAAACACAAGACAGATGATAAAAACCAAATACTGTTGAGACTTTGCATCTTGGAGGCAGTGAAACAAAAATATTTTCTGTGCTTACAGCTTTTAAACTTATTTTCACAGCCTTCGTAGTATTACTTCCACACATAATCATTATCACCATGGTAAACAACTCCTACATTTGGTGTCTCCCTTAATCCTCCAGCGGCCGTCTGAGGAAGGTCACAGCATGTTTCCCGTGAGAGTGGAGTCACTTGCTCCAGGGCTGCAGCTGGAAGGGGCTGGAGCTGAACACTGAGGTCCTCTGACCCTGCTTCCCGGGACCATCTTGCTGCCCCATCCCACTCTTTGGGTCACAGTCTTATTTCTCAAGTTCGAAAGTATTTCCTGAGTCCAGAACCCTTTAACCTAGACAAGTAAACATTGATTAAAACAAGTCTCTTGTTGAGCTGACAGCCGCCCAAAATCATGAGAGCTTTAAGATAAGAAGAGGCCATTTCCAAGATAGTTTGTTATAGAGCCTGAGGTGTTTGGGGCACACAGAAGGATGGGGAAACAGATGGAACCACAGCAGTGACACAGAAGTCCCAGAGACCCTACAGTCCTCCCTGAGACATTTCCACATAACCAGGACTCCAAGGAACCCAGTTTGAAATGCCCCCGCTTAGATTCTCTGATAGTTCTTTCTGGCTGCTACTGTATTTTATAAGTAGTAGTATCTGATTATTAAACATAGTTCTTAAATATGTTAAAATGTAAAAAGAAACAACATCTAGGCCGGGCGCGGTGGCTCAAGCCTGTAATCCCAGCACTTTGGGAGGCCGAGACGGGCGGATCACGAGGTCAGGAGATCGAGACCACCCTGGCGAACACGGTGAAACCCCATCTCTACTAAAAAATACAAAAAACTACCAGCCTGGGCGACAGAGCGAGACTCCGTCTCAAAAAAAAAAAAAAAAAAAAAAAAGAAACAACATCTAAGTGAATGACATGGCCCTTTCCACCTCTAATGTTTTCCGATAAAGCGTGTAAGTTAGGCTTGATTGACTCACTTCGTTATTTGCCTAATGGTGATCAAAATTCAAGCCAGAAGATTAAAAACCAAGTATTCATTAGTGTTTTGCATCTTGGAAGCAATAAAACCAAAAGATACTATGGGGTCACAGATTTCTCCTACAGTTGTGTTTTTCAACAAATGAGAATCGTAACCTTCCAGTGTTTGGGGCCCTCTGGATAAATAAATGATGGATCTTCAAGAACATTTACAAGATGCCTACCACATACCACATGCTGTTTTAGAGTCTGGGTCTACAAAGATGATTTACTTCCGCCCTTGAAGAATTTAGTTGAGGAAACGGTGGCTGAGCAGGCCAGGTGATGTCAGCATTTCATAGTAGGTGCTATGGTAAGGTGCTCTGGGCTTATAAAACGAAATGCCAAGCCCACATAATGAGAGGACAAGAGGGGGAAACTCGTGGAAGGTTTTCTGAGGAGGTGACACTTGTCTGGAGTATAGACAGGAATAGGTCAGCTACAGAAGGAAACACTAGAATGCAGCAGTGTGGGTGATGGGTGAGTCAAGGAGGTTCTAGACCAAGGGAACGCAGTGAACAAAAGGACCCAGGCAGGAAACACCGTGCCCTTTTCCAGGAATTATGAACACGTCGATGTTGCTGGAGGTTAAAGGTTTTTCAAATGTCATCTCAAATGTTACTTTTTCAGAGGAGCCTTTCCAGACCACCAGGAAGGCTAAATTAGGTTCTCCTGCTATTTGATCTCAGCACTCTGGTGTTTGGCTTCATAGCAGTTACCACTGTTGATGATGATGTGCATATTGCTGTGTGTTGTGTGTTGGTGTGGCTCCCTCCCACTGGACTGCAAAACCTCTGATGGCAGAGACAAGGTCCTTTTTGTGCACCACTGGAGGCCCGTGCCTGCCTGCCCTGACACCTGCAAACAGCAGGCATTTGCTAAGGGCTGAGCAGTACCATGGCTGGAAATGCATTTGAAGAGGTTGGCAGGCAGAAAATGCTTTCAGGCTTTTGGTGGTAGCATGGACAAAGGCCCAGAGATTGATGCAATGGGAGTTTGAGGGAGAAAAGAAACCTAATCAGGGTGACTTGAATGTGCGGTATGACCCAGTGGGGATATGGCTGGCAGCTCTATTGCTGTCTGATTATAGAGTCCTCAAACACTGAGCTGGGGAGGTTGGTCTTCCTTGAGATGATGGAACGTCTCTGTCTGCTCAGTCATTTTTAAAGTAGCACTAGGTGAGGTGAAAGTACAGGTGCAGTCTTGAGTTCAGCAGAGTTGCAACCACTGCCCTTGAAGAGCTTATGATCCTCCAGAACAAATCAAAATAATGCACCAACATGGCACCGATGCATCGAATGTCAAAGTCCCAAACTTAAGAATCTCTTCATCTTGAGTTGAATGTTAGCAAAATGGGTATCTTCATGATAAGCAAATCTGGAACACATACAACTTTGTTCAAAAATGAATTAAAACATTTAATTTGGGCCAGGCATGATGGCTAACACTTGTAATGCCAGCACTTTGGGAGTTCGAGGTAAGAGGGTCATGTGGGCCCAAGAGTTCAAGCCCAGCCTGGGCAATGTAGTGAAATCTTGTCTCTACAAAAAATAATCAGTCAGACATAGTGGTGCATGCCTGTAGTCCCAGCCACTTGGGACGCTGAGGTGGGAGGATAGCTGGAGCACAGAGGTTTGAGGCTGCAGTGAGCTGTGATTGCACCACTGCACTGCAGCCTGGGCAACAAAGTTAGACTGTGTCTCAAAAAAACTTAATTTGAAGGAAGAACGTATAAAATCTTCCAAGTGAGTGGTGGAGCACATAGAGGAATCCTCTTATCTGGAATGAGAAACTCTGAACTCCTGGTTCCTCATACTCTGTGTGATGCTGGGCAATTTCTGTCACCTGCTGGCCTCATTTACTCATCTGTGAATCAAGAAGTAGGTTCACCTGAACATTCAGGCCCTTTCTGGGTGTAATAAAGACCGTGCACTGACGGCAGATTTTCTAGCATTGTGCCTTTGAGCTTGCAGTCCTTTCATTAAATGTCATAATATGAGATCACATCATTTGGTAATATGTGAAATTTATAGTCGCAATTCTGCTGAAATACAGCATGTGCACAGAAGCAACACTCTTGTGTTAGAGCTGGTTTGTCTTTTATTAAACACTAAATTCTACATCTTTACACTCTCAGCCATCTCATAGAATCACTGGTAAAATGCAGTTAAAACTCAGAAATACGAGTCTGAGCTTATAAAAGAACTCATAAAAAAATGGTCCTGAAATAATTCCAAAAGGAAATACAAAATTGCCTCCTAATGACTCAGAAAAGTGAGGCCTCCAAGCCTAACCTATTGAAATCTCTCTTTCTTCAACTACGTATTTCTCTCCATCCACATCTGTAGGGCCCACCATACATGTCAGGAAGATGGAAACTCCTCAGCGACCCTGAGCCGGTTCCTTCCTGCTTCTGTTGGAAGCATCCCACCCTGTCTCCCTGATGTATCTTCTGCTCTGTCTGCCTAACCATGTCTTTAACTCAATCTGTAAGTGTCTCCAACACTCATTTTCTGAATGTGCTGTATTTCATCAATTCTAAGACATATATTTTCATATTGAGCATCTCTGAGACCAGCATGTTTTTTGCAATGAAGTCCCCTTACCATTCTATTGCAAGGGTTTTTTCTCTCGGTATATAACAGTAGTGTGCCTTACAACTCATGGAATCTTAGCTTTGGCACAATGCAATGCAAAGCCCTTCTCAGTCCCCTCATACCATCTGCCTTGAGTTAGGCTCTTTGAGAGGATTGGAAAAGGAGGATACCTTTCAGATATTTAGTTAATAAGGATGTCATATGAGACTTCACAGACAGAGAGGAAATGCTCTCAGCAGCTCTCAGACAGGCCAAGGAAAACTGGAAGGCGGCAGCTCCTTGGTGACTAGCCGGAGCTCTGATGATCCAACCCAGCTCTGATGACCCGAGAGCAACTCTGGTGCCATCTCGGGCTCAGCTGCCCATCTCTCCTTCTGCAAAGTGAGCCTCACATTCAAGCTCCCCCAAAGGAAAGACCAGGTTTGTTTGGCTGGTCACCCCCGTGCCATCGGCAAGACCCTCCTGCCAGGCACTGACTGCTTCTGTAGACTAGACACCAGCCCATTCAAGATCAAATTAGCTGTGGCCAGAGCTGGGACAAACATGGCCACTTGCCGGTAAAGGGCCACTAGGAAGAGGCTGTGGTGTAGCAGGTATTCATAACAGAACCGATTTTTCTTTACATGTCCCTCTAGCAGACACCTGATTTTTTTAGCTTCCCCCTTCCATCCAAGTTTGCTAGAAGAGTGGTCTATACTTGCTGTCCGCACCTGTATTATTCAACCTAGCTCCATGAGCCTTCCATCCCTCCACCTCCCTCCAGCTCGGCAGGCGCTGCTCTGACTGTACTCGCCTCGGCATGACTGTATTATTCAACCTAACTCCATGAGCCTTCCATCCCTCCACCTCCCTCCAGCTCGGCAGGCGCTGCTCTGACTGTACTTGCCTCGGCATGACTGCAGGTGTGATGGCTCCAGTGACCACTTGCCAGTCCCTGTCTTCGCAGTCTTAGCAGCAAATGTCATTATCATACTGTGATGCCCCTGGGAACCCCTTCATCAGATGGTACCCCATCCTCCAGGTGTTCCCCGGATGGACTGTGAGGACCCTTCTCCAGAGAATTGCCTCAGCTGATGGGAACTCTCTCAGTGGATCACTCGGGGGTCCGTCTGCTCACCCTGGAGCTGCTGCAGGCAAGGCTTAGCTGGTGAGGGTGCCATGCGACCTGACAGCCCTTCTTGTGTGTGTGGAGACTCAATAAATGTTCACTGCATATGTTTATTATTAGTCTCTCAGAACCACTTGTACTTCTTTTATAACTTTAATTTTGGATCATTTTAGATTTGAAGAAAAATTGCAAAAACAGTACAAAGAATCCCCTCATCTTCTTCACACCATTTCTCCTAATATTAGTGTATTTCATAACCTCAGTATAATTATCAAGGTTAGGAAATTAATAGTGGTACAATATTATTAACCCAACTATAGACCTTCTTCAATTGCTAACAGTTTTTCTCCCAGTATCTTCTCTGTCCCAGAACCTCACATTGCTTTCAGAAGTTATTTCTCCTTAGTCACCACTAACCTGAAACATTTCAGTCTTACCTTATCTTTCATGACAGCAAGTATTTAATAATGCTGCCTTTACTACACTGAAGTGAAATCCATAGATAATATTAGTGCCTTCGACAAGGCTCATCTGCTGAAACTGTAGATATACATGTACATATATGTAAATGTGAAATAAAATTTGAACGTAAACTATAATTTCATCAATTCATTATTATGGTTCAGAAAATACTTCTAAATTTGAAAAACGGAAAAGCAAATTAGGAAGACAGAATAATACAGTAGTGAAGAAGGTAGGCTCTGGAATCATACTGCTAGGGTTAGAATAGCTCTGTGATCTTGTGTAGGTTACCTAAGCTCTCTGTGCTTCAATTTCTTCATTGGCCTACTTGATTGTGCTGTCATAAGGATAAAATTTCTTAAAGAATTTATGTATCAGCTCAGTGCCTGGCATATAGTGAGTTTTAACTTGTGCTTTTAAGACAATACATCATATTTTCTTTTATTCTGACATGGGCTGATAAACTTTTCCTTCAGAGGGGCCAGATAGTAAATATTTTAGGCTTTTCAGCCACATACAGTCTCTGTCATATATTCTTCTTCTTCTTCTATTTATTTATTTATTTATTTAATCCTTTAAAAACATAAAAACTGTTGTTGGCTTGTGAGCCTTAGTTCGCCAGCCCAGTTTTAGCTTGAGATCACAGGCAGGTTCATAGGTAGCCCTAAGAAAAGGTTCACGTTTCCCGTCTTTTGGTCTTTTTAAAAACTAAAACATTTAAACACAAAGAAAAGTACAGAGTGTGCCATGATACACATGTGCCCTTCATACAACTTCAAAAAATACTACATTTGGCATATTTCCTTTAGCTTTCCTTCCCCCCCTCCCCCGACTACACGTGGCTACTAGCCAGAGGTTCATGTGCATCCTCTCAAAACCCTTTGAGTTCACCAGGATCAGTGATCTTTCCTCTTGAGTGGGAGGTTAAAATACAGTTCCCAGTCTCCCGTGCAGTCAGGTGTGGTGTGTCACGGCGTGCTGCCCACAGGAACCTGGACGGAGGTGATAACGTCCTTCTCTGGACAAGTCGTGATGAAGAAGACATGCTTTTCCCTTGTCCTTCTCCAAAGTTGCCCCTGGGGAACAAAAGACCCCACGATGGAATCAGCCAGGGTTCTTGGGTTTCCACGTGGAGCCAGAAACATCCATTAGGCTGTGATATAAATGAGAATAAATAAGCATTTTTGTGTCCAAGCTATTAAAATTTCAGGGCTTATCTGGTAGAGCAGCTGGTGTTAAATAAACTTCAACATCCTCCACGGTTTTACAATTTCACTAAATGTGTATTTATCCATATATAATATATAGTACTGCTTTATATTTCCGACAGTTGAACAAATTGCAAAAAATGGTGCATGGCATCCCATGACTTGCTTTTTTTTTTCTCAACAGTGTGTTTTTGAGATCCATCTACATTGGTGAATGTTCACACTTTAACAATGTTAGTTACTTGTTTGATTAGGCCTATAAAATATACTAAATATATATATGTGCATATATATAACATGTACATATATTTTTTGAGAGGGAGTCTTGCTCTGTTGCCCATGCTGGAGTGCAGTGGTGCGATCTTGGCTCACTGCAACCTCCGCCTCCCAGGTTCAAGCAATTCTCCTGCCTCAGCCTCCCGAGTAGCTGGGATTACAGGTGCCCATCACCACGCCCAGCTAATTTTTGTATTTTTAGTAGAGATGGGGTTTCACCATGTTAGCCAGGCTAGTCTTGAACTCCTGACCTCAGGTGATCCACTCGCCTCGGCCTCCCAAAGTGCTGGGATTACAGGCATGAGCCACTGCACCCAGCAACTATTTTAATTAATATTTAAATATGATAATATTGTCCAATCTCCAAAAGGTTTAAAATTATTTTCGGTGGCCAGATGCGGTGGCTCACGCCTGTAATCACAGCACTTTGGGAGGCCAAAGTGGGTGGATCACAAGGTCAGGAGATCAAGACCATCCTGGCTAACATGGTGAAACCCTGTCTCTACTAAAAATACAGAAAATTAACCGGGCATGGTGGCGGGTGCCTGTAGTCCCAGCTATTTGAAGAGTGGGGTGGGAGATTAGTGTGAACCTGGGAAGCAAAGTTTGCAGTGAGCCGAGATCGCGCCACTGCACTCCAGCCTGGGCGACAGTGCGAGACTCCATCTCAAAAAAGAAAAAAAAATTGTTTTCTGTTAGCATATAATTAGCATTTAGTCAGCTCAATGATACATACTGGTAAGGTGGCTTATGTTTTACATTACATTTTCACTTATCTCTTTCTGTTTGACCCTCCTCCAAAACCCTGTGAGTTAGAAAGGACTGGCATTCTCATCTCTGGTTTGGCAATGAGCTCAAATCCCAAACACCTTCTAGTTGTGTGATTTCAGGTGAATTATTGGCCAGTCTGTCACTCAACATATTCCCTTCTAAAATGCAAATAAAACTTGAACTCATATCTTGAGTTCTCATGAGGATTAAATGAGCTTTTGCTTTGCCCAGTGCAGATCACACAGTAAGCAATCAATAACTGTTAACTAACAGCAGAAAGACATGACTGTGTGATATGTGGTTAATCTAACACTGCAGCCCTTAGCGCAACAGGCTCATGGAAGGAAACCACGCTCCTTCGCCTGCGTGGCTGTTTCCTGAGTCCACCACGTGCGTCTCTCCCTTGTTCATTGTTCTGTGACCACTGGGACTGTTTGCAACCACACGGTATTGTTGGGTTTAGTTTTTCTATTGTGAAGCAAAATTTTAAAATTCCAAGCTTTCAGCCAATTTGCTAATAATTTTTCTAGTAATAAGAAAAAAGTCTCTCATTAGTCAATTTCACCAGTTGTGCCACTGGGCCCAGCTCCACAGGCCTCCCCGTTGTCCTGCTCAACCGCACACTTTTTTGCCCTCTGACGAATCCTTGTCTACTGCCCCCAATTTTTTATTACAAATGCCTCACACACCATCACTTTTCTTTATCAATGACAAACGTTTTTCTACTTCTTTTCTTCTCCGCTCCTTAAATCTCTGCTGTTCCCCCGTGACATTTGCATCCCTCTTTGCACTTTCAGATGGGAGCTTTGGTTCTAATTTGTTGTCAGTTGAGATGTCAAAGAATAATAAACAGCTGTTCTTGTTTGGTTCAGCATTAGCGGTTCCTAAAAACAAAATCTGTACATCAAAATTCTGGCTTTTTACCTAGAGGGTTCGGAACACATAATTTTTTTTTTTTTTTTTTTTTGAGACAGAGTCTGGTTTTGTTGACCAGGCTGCAGTGCAGTGGCATGATCTCTGCTCACTGTAACCTCTGCCTCCTGGGTTCAAGTGATTCTCATGCCTCAGCCTCCAAAGTAGCTGGGATTATAGGCACCCACCACCACAACTGGCTAATTTTTGTATTATTTGTATTGTTGCCCAGGCTGGTCTTGAACTCCTGGCCTCAAGTGATCTGCCCACCTCAGCCTTCTAAACTGCTGGGATTACAGGTGTGAGCCACTGCACCCAGGCAGGAACACATAATTTTATTTATTTTAATTTTATTAATTTAGTTTTCTTGAGATTGAGGTGTCACTCTGTCGTTCAGGCTGGAGTGGAGTTGTGCAATAATGGCTCATTGCAACCTCTAATTCCTGGGTTCAAGCGATCCTCCCACCTCAGCCTCCAAGTAGCTGGGACTTCACCAGGCATGTGCCACTCCACACACAGCTAATTTTCTTATTTTTTGTAAAGATAGGGCCTTGAACTGGATTTAAGTGATCTTCCTGCCTTAGCAATTTTATTGTTAAAATCAAAACAAAACAAAGTCTTTTTTTTCTCTAGGTCACATTGCTAATATGGTGAGGTGTTTTTTTGTTTGTTTGTTTTTCGGTTTTTTTGTTTTGTTTTGTTTTTGTTTTTGTTTTTTTTTTGCTATAACCAGGTCTTTTGACTCCAAATCTGTGCTGTTTCCTCCAGGTTGCAATGCCTCCCTTGAATAATAATTTGCATGTCCCACAGGGGCATTCGCTCCTGTCCACAGAATGATATACTGATTCCCTCAATAAAAGGAGAAACTCTTCCAAGCTAGCAGAATCATGGAATTTGAAAGTGGAAAGTGACTGCAGAAGTTGTGTTCTGAAATGTCAACCCAGTTAGTTTCCTGTTAATAATATTTTTACTTCATTGTGTATTGACTGTGAGCTTTACATGCCTTATATTTTGCAAGGGATGTATCATTCCTCCCTACAGATGAGGAGAAATCTTAGTAAAGTCACCGTGTATGCCCAAAGTCACTCAGTTTGATTCACATCCCTGCAAGTCTGACTTCAGTGTCCACATGCTTCTCTCAGCATCATTCTGCCTCTCTCAAACACTAGCATCAAAAAAGAAAGCTGGGTGATGACATTTGCCATGATTTTGTACGTTTGCCCAGTTTCTGATCTCCTCCATTCCACCCTCAGGCACATCCCTACTTATTTTCGTTCTTTATGCACGGAGATGGAATACGTATCTTTAGGGAAAAAAACTGCAGAAAACATTGCCTTATTTTACAGAAATATACCACATCAAAGACAGAAAATTACACAAAGAATCAATGATAACCCTAGAGGAAGGGCTTCAGAGAGAGAAAAATCTAGCTTGTTTTCCTAATTTCTGGTCATTAAATTACTTACCGTCCTGAATTCTCCTGAGTTATACTGGTAAACAGGAAAGCTTCTAAGGGAGAAGAAAAGAGGCCAGCAAGGAGAGGAGGAAAGAAGGCTCAGACCAGCAGATAAGCTGAGGAAGCCAGGGCCCAGGGGACCGGAACTCAGGCAGCAGTGCCAGGGAGTGAGGCCGTCTTCCCTGCTATTCTGGAGCTGTAACTTTGCACAGACACTATCTTCCGCAGAGGGCATTCTGCTCCGTTATTAAAAGACCCAACAGCATTGGCAAAGTATGTAATAGATCTTACTTACTATTTGCTATGCAACATTCTCCCCATTTAGCATATTAAGCCTGTAATGCTTTCATTTTCTATCACAGGAGCAGAGAAACCCTATACACCAAGAGAGAGGCCCTCTTTCCGTTGGATTACATGAGAAGTATTTAGGCCTTTTCCGCTGCCTTCCACATTAAGCCTAACCCCAAGGTCCAAGAGATAGTATCAGGTTTAAGAGCATTAGGTTGCATGAAAATAGGCCACTGCATTTAGACATCCTCCCTGGAGACTCAGGGAGAGGCCGTTTGAAATGGTATGCTTAAAGATAGAAGCTAATTGGTGGACTTAAGATAGTTGACCAGAGATGTAGATTAACGATCTGCTATGCTGGAGATAGGAAGGCTACTGCATGGTCCTATATTTTTAGATATCAGGTCAAATGGAAAATAAGTAAAGTAGTAAACTTTTAAAAAAGTATTTCTCTGTTGCCTGTGGACTGAGGTAGGCACTCTGGTCAGCAAAAAGTTACAAAGATAGGGCTTTTTGCTTCTCACATCCAGGAAGATCAGCTTCCAGACCTTTCCTGAGTAGGAGAGGCAAGAGTCTTGAGTTAAACTCACCTTTCTCTTACATAGTCTTTTTTTTTTTTTTTTTTGAGACAGAGTCTCGCTCTGTCGCCCAGGCTGGAGTGCAGTGGCCAGATCTCAGCTCACTGCAAGCTCCGCCTCCCAGGTTCACGCCACTCTCCTGCCTCAGCCTCCCTAGTAGCTGGGACTACAGGCGCCCGCCACCACGCCCGGCTAGTTTTTTGTATTTTTTAGTAGAGACGGGGTTTCACCGTGTTAGCCAGGATGGTCTCGATCTCCTGACCTCGTGATCCGCCCGTCTCGGCCTCCCAAAGTGCTGGGATTACAGGCGTGAACCACCGCGCCCGGCCTACACAGTCTTATATTTAAAAATGTACCTGACACCCAGAAACTTTTCACTACCAATATTAGGTGATTTTGCTTTCTTAAAAGTACCATAGGATACTATTTTATTATTCTTCTTCTTCTTCTTCTTCTTCTTTATATTTTTTGAGACAGAGTCTCGCTCTGTTGCTCAGGCTGGAGTGCAGTGGTGCGATCTCGGCTCACCGCAAGCTCGGTCTCCCGGGTTCACGCCACTCTCCTGCCTCAGCCTCCCGAGTAGCTGGGACTACAGGCGCCTGCCACCACACCTGGCTAATTTTTTGTATTTTTAATAGAGACGGGGTTTCACCGTGTTAGCCAGGATGGTCTCCATCTCCTGACCTCGTGATCCACCCACCTTGGCCTCCCAAAGTGCTGGGATTATAGGCGTGAGCCACCGTGCCAGGCCAGGATACTATTATTAAAACCATAAAATATTAATAATACAGTCTATTTGATTCATAAGATAACAAGATAAATAATAATTGAGAAGCTTTTATCATCAGATTCCTATCATGTCATATTTCTGATAGTTTTCTTTTTGACCTCCCAGGCTCAATTGATCCTCCCACCTCAGCCTCCTGAGTAGCTGGGACCACAGGTGCCCACCACCATGCCTGGTTTGTTTGTTTATTTATTTATTTATTTAGTAGAGATGGAGTCTCACCATGTTGCCCAGGTTGGTCTCAAACTCCTGGACTCAAGCAATCCTCCCACCTCGGCCTCCCAAGTGTTGAGATTGTGGGCATGAGCCACCACTCCCAGTCGAGTTTTCTTAAAACTCAACTTTACCAGGAAATAACTTACGTTCAAAAACTGAATCCATTTAAAGTGTGCAATTACGTGAGTTCTGACGGTTATAGATGCCTGAGAAAGCACCACCACTTGAAGATGCAGCACATTCCTGTCACCCCAGAAAGGCCCCGGCCTCTGCAGTTCAGCCCACCTTCCACCGCCGCCACAGGCAGCCCCTTGCCTGTTGTCCCTTGAGCTTTGTTTTGTTGTTGTCATTTTGTTTTTTGGTTTGGGGTCTGTTTCTTTTTTTTTTTTTTTTGGCTAGAAATGTGTTTGTTTCCATTTCTGGCAAGGAGTAAGATGGCTGCAAGAGTGTAAAAACTCTCAAGGTTACATTGAAAGACCCTCCAGTCCCTATGTCATTCACAAATTTATACTAATTTACCAAAGCTTCGGGGAGAGCTCCAAGGGCTTTGCCTCTTTCAAACTCCTGCCACCAGGTAGGGTCAGGGAGGGCTGAAGGCAGGTGGGTAGCTCTGAGCATTTGAGAAAAAGCATGCGCAGGGGAGGTGAGGCACACGCTCCCTCTTCTCTGACACATTGGACAAAACTCATTGCCCATGTTCAAGTTAATGCAAATGCGACCCCTAAACACCTATGTGGTGGCATGTACAGCAGGGGATGTGTTGGGGGGTGCGAGAACACTGAGCTAAGTCAGGTGGCTTCTATTTGTACAATTTCGAGTAAAAATTCCGCTTCCCCAGGCTCTCTCTCTTCGCCTGTAAAGTGAGACAGAGATAGGACCGAATCTTCTCTAAAGCCCTTTGCGGTCTATAAATCCATGTTCAACTGTCAAGATCTTTAAAACACCAGTGACTGTGGTTATCATAAGTCAAGAAGCAAATTGGGATGCAAACAGAGAACTGAAAATTTGTCAGAGAAATACTTCATGACTCTCAATCTCTCTTGCAGAAATGACCCAGTCATCTGGGTTGTCTGGTTCAAGCGTCAGTTCAATTGTTTTTTTTGGCTCTTCTTAACCTTTATGTTAATGGCTCTGTCACTGTGATCTTACTTTGAGAATTAAGAGACAAATATGCAAAAAGTAAACAACATTAATGTCTCCGTATCTTGCTGAAAAATACTGTTTTCCTCGAGGATGTATTGTGTTTACTTTTTTTAAAAAAAAGATTGCAATATTTTAACTTAGCTACCGAGTGACTTTTACTTAAAGAGGCTTTTGAAACCAACTAAAACAAAAAAATTAAAATTTTATCAGACTTATTTCAGCAACTAGAAAAAAACCAAAATGATTTGAGCCCTTTCAGGATATCCTGTTCCACACCCATACAGGCAATTGTAATACCGTCTCAAGTTGGGTTATAACTAAGGTATGCCTGAGGTTATAACACCTTCTTTCTTTTAATTAAAAAAAATTCAGGGGAGGGGAAAGTCAAACCTCAAAAGCACTTTTCTGCCTTTTCAGAGCTAGTTCTATGTGTTCTAATTTTTACACAGCTTCTAACTTAGGAGACATGAATCTTGCAAACAGTCAACTCTCAGCTATTTGGGGGCTTCTGATCTGGTCTGTGGATTATATTACTTTTTGTCACTCTCTCTGTGATTAGCTTCAGATACCTCAAGTGAAAACTCAAATGAGTCTACTTTATTACTTATTATTAGCCTGGTAAAATGCCTGATGGGAGAAAACTTAAATCTGCTAATTACAATGAAATGTGTGTGTTTGGGGACCAACTTTAATGGAAACAAAATAAGTCACATTAGTTTTTCAGAGCCCCAGTCTAAACTAAATGATGTAATTTAAACCTTAATCCATTCAACCGTCCAAAGACTTTTTGAATATATACACTTGTTAAGAGAATATATTTTAGCTGCAAACAAATGGAAATCTTTTCTAACATCAATTTGGAAGATAAAAATAATTTCTGAACCTGTACCAAACTGATAAAGTATTTGATTTACATTTCAACTCTATCACTCTATAGATTTTTATATATTATCTCATTTAAAAGTCATCACAGTACATCATCCTCAACAGCTAACCATGTACTTTTTTTTTTTTTAAGATAAAGATGAGGTCACTATGTTGCACAGGCTGGTCTTGAACTTGTGGCTTCAGGTGATCCTCCCACCTCAGCTTCCCAAAGTGCTAGGATTACAGGTGTCAGCCACCACACCCAGCCTAGATTTTATTTCTAAAGGTGGTTCATGTTAATATAGATTATGCCTATGGAGCAAAGCTGTATTTATTTTATATATATAAAATATATAATGAATATATAATATTCATTATATAATTTCGATAATGTACCGAAATTATCATTTTGGTAACTCACACAGCTATGTATATATATTTATATGGATATATGGATATTATATATTATACCATATATGCATATATTACACCATATATAATATCCATCTATAATATATATTATACCATATATAATATCCATATGTAACATATATGTATTTTATAATTAAGTTATGTTGCCACCTTAAAGGTAGCTTACAAACTATCTCCCATACAAAGGTATTTGAACCAGAATACAATTTTTTTTTTACCAGTTCTTTTGGGTAGGCACAACTATTCCTCCAAAGGCTGTGGAATGTATTCCACATTTTTAATTAAGTTCTTACTTGTGCTTTCATTCATTTTATCATTTCAGATCAGTTCAATTGCCTTCAAATCCTGAGCTTATAAGCCTCTGCTAATTGGCATAGCTGGGCATGCAACCTTACGTGTGGAAAAGATTCACAGGAGGGAATTGAAGCATAGTGGAAGAGGGATCCGCCACTTACGTTAGTCCATTACCCATGGGACAAGGGAGGGCCCTATCTCAGGTGTCAGGTCCCTTTAACTAACACCCCTAACCTCTGCCATTGTTGGAGACAGACACTGGGGTGAGCCAGCATCAGCCAGGCTGTAGCGAATCAGACAAGCACAAGCACCAACAAAGCCTTCATTCACTGCTTCCGGACACTTAGTAGGGGCAAGGGCACATGAAAGGGCAAAAGGGACTGTGGCTATCAAGACAGCTGGGCTCAAGTGTCACACTGAAGCCAAAAAACTTGTACCTGGCACAACCGTAAGGATCAGGTGCTGGCTGGGCATCTCTCCCCCACAGAGATGCCACTGTGCTGAGAGGCACCACTGAAGGGCCTTGGGAACTATTAGGTTCCGTGCATGATCTCTGCTCACTATGGCTGGTCAATTCGGGTCTCCAGTTCCTTGGCCACTGGGTGATATTTTAAGAAATGTTTTCAATGTCAAGGAGGAAGAAAAGAGGCTCATTAGAAAGTCAGGGAAGTTGCCCTGAGGTGGCCACATTCTCTGAGCAATGTACCTGAGTAGACAGGATCTAGTCTTCCTGAAATGCATGCTCCCTTCATAATGAAAAAATCCCTCAGATTTTTCTCAGCACTGGTAATTGCTCACATTTCTCCATTAGTGTTTGTGATTTTTTTGTATATGACTTTTGTCTCTTTGGTCCATCACTGTACCTTAAATACCACAAGCAGCACCTGGCCCACAGTTTGCACTCAATCAATACTTGTTGAATGAATGACTGTTTCAAGTGTTGTCATAGGCTCACTCAAATCTCAACAACTCGAATAACACAAATACTGTGTACACCCCAGTTTACAGATGAGAAAACTAACCAGAGAGAAGTTAAATAATATGTCCTGGATCACACATCCAGAGATGGAAGACTCAGAATTCCAACCTGAGTCATCTGTTTACGCCGTATGGATTCTTGATCAATTGTACACTGACTCTCATTATCTTAGAGGGTCAATAGTTTACACTTACTGTACACCAAAACATAACCAAACTTATTCTGTTCCAAATATTTCGTGGCCAGACTGATTTCCCTTCTTCCAGACTGTTCACTGTAAATATCCTGACACACTGAAAAGATTACCTTTAAGATTTGCAGTTCTCTGGCCACCCTTTCAGCTGTCTGTGTCTAAGTCCACCAGCAAAGTTGGAGTTGACCAATCTGAAAAATTAGCCTGCAAAATGCAGCTAGTGACACATCTCAGGATATGGCTATGTTTTCTGTGCTGTGGGGAGTCCTTACCTTCACCTGGATGACCAGCTTGCACTCATAGAGGATGTGTGGTTTCTCTTTCAGTGTCTTTGAATGAGTTCGGCTCTGAAGACAGATGTTCTATCACTACCTCCAGAGAAATAAGTCTCTTCTGTTTGTGCTTACAAGTGGGCTGTGTAGCTAGGGCCTCATGGCTTACCCTCCACTCTATGTTGCAGCTAACGAGCCAAAACCTGACCCTGAAGTACTCACTCAAAGAAAGGGAGAATAGGCCAGTGGCTGTGAGTGCTCCCTCCTGAGCTGATGATGGCTGACAGTAGCTCTTGTAACATGGGCACTTGAATTAGGGGCTGGACTGAGACGGTACAGGCAGCAAAGTGGCTGTAAAACAATGTGATTACTTTCAGCAGTGATAGAATTGGACCATATGAGCTGTAGGTTATAAACTCTATAACCCATTAGTGCTTCTCAGCTTTATCCATTTTCCTTATGAGGGTTGGGTTAGCTTTTTTGGTTTTTTCCTAATGGATTACCTTCACGTTAAGGTTGTCTGTTTTAAAGTTTTATAACTATCTCATTTGCAGTAAACTTCATTTATGTTCCAGGAAGGAGGCTTGGACTTGGAGCAAAATAATCCAAAACAATACTAAAAGTAAGGATTATAATCTACCTCCAGGTCTTTCTTGAGTAATTGTCAGATACAGGCAAAGAAGAACAGGTTATTTTCACCCACAGAATTCATGCACCTCTGAAAACAATATGAACTGAGTAGTAACACCAGCAATAACTATTTGTATTTTGGACATGTTCAATGCATAGAAATTAGAGAAGAGAAATATATTACAATGTAACAATCTATAGCCATTAAAATAAAGTATTCTGTCTAAAAGTTGGCCCTAACTATTCTCCTCTAGCTTTTTTGCACCAACTGCCAAAACATCTAGGAGAATAACTTAGAAAGTGAAGCCAGAGAAGGGCTAGAGTTGATTCAAGACCTTATGAAATAAAATGTACAGAATACAGAGAGAAAGAAACACTTGCACGCTCTAATCAAGATGTAATTATTTGTATATCACAGAGAACGTGAACTCTTGCCATCTTAAAAGTTGCATGTCCAGCTATGCCAATTAAAAAGAAAAATATTAGGTGTGTTTGGGGCACAGGAGCAGTTTTCTAAGGAGGGGTTTATAACTTCATCACATTCACATAAATGGTTATAATGTGAAGAGTTTATATATAAATAATTGCTGTAGCAGAGGATTGAGTCTTTTGTACATTGACTTCTGCCTGCTAGTCCTTTAGCCAGGATGCCTGAATGGAATGTTTAGATTGCAGCCGGGCTTCCAACTTCTGGTGAACCAGGGAGATCTGGATCTGGGGTGAATAAGCTACATACCCTGTAGGAGAAACATAACTTCAAATGGGACAACATAAATAAACTTCTCCGGGTGTTCTCAAGTACACAGAAGAAATACATTTAATTGTAGCCTACTGTTGCCCTAAAAAATTTATTTCCCTCACCTGGCGAGCAGGTCACTGTCAGAGATACTCCCAAGCCTCATTCTGAATTCTTCTTCTTTTTTTTTTTTGAGATGGAGTCTCGCTCTGTCACCCAGGCTGGAGTGCAGTGGCGCGATCTCGGCTCACTGCAACCTCCGCTGCCCGAGTTCATGCCATTCTCCTGCCTCAGCCTCCTGAATAGCTGGGACTACAGGCGTATGCCTGTATTTTATTTATATGATACGTCATTCCTCCTCCTCCAAAGGATTTGAAGATGCAAACCTTTGTGTAAGCAGTAGTTTCACTGGGCTTAAAGACAAGGGTAGAGCAAGGATCATAGCTACTTTGAAACTACAAATGTCAATGAGAATCAATTGATGGTCATGAACCCTTGCCGCAGAACAATGCACACTTGCCTCAAGTAGACTGTGTAATTACTGAGGATGGGTTTCTAGATTCTCATGACCCATCGATGTGTTCATGAACCTCATGTTCAGAATCTCTGCTCCAGATCAGGGATTCTCAACCTTGGCACTATGGGCACTTGAGGTTGGAAAACTTTGTTATGGGGCTATCCTATGCATTCTAGGACATTTAACTGCATCCCTGGCCTCCACCTAGCAGATGCCTGTTGCAACCTGTCATCTCATTTGTGATAACCCAAAGCCTCTTCAGACATTGAGACATTTCCTATCCCCAGTTGAGAACCACTGAGCTTCAGAGACCACAGTGGAACTTTATGAAATCACCTCCGAAGTAGAAGGAGGTTCTCATATGCCCCCAATGTGACCAGGCTGTCTAGATTGGAAAGCAGAACAAGAGTCCACATTTGGGTGACATTTTCATATTCATGTCCTCACTGTAGCTTCACAACAACCCAGTAAAATAAGTGACCACAAACGCAGTGAGTAATGTCTTAATCTGTTTGTGCTGCTATAAAAAAATACCTGAGACTGGGTGGCTTACAAAGAACAGAAACTTATTTCTCACAGTTCTGGAGTCTGGGAAATCTAAGATCAAGGGGCTAGCAGGCTCTGTGTCTGGCTGAGGGCCTTCTTGCTGCATTCTCACACAGTAGAGGGATGAATGCTCTCACATGGTAGAAGGCAGACGGGCAGAAAGGGCTTAAGCTAGCTCCCTCCAACCCTTTTAAAAGGCACTAATCCATTCATGAAGGCAGAGCCCTCATGACTTAATCGCTTCTCCCAAAAGTGCCCCACCTCTTAATAGCACTGCAATGGGGTTTAAGTTTCAGCATGAATTTTGGAGGGGACACACATTCAAGACATAACAAGTAGCAAATCCAGGTTAAAGGCAAATCTGCTTCCAAATCCAATGTGCTTTCTAGGAAGTATGGTAAGGTGATTGGACTATAACTGGAAGAGCTGAAGTTTTAGTTAGGGTTCTGGCTCTTAAGCAGTCACACAAGCATTTAAACTGTGACTCAGCTCTGTGTTGCTCAGTGGGAGCAGTGCCTCTGTACGGCAGGAAAAATGCCTCTGCCCGTTTCACGGGAACCTCACAGGAACAGATGAGAGACTGATGAGTGACAGCACTTTAAAGACTACCAAAGCCAGTTCAAATGTAAGGTGTTATTAAATTGAAAAGTATCCATTAGCCTATAAAAATTACATGGACATCAGCACTCTAAAATTGTCTTTATGAATAGAATCTTGAGAAATGATGACACTTGTAGAATATTAAAAACTGAAATGGCTCAGGGATTAGCTGTCACACTTAACATTAATTTCCTCTGAATAGTCCGGTAGAGCAAGCCTATTCAAGACCAGTGATAAGTGTTCCAAAAGGAAGTCACTCTAAGAAGAAATAAAGTAAGCTAACAATAGCTGATTATTCTTTTTTGGTAACTCCCAAGCCCTTTGTTGGATTTTGAGTACAACAATGATGCTGTTGGAGTAGAATAAAAATAACCTGATGTGGATCTATAAAGAAATGTTACATCTTGCTTGTGCTTAAAAATGAAAAGCCCACACGACTCTGTAAAATGGGTTTACACCCAGGTGAACCAGTGGTAGTAGTGAGTTTTGCCTCCTAAGATGGTTGGTTACTGAGCATGCCAATGACAGTCACATCACTGTCAAGGTAATTGGTTATTTCTACAAAACCCTTGGTGGGAGTCAGATGCTGTCACATCTATGGTGAGCTTCCGGGGTGAAGTGGCATGAAGGCCATCATCAGCCATCCAGACATCAGATGTCATCTTCTGCTCCCTCTTCCTAAGGCTGTGGCCTCTCCAGAATGATAATTGGTATCATTCTTACTCAATTACTATTTGGAGCCCACGAGGACAGGAAAACTATGCTCAGCCCCAGAGGTCACTCGCCTGGCTAATTTTTCACTAATTATGTCTTAATTGTATTGTGTTAGGATAGAGGAAAAAAGCATTCTCTTCCAGAGTTTTATGAAGGTCACTGGACTTGATAAAAGTGCAGGGTTACCAGGACTGAGGCTCTTGACAGTGGTCAGCACAGGTGCGTCCTACTGGAACCAGTCAAGTAGCAGCACAGCTAAAATCCAGTTTTGCAAAAGATGAAACCTTTTAGTGAGGAAGAAGAACAGCAGATAAGGAGATGCTAAATGAATGAGAATAGGTGTGTCACGGAGTGATGGATGTGCATCACGTTTTCTGACATGCATAGAAGACAGTACTATGGCACCAGCTTTGGGGAAAAGAAAAAGCTTTATTGCAAGTCAACTGGCAAGGATGCAAAAGTGTAACTGTGAGGGAGACAGGAAGATGCAAGGAGGCATGATTTGATCAGATCATGCAAAGAGGCGGTGACAGGTGCTTGGCTAAGTCCGCACTGCAATGAAACGGGGCTCCTCTGCTTCTTAATTCAGTCCCTGCTCCTTGATCCAAGTTCTTAGGCTTCAACTGTGGTTGACGTTTTTTTTCTGGACAGCACTGAGGTCACAAATTGGGCATACTTGGTTCATCTGGGCAGGCGCAGGTTACCTGACTTGCAACCTGGGATCCCTTACAGGAAAAAACAACTCATTATTTTATTACATTTTATTTTGTTACTGACAAAGTCAAACCAGATTGAACTGGTTCTGCAGTAACAGGTGGACTTGACCCACAGATGGCTACAAAAGTTACAGAAATAATAACAAAACAACCTTGGGTGAGACTAGATTATGAGGCTTATCGAAATGCAGCTGGATAAAGACTAAAAAGGAACCAGTCTGAGCATTGTACAGCCAAGGTGGGCTGGGATGTTATTTAAGACTTAATGACCCGGACTTTGACGCCCGTCCTTCTATCAGAGTAGTTTGAATATATTGTCAGAGCCGTGGAGTCAGAACAAAGGCTGGAGGAGTGAGGTAGCACAGGAGGGTGTAGAGTTTCCACTGAGAGGAACTGATGGCCTCGCCATCACTCGTCCTGAAAAAGGGCTCTGTACTGGGGCAGAAAATGAGGACTGGGGAAGGACACATTAGAGGGGGAAATGGAGCCTGGAGTTAGTTTGATTTTCTGGTGAGGCGTGAGGATGCTGGGGTGGTGGTGCGGTACTAGCGTCAACGGCTCAAGATAACTTGGGGTTGGGTGGAAGTTATTCTCTCCATTGTTATTCTTCACTGCTATTTTTGAAGCTTCAGTAAAGTCTGATCAAAAGTGTGGCAAGTTAAAATTCTGAGAAAATAAGAACTTCCCCCCGCCCCCTACACATTATCTTTTGTTGTATTTACCTTCTACCCTTGAAAGCAATGATCCCCGCTGCTTCAGGGAAGGACAGACACGCCAAGAATAAAGATATCAATGGAATGTGTGAGTGTCATTTTTTAAACTGATAACCGAGATGCTGAAAGCTGAAGATGTGTCTTGTGAGACAGAGGTTTTTTGAGGCATAGGACGGTTTGTAAGCACCAAAGACTGGGACAACTCATGGCCTAGTTAGACCATTAGGTGTGAGGAATGCATGGTGACATCTCAGCTATGTCCTGCCCAGAAGAAGAAAAAGTTCAAGCAGCTGATGAAAAAAAAATTCCAGAGGGGGCGGGCGCGGTGGCTCATGCTTGTAATCCCCGCATTTTGGGAGGTCGAGGAGGGCAGATCACCTGAGGTCAGGAGTTCGAGACCAGCCTGGCCAACATGGTGAAAACTCATCTCTACTAAAATACAAAAACTCGCTGGGTGTGGTGGCGGGAGCCTGTAATCCCAGCTGCTCAGGAGGCTGAGGCAGGAGAATCATTGAACCCGGGAGGCGGAGGTTGCAGTGAGCCGAGATATGACACTGCATTCCAGACAGAGTGAGACTCTGTCTCAAAAAAAAAAAAAAAAAAGAAAGAAAGAAAAAAAGAAGAATTCTAGGGGGAACATGAGCAGGGCACATACACTAGTGAGTGTCTAAGAAAGGACCCTGCCCTCTGACACCCCCGGATGATGCTCCAGGGGAAGAGGGAATAGCTAACGCCCGAACTGGGGGAATCACGGAAATAAAGCCTGAGAAGGCAGCTCATTTTGAAGTCAAGGGCATCCCCCAGCCAGCCTGCTAACCAAGTGTGGCTTATAGAAACAGCAGCACGGTGTTTGAGAAGACAGGAGCTGAACGTCTACCTCCTCTGTGCTCTGAGTCTCTCCCAGCTCCAGAAGGGTAAGAGTATGGCAGAGTGAATTATTTGCTCAAAATATTTCCTTCCCGTGGAAGCTGTTCCTTTCCCTGGATTCCAGTGATAAGAGCTTCGAGCACACCCATAGCTGACGTGTGGCTGAAGAACAAACCTTTATTATTGTAAGCCATTGAGGTTTTAGCAGGGAGGTTTATGTTGCCTTAGAATAACCTAGCAATAAAAAAGAGGTAATATGCTACGCCCTCCAAACGCTTGCCAAGCCCCCATGAGGGACAGCAAAGGACGGGGGGCTTGAGGACACATTCTGGTTATGGACAGGGAGGGCTAAGCGGAAACAGAGGCACCTGAGTAGACCTGAAAACCAAAATGCAGTAGAAACGCAGCAGTTTCACTAGGTGAAGCGCCGTAGCATTCAGTGAAAAAAATGCACAATTGGATGTTACATCGGCAAAGGCTGCAATCCCAAACTGAGCTAGATAATGGATAAATAGATGCTCCTTCCCCCGAATGCCTAGTTGATGCTTAGATTACCCACGCGGAGAGGTCATGAGCAGGGAAAGGAAAACATCCTGAACTTTTTACCCAGAGTAGAGTGAGAAATACTTAGTAACATCGTTTATATTCAATTGGCAGTAACAAGTTTTCTGCAGAAATGGGGGCTCAAGAACTAAGTGCAGTTATAAAGTTTCATTTTTACACACTTGATTTTGTGACTATAAAATTCACATCCTCTAAAATTCACATCCTCTGGCAGGTGCTGTGCTGTGGGGGATGAAAGGGTGGGGCTTTCTGTTTGCCCATGGCTAACAGAAAGAAGCTGAGAGGAGGGCCTCCCTCCCTCCTTCCCCCGCTTCCCCTCCCCGCCCCCCTCCCCCCTCCCCCCCCCCCCCCCCCGCCTTAGGCTAGCCAGGGGTTGAAGCGGGGATTCTGTGGGAGGAGGGATGCCTGGCTCACCACAACATGGAGAACACTAGCTGCAGAAGCAGCAGCACCAGGTGGAGCCTACAGCAGGTCCCCAGGGATCCCTCATCCCTGCAGAACACTTTGAGAGACCAATTCCTAGCAATCAACTTGATAGACTGGGGCCCCAGTCACTTGGCTTACATGGTGATGCTCGCTGTAATTCATCCAGGATCTAGGAAGTACCGTGCACTGTGAATATGTAGAAGGTTTGACTTTTCTTGCCATTTACTCAAGTCTTTAAGACATTATAGCACAATTTATTTTTCTGGAACTCAACCTCCATTTCCAGCCCCATACTACTTGATGGCAGAAAATGTAGTCTTGGGCAACTATGGTTTTCTCCAGCATTTCAGGCCCAAAACAACATTTCCTCTGGGCCCACTTTCCCTTTGGGGTGCCGCATGGCCACAGACATCCCTCCAGGTTGAACCCTCTCTGATACATCCCACCAGGCCCTCCACCACAGGACTTCAGCAAGTCCAACGCCCTCTCTTGGCCCATCCCTCTCTGGGGCAGGAAAAGTGTTCCAATGATCCACCTTTCTTAAGGCTCAGAAGACTCAGGGCTGTCCCTGTTGCCTTCATCCAGGGCTGCCCTGCCACAATCTGCACTCTACAGCTCCCCCGGTGGCCCCCATGCAGAAGCGCAGAGAGAGCTAGGGCCCTGACCACTTCCTCCAACCTCCTCCACACAGGGAGCCCAAGGTCCCTCTGCCCAAGGATTCCCAAATCGCACATTCTATTAGTGCCACCCCCATCCGCGTTGGCTCAGTGGGCCACCAGTGCATCACCAAGTCCCTTGTTTCTTTCCCGATGCTTCCCCCACCACTTCAGAGGAGTTTTATTTGGTGGTGAGAGGATGTACAGTAACGTTCTTCCGGAAACTTTCTGTCTTCACCCCACAATACTTGTTTTTAACTTAAAGGCCAAGAATTGGACGACGTTGTCCTCTAGTTCCACTCCTTCCAGCAAATGCCACTGGAGACTATATCCAGGGGCCTGAATGAATGAAATGGGTGAGGGTTATTGTTTAATAGGGACTATATGTTTGGGGCAAAACATCAATGAATACCTCAAAACAACCATCACAAATTTTCTTCCTAGTGACTATTTCTCACCCTAAAGAGGAACAAAGGATCACATTTCTCTCTCTCTCACTCCCCAAACCCTGCAGGAGATCTGGAGACTGGGCGATGCTTCTCTTCCCTGCACTGGGAGTGGACACCATGCTGACTCTCATCTCCTTTCCCCACCCCAGGTGGTTAAATGGCACAGGAGCAGGCAGAGTCTCCATGCAGCTAGGCCTGGCAAAGTCTCCATGAGTGGCTCTCAACCCTGACTGCACAGCAGGATCAACTCAAGAGCTTTAAAACTTCTGGGTCCCACCTTAGAACAAGTCATCAGAATTGCAGAGGACAGAGCTCGCACATTTTAGTAAAGCTCCTCCACATACGTGATTCTGACATACAACTAAGGTTGCGAATCACTGACCAGGAGCAGGGTTCTTCATGTTGGCACTATTACAATTTTGAATCTGGTGATGCCTCGTTGGAGGGGAGGGGCCTGTCCTATGCATGGCAGGATCTTGAGCAGAGTCCCTGGCCTCTACCCAGCTGATGCCATAACATTCCACTAGTTGTGACAATCAAAAATGTCTCCCGATATTGCCAAATGCTCCCTTGAGCATTTCCTGCCCTCCAACTAGGCGGGAAGCCCTAGCTGAGAAAGTGAAAAGCTGGCATTGGCTAAAGAACTAAATGATATTCTCTCAGTTGTCATCTGACCTTTGGGCTTCAAAAGGAGAGATATTTGTTCCCTGAGCCTAAGTTCCTACTGGACCAATGCACCCTCTTGGTTCCTACGTGCCCCTAAGCCTGCTCTACTTTTGTAGTGCAGTGTACAGGGCAGGTTCAGGCCAGAGCTGGGAGGTGTCCCATATTCTAGCTCTGACCTCTCCATTCAAAGCAGTCTTTTTACAAATCCTTGACAGTTCTGAAATCCACCCTGACTTCTGGCCAAATCCACTTTCCCTTTGCACACACAGTTTCTCTCAGAGGGTCTAGACCTTACCCCTTGACCACCAGACTCTAATTCCAATTCTAGGACTTCGACCTGGTCTGCAAGGCAGACATGCACTGCAGAATGATTCTTTGAAACCCCGTAGAGCTCCTGCATGTTCTCAGCCTCGGCACTACTGATGTTTTGGACCAGAAAATTCCTTCATGTGCAGTTTGCATAAAGAGTTGTGGGCTGTTTAGCAGTTTCCCTGGCCTCTATCCACAAGAAGCCAGGAGCAATTCATACTCTTCTCTCTACAGATTGTGAAAACCAAAACTATCTCCGGACATTGCCAAACGTCCCCTGGGGGACAAAAATCACCCCGACAGAGGACAACTGATGTAGCATATACACTTGTACACAAAGCATAGGCTCAGGCATAGGCTCAGGTATTCAAAAAATGTGGTCATTTTTCCTTCTCTGTAATTCAACCTAAACTTCCTTTGAAGCCCCCATTCTACGTGATAGCTGAAAACAGTCATTTTTAGGCCCTTTCAGTTATGTCAGGTAAAGTCAAGGAAATTCAGTGCTTCTGCCTTCTCAGTTCACATCTTAATAGTTTCTTCTAGAGCCTGGGGCCTGGAGGGAGGGGCGAGGCTGAGGGGCAGCCTTCCCTCTGTGATGGCAAACCCTGGGCCGCATCTCGCCTGTTCATACCTCATCACAGGGCCCATGGGCTCTGCAGCAGCTCCTCAATGTGGCCACAGCATGCCCCCATCCCATCCCCAAGCTCTCTGTTGGTCTTCCTCTGAAAGTTTCCCAGCAGAGCCTGGGAACTTTGGGCTGTCCTTGCTGTCCAAGGCCACAGACACTCAGCTGACTGTAACTGGCCTTTCCAACCTGGATTGTCCCTGACACTATCTGCTCACTGCTACCTCCACCTTGGCTGGTGCAGGCGAAGATGCTTGGGACCCTGGTTGCCTTCCCAGAAGCAAGCACAGAGTCCCTCTGTCCTGAAATCATGGGGCCTCGCTGGCCATTCTTTCAGTGCTCTCCCTTCAAGACACCCCATGGGCTAATCTCAGGAGGGAGGGCAAGACACCATGGGGCGGCAGTGGACGTGTCAGGGGGCTTTTTGCTTTTGTGTGTCACCCGGCATCCAAGCCCCCTTCCTATGTGACAACGCTGGCCATTTGGGGAGCTGGTGGAAAGCAGGCCCCCCACCTACCTTGGAATCCTGAGAGGTTAGACGCCTGGGAGTCGCCAGCTGGTGGGCCATGACCCTCAGGACTTTCCATCTGCAGCCAGAGTCACAAAATGTCAGTTCCTCCTGCAGCACCTTTCAGTGACATCCACCATCCACCGCAGGCAGCGGGAATACCAGGGGCAAGTTGCTGCAGGCTTGGTGGCCACATTCTAACCAGGCGACTCTGGGAGGGGGCCTTGGCAGGGCTCTCACTATCAGAGTCTCTTGACTGCTCTCCATTTTCCAAATCTGTGTTTCCAGCCTTCCTAATATCCCTCTAATACATGTCTTTTCTCTTTAGGTTAGCCAGACTTCATGTTTGTTATTTGCAGTCAGGGCCCTGATCATGGCAAGCCCCTGTGTCCCACCTTATCCCTTCCTCCCAGGCCGGGGGCTCTTCAGCCATCCAGGAGGGGCTGTGGGAGAGCCAGGCAGCTCTGACAAAACAGATGTTTCCCAAGTGTTCCCGTCTTGTCCCTCCGTGAGGGCTGTTTGTTTTGCTTTTCATTTAAAGCCGAGAATTTGATGTATTTCTTTTTGTCTAATTCAACTTTCATTTACTAAGATGGACCTGCTAAAAGACCTAAATATTAGTAAATCATATAAAGCATGGATGAGCTAAAAGGGTGTGGGTTGGTGTGGGGAATGTGTGCAAGTGTGTGCATGTGTATGTGCATTTGGGGCATATCAAGTAATACTTCTCAAAATAATCTTTCCATATATCATTTAATCCTCACCAAAAGCCCCCAAAGAAAACATTATTACCTTAATAACACAGAAGGTGAAACTGAGGCTCCAAGATACTAACTAACATGCCACAGATCACAAAGGTGGTAGACATTGTATCCAGGGTCCAAGCTCTGACTGTCAGAGTCCAGAGTCTATGGATTTTCTGCCATAGCACATTCCACTGGTTCCCTAGACCAGGACCTTTTCTCTCCAGAAACACTGTCCAGGGAGTGTGTTGGCATCTCTACTGTCTCTTCCTGTCACCATCTGCATCACCAGCCTATAGATCTCACATTAATCCAAGCACTCGCTACTGACACCACCAGAATGGCCAACCCTTGACATCCAGGGAGCAGCTTTGACCACACAGGTGAAGAAGTGGGATCTGGCTCCACAGGGATCAGATGGTCTTCTGTGCTTAGTACCTATAGCTAATTCTATAGACGTATCTTGCAAGGCCCATGCATCAGTTACCAGGATCCTGCACCCATTTTGTAGCCGGAATAATGTCCTAGCTCCCATCAGCAATTGACGGCGCACACAGAGAAGTATGACCAAACCCGGCAGCCATCCATTGTTTAGTCTACCCATTTGGCAACATTTTCTCCTGCAAGAGCAAAAAGACCATCTGAGGTGTGTGTTCAAGTCACTGACACTGAGAAAAATCGTCCCTGTGAAAGCTCTGGGGCGCCCTGAGATTCCACCCATCTGGAGCAAAAGCACCACATTTGCAGATGCCTGTGGTTTGCCTAATTACATTTTCACAAACCCTTGGAAACCATTGAGTGCTTCAGCTGCACCACGCGTGTGGCTTAATGAGGTTTCGGAACCCTATATTATGCAATTGTCACAGGTTATTTGTCAGAAGGCAGCTGCCTTGGAATACAGCAGACTTAAAATTTGGGGTCCCCATATTTTCATGGCAATTCTTTGTAATTACAAAAATACTACATAATTCCAATTACATGCAACAAGTATTTTCAGAGCATTCATTTCAAACACACCTGAGTTTTCAAATTTTTGTGGAAATCCGAGCGTTTGTTATTTCTCTTGAGGAACATCCCTGAGGGAGTGAAAAGTAACAGGCACTGTTACCCTTATCCTGAGATCTGAAAAAGAAATAATGGTTTCCTAATATACAAGAGACCTTGAAATGAATTGATCTGTATTGATTTCTTTTCCTTGTAGCTGTATTAACTACTGTATACTCTAATGCTTACCCTTGTCACAAATTGTTTTTATCCTACTCTTTGCATTGATTACTTTTAAAGTGTATTTAATGTAAGCACTATCATCACTTGCTTATTATGGGATTGATGATATCATGAGTGGATTATTCTTGCCCTTTCCTGGTAGGTTATTTCTCCTCCCTTATTTCTCTTTCTGGCTCCTTGCTTTGTAATCCCGCTGTTGCTAATTATGAATTCTCTACACCAACTGGAGCATAACCACAGCCCCTACAGTCCCCGCTTAGGCCTAATAACACTCCTCTTGCCGAGTGGGCCTCCAGTCACCTGGAGCCACCAGGCCTCACTTAGAGCCTGGGCTCAGCCTCTCCAGGTGTCAGGAACTCTCACCCGTAGCAAGTGGGGCCCAGAAAGCAACTTCTATCATGCTTTGTCCAAAGGCCAAATGGCCTGGGGGTTAGCGAAAGCTCATTATTTAGAGAGCTTCTTGATCTTTAGGGGAGGGGTATGTGATTGTCCAAATTCCTTCTTTGTCCTGCCCTAGGGAGAACACAACCTGCACGCTAGAAAACAATGAAATTAATTTATTATTCATGTGCACTGTACAGAATTTGGAAAATGCAGAAAAATAAACACATACACAAAATATTTGTAACGACGTAAACCAGAGATAAACCCAGGCTTTAACCTCTGTATATACGTCTATATATATTTAATGAAAAGGGATTATATCGTTATACTGTTTTGTTGGCTGATTTTTAAAATTAACAACATATTATTCATATTTTCACATGCCATGGAACATCATGCCAGATGACTGCTAAGTAGTATACTGTATAACTATATCATTAGATGTAATACTTAACCAGTCTAACATGGCCTGTTTAGGATGAATTTTTTTACTGTAAATTATGTGTAATATAAAAAGATTTCCAAGGATATTTGTGCATATCTACTTATTTCCTTATTTATCACATAAATATTTTTATAGATCATATTTATACGATAATTTTCTTTTTCTTTTTTTTTTTTTTTTTGAGACAGTCTTGCTCTGTCATCCGGGCTGGAGTGCAGTAGCACGATCTCAGTTCACTGCAAGCTCCACCTCCCAGGTTCACACCATTCTCCTGCCTCAGCCTCCCGAGTAACTGGGACTACAGGTGCCCGCCACCTCGGCCGGCTAACTTTTTGTATTTTTAGTGGAGATGGAGTTTCACCGTGTTAGCCAGGATGGTCTCGATCTCCTGATTTGGTGATCCGCCCACCTTGGCCTCCCAAAGTGCTGGGATTATAGGTGTGAGCCACCGCCCCCGGCCTATACGATAATTTTCTAGAATTGGAATTGCTGCATCAGAAAATAAGTTTTAAAGTGAGGACTGGCTTCTTGACCTGGTTCTACCAGTTCTGCTCCTGGTGGCTAGGTCCTCCTACTGCTATTTTCTGCTACTCACACCACGTTGAGCAGAGTTGTATGGAGGTGCCTTTGGAAACACAGGTTCCAGGTTGCTCACCCCCATTTCTGGAGCTGCAGCCAAAAGGTCTGCATAGCTCATCTTCTCCATGGCAATGCTTAGGAGCAGAGACGTTCATGAACCACCCAAGCTTCCATGGTCCATAACCCTGTTGAGTTAAATATGTACCTGGGGTTTGTTTTAATGTCAGGTATGGTAAGACAGCAGACGCAGAAATGACTGTTGTGAGGAAGGAAGTTTACACTCACAGATCCCCACAGGCATGGGGCATTTTAAGCTCCGCCATGCCGGAAAGACCAGGGATGGTCAGGAAATAAGAGGATGTGGGTACTGTGTGCCTGGGACTTTTACTGGGATTAACGAGGGAAGGAACAAGCGAGGCAGGGTAAGTAAGCTGAGTAAACTTAGTATTGGATACTTTAAATTATTTGAGTGACCCAGTGCTATAAGGGTGGTCCCTAGTTGTCAGGTCCCCCACCCCGGGGTGACAGGGAGCAGGGGGAAGATTGGTTTGGCGTGTGAGAGTTTGATGAAAGGGCTGGTTGGGGATGTGATCTCTAGACTGGTTGGTTTATCAAAAACACGCTCACAGGGGAATTATTTGCTATTTCTAGGAATTGGGTAGCCCTGGAAGGGACAGTCTCTCCAACATCAAAGCCCCAAATGCCAGAGTATCAAGAATACAGAAAATAGAGTTTAACCCTCTATCTACACGGAGCCTCTGCTCAGAACTCCCAAGTCCACTGCACCATTTCCTCTTTGGATGACAGCTTCCTTTGGAAACAGGTATTCACTAGAATTGAATTAGAATTTTGCTAGCCTCTCCTGCCTGATTACAGCTCCTCACTCCCAGAACTCCTAGCAGCTGGCACTAGACTCATCTGCCTGTAACACGCCCCTGAAGCCTCCTGACACCCGGAATGAGTTCCTATCAGAGTCAGCCTCCAGCTTACAGAAGAACAGCTATGACTGCTGAATTTGCTTCTGTGTCGGTTCACCTAACACTAAGCACAAAAAAGCTAAAACACCCAAGATCAAAACAGGTTTCCTTACTTGCAGCACCCTCTATGTAGAGGTCTCCTGGGGGAGAGGCTGAAATTCTTGGCAAGATCCCATTTATGAATTAGCTGTGGATCTGAAATGCCCCTGCATCCATATCTCTTCATTAGTATGGAATCAAATATTGCTTCTAATTATGGAATGAATGTTTTTTAAAAGAGAGAAGAAAATGAGTTTTATCACAATCCTTGTTATTTCTCTTTTGTAGGGAAAATCTAAAATTGGATCAAAAAGAAACAGAACTGTGAGCTTCCGACAGTTCTTCTTGTGATTGGATTACTAAATATTATTATTTCTATTCATAGTTTACATTGCTGCTGATAGAGCTGCTATTACCGGAAAACAAAAACACAACAAAAACCCTTTGAAATCTTCTTCGGCAAATTCTCTCAATAGGTAGGCGTCTTCCTATCTACTCTCAATTCTTTTCTGAGAGGTCGGCTAATTTTACCTTTTAAAATCATTGATATTTAAATCCAGTTTTTTTTTTTTAATGTTTATCTACTTGCCAAGAATTGTCCAATCTTTTCTTGAGCACATCAGTAAAAATGTTCTTCTCTATTGTTGAGGCCACAACTGTTCTCTGTAGCTGGAAATTGCCCCACTGGGGAGATAGGGGTACCCTCCCCTTCATGGGCAGCCCCTGCATTTTATCTTTCTGTTTGTGAGCTGTGTTTGTTCCTGCGTCACCTGACTCCCCTCCCATCTGTGTGCTGGAGCTCAGGGTTTCCTGTGTAATCAGCCTTCCCAAGTGCCCCCGTGCCCTTCCTGAGCGCGGCAGCCTCGGACCTGGGGGAGACGTCAGTACCATGGCTGCAGGGAGGGTGCTGCTCATCAGCCCTCTCAGAGCTAGCAACTCAAACACTTGCCCCTTCGTGAACAGGCAACAGGTGAGCAGGCCTCAGCAGCCCCAGCAGCCTGTGGGGCCCTGATAGAGCTCTTCTCACTGTTCACTGATGTCTCACTGCGTGCCAGGCTGCCCTGGAGTTTCATTAACGTACGCCACATAGGCACCGTTTGTCTTTCCAAGGCCCTAGAAATCTACTGCTTGTTCTGTTCCAGCCCTGCAGGCCAGGCGCTGGGCTGGAGCCATCTCTGTGGCTCCCTTCCCACCACCGCATGTAAATCAGAGCATCCAAGGAGCAGCAGAGACCATTTTAAGCAGTCTCCGGAAGCTGGATTTTGATGTAGTAATGTCCTTGTCAGAGATCAGCATCTCTTGTCCTTTTGTACACAGGTGAAAAATTCTAAGAACGGTAGCCCCAAGAAAGCTTTTCTTTCTCCCTGCCCCTGCCAATATTCCCCTGGATGGCTGGTGTTTCTTCTGAGCCCGACGCCGCACACTGGGGCCACCCCTGCGGGCTTGCTCTGTTCCTTTGATGGCCACAGGAATGTAGATTCCTGTCTATTTCAGCTGAGCTCTCTCTACAGACTTTTCTAAACTGTTAAATGCTGAACTCTAGCCAGCATGATGCCGTTTCATTTTGCTTCAGCCCAGACCCAAAATACTAAAGCTCCTACAAAGACATTCAGACTGTGTTTCAGAAAGGAGAGAAATAAATACAAGTTTTAGATCACTTTGCAGGAGTGAAAGTTAGATCTTTGCAAAGTCAGTATTGACCTGTGTTTAGAATGGGTTGAAAGATAAAACAAACTGGATTCGACTACTGAAAATATTACAAAAAGTCTCAGACATGCCATCATTCAGAGTTTCTAAAATGGCAGGGATAGGGCTTTAACAGGATTTCTCCCCACTTTTAAAATGGGTATGGTCATGCCAAAAGGAAAAATGTGAGAGCAGGATCACATCTTCTATCCCATGTGACCGTCTCTTTCTTCACAATTATCTTCATATTTGGCTCTGTGAACACCCACAGCAATCATGTCAGCTGCTTGTTCTGCAGTAAAAAATGTTCTGCATGGGTTTCAGTTGTAAACAGGTCATCCATCTCCCATGTGGTCAGAAACGGGTGTTCTCCCAAATTTGTACAAGGCTTGTTTCTCTGTTTCTGAAAGAATCTACATGCTCAGAGAAATCGCTCTGGCTCATCTGCCGACTGTATGGAATTGCATGCGCATGGAAATAGAACATATTTTATCCAAGCAGGTAAGTGATATTCAGGGGCCTGTGCCCAGGCAGGAAGGGAGTAGAACGCCCTTCATGGAATTGAGGGTTTGTTGTAACATTTTGTTTCCTATTCTATGGTTTGGGAAAAAGAGTGGGCAAAAACGGATTACAGGAGGAAGCCTGCTTTTCTGGAGCTCACTTGTTTGTTGCCTTGCAATGCAGAATAACTTTTGTTTGTTTGGGGAAATGGGAACCAAAGACTGGAAACCTGGCTTTTGCAGGCCTCTTTCGAAACATGGAAGGCCTCTTCAACTTCTGAAGGTTTAGGAAGGGGCATTCTTGTCTTTATCACCCAACCAACCTGGCCTGTAGGTGTTTTTTGATCTGACATCCTTATTTCTTTATGTTTTGTTTGGACTCTGGGCTCAGTAGTGCTCTGCTGAGGACATTCATATCCATGTATCCAGGAAGTAGAGCAGTTGCATTTTGAACAAAGGGCTTGAATACAAAACAAAACACATATATTTGGACAGGTAAGGTGGCTCACACTTGTAATCTCAGCACTTTGAGAGACAGAGGCAGGAGGATCCCTTCACCCCAAGAGTTTCAGACTAGCCTGGACAAAAAAATTTTAAAACATTAGCCAGTTGTGATAGCACATGCCCTGTAGTCCCAGCTACTTGGGAGGCTGAGGTGGGAGGATTGGTTTAGGAGGATTGGGAGGTTGAAGCTGCAGTGAGCTGCGATCGCACCACTGCACTCCAGCCAGGGTGACAGAACGAGACCCTGTTTCAAATACCCCAAAACCACGTATTTTCTAAACCTACGTGGCTGTGATAACCTACTTCATTAGAGCATATTCCACTTTTCTTTTTTTCCTAATAAGAAATGTGTTGAATACTGGTGTTCTTTTTTATGATTTGTTTAAAAATTTTCAAATTCAACAAATCATTAATATTTAAATAATACACTAAAATTGATGAGATATACTTCGTCAGAAGGTAGGCATGTGACTCCATAAATTTCGTTTTCTCTAGGCATTGAGTGAAGTGCATCATTGCTACTTGGGGAATCACAGTGATTCACATTCTGTGGGAATACGCTTGAGCAGAGGTCCCTCTCTGGCCAGGACATACACAGTATGCCCGGTTAGGGATGCGGGCTCACAGGCTGAGCTTGGAAATGCCCACTCGCTGTGGAAAACGGCAGCTTTGCCTGGCTGAGTACTGAGACCCCATCAAGAAACCAAAGGCAGCTGAAGGCAGGGGCTCACATGTGATTGATGCACAAATTTTAAAGAGGGGTTAAAGAGTTTCAAAATGTTCAGTAATGGATAGGATAGACTATTTCTTTTACGAACTTCCTCATAGCTCCCCATCTCCTTTTCATGTTTCCTGATTCAGTCTAAATTTGGAATGGTATAAAGACAAAAGAGGGAAAGAAAGTATGTCTAATACTTGGATGGTATTTTGACAGTTAATTCTCCACAGATACCTGGGCTGTCCGTCTGGCTTCACTTCACAATATCCTCTGAAGAGCGACTCACCAAGACCATCATTTTACAAGATAACATAGAATGTCTTTTACATCGGAAGAAGGAAATGTCTGTCTCTCAAAGTTGCTTTCTATATGGGCAAAGTAGCTACATCTAGTGTTTGAAGTACCAGACAGGATTAGGACATTAATAACTTTTTATCTATACAAGAGAGAATGTGATTGTGAACAGCTTCACAATGCTTGATTTTCAGCAGTTTAAATGGAATCTAAATTGCATGCAATAAATCAGTGACATCTTTGATTCATTATAGATAATCAAGAGGAACCTCTTCTGTTTATTGGTGCTAACGGATTCAGAGCAAACACCATAATCTATCAAAAGAAGGGAATGGCCGCTAGTTGGGGAGAAGATAGCTTTAGGTAATGGGTCATTGCCACCATATGCCGGGTGCTGCTGGGCGCCAGGAACTTTATTACTTGTTTCACAAGACCCCCATGTGATGGGTAATACAGTCCTCCAAAACACAGACATGAGGCAGAACAACTAGGTTTGAGGCATGTGACTTGGGAAGTAATTTACCTTCTCTGTGCTTCGGTTCCCCATCTGTAAAAGGAAGGTGATAGTAATACATCCATGCTAGGCTTTAATAGAACCTGTCTCATTTAGAATAGGACCTGGCACATAGCTCTCACAATTAAGTTACCTATCGCCACCGCAGAAAGACAAACTGAGGTTCAGAGAGATTAAGTAACTTGCCAGGAACTACTGAGGCAGCAGGTAGCAGAGTTCAGATCCGAAGCCCAGCGTCACGAACTGTGTGACCCCATCCTTGCTCCTAAGGGCTCCGGTGCCTTTCCCATTCTCCCCTGTGAAAGCACGCAATGGAAACCCATAGACACAGAGTCCAGGGATTTTACTTTCGGGATTTGGGGGAGTTTATTGGTTGGGGGTTAGCTTTCTTTTTTTTTTCAAAAGATGTTCTAAATTATTATGAGTGGCATTGGACTGTCTTTTCTGCATAGAAATCTTGGTTTGGTTTGGTTTGGTTTGACCAATGCCGGGCATTGACTAAAGAGTGAGCCATCACCTTGTCCAGGCCTTGGTGTTTGATGAGAGCAGATGGTGCCCTGTATTGGAAAGGCTGTGGAGAAAGTCACCCAGGTTGGCATTCTCTGGAGGTGAGATTGGAACCTAGGAACAGCCTCACCTTTCCCACTAGTCTACCAAAACCTGCCCTTTACTCTTCCTGCCCTTGACTATAAGCACCAGCGGTTCTGACCACAGAGAAGCAAGGTCTCCAAGGCAACCATTGCAACGCCCATGACATTAACAAAGGTGGTTCCATTCCTTCCCTTTGCAGGTCAGTCCTATTGGTTTATTTATTCAGCAAGTATTTATTGGGCACTTCAGTGGCCAGCCAGATGCTATGTTCTGTGTAGAAAGATACAAGAAAGGTGCAAAGAAAATATCAATTCAGTTCAACACACTCATACGGAACACCTGCTCTGCTCAGAGCAATAAGCAGAAGACAGGGGCATCAGAGTGAGTGAGCTCTGGAGGAACTCACATTAATATGTCAGAGGAGCTATATCTGAAAGCAGGGCTAAGTCTTGTAAGAAATATTTTTCCAAAATGTTGCATGACTTTATAAGAGGGAGAGATCATTTCTCATTGGAGAGATAATAGGGAGGAGGAACTGGAAATATAGTAGGTTCCTGGAGGAAGTAAAATGTGAGCTGGACCCCATGGACCCAACCAGCTAACTGTGATATTGTGTGCATTTAAGAGTCAACATAGGCCCCAGGCAACAGTGCAGAACAAACACTGGCCAAAAACCAGCAGTGCATATATCTGTTCTGCACTTCATCAGTCAACCAATTTGTTGGCCACCTTCAATGTGCCAACATTCTTAGTTACTCAGGAGACAGCACTAAACAATATGCATTCCTTGACCTCATAAAGTTTCTTGAAACATAATCAGAGTTAACATTGACTGAGTGCTTAAGAGTCAAGCACTTCCTAATCATTGCTGTCCAATAGAAATACAATGCAAGCCACATACATAATTTCTAGTTTTCTAATAGGCACAGTAACAGGTGAAATTAATGTTAATCATGTTTTTATTTAACTCTATTTGTAGTCCAAAATATTATCACTTTAGCATAAGTCTTTGCAATTTGGTTCAAGCAACCGTGCACCCGAGTTCCACAGACACACATGGAGTTCTCTAGAGCAGTGATCCCCAGCCTTTTTGGGACCAGAGACTGGTTTGGTGGAATACATTTTTTCCACAGATGGGGGTGGTTGTGGGAGGGGATGATTTTGGGGATGAAACTGCTCATCGGGCATTAGTTAGATTCTCATAAGGAGCGCGCAACCTAGATCCCTCCATGCGCAGTTCACAATAGTGTTCGAGCTGCTATGAGAATCTGATGCCACTGCTGATGTGACAGGAGGCAGAGCTCAGGGCATAACGCTTACTGGCTCACTGGCTCACTGTTCACCTCCTGCTGTACAACCTGGTTCTTTTCTTTTTAAAGTCTTGCTCTGTCGCTCAGGCTGGAGTACAGTGGCACCATCTCCACTCACTGCAAGCTCCGCCTCCCTGGTTCACGCCATTCTCCTGCCTCAGCCTCCCGAGTAGCTGGGACTACAGGCGCCCGCGACCACGCCTGGCTATTTTTTTGTATTTTTAGTAGAGACGGGGTTTCACCGTGTTACCCAGGATGGTCTTGATCTCCTGACCTCATGATCTGCCAGCCTTGGCCTCCCAAAGTGCTGGGACTACAGGAGTGAGCCACCGCGCCCGGCCGCAACCTGGTTCTTAACAGGCCCCGGACTGGTACTGGTCTATTTATCCTTCAGAGCCCTTCTCAGGTGTTATTTCTTCCATAAACCTTCTTTGACCCCCACGGAGTCAGAGATGCCTGTGACCTTTCTACTGTTCAAATAGATCCTGGAATCATGTGTTTACTTGTTTGTCTCATCCATTAGAGACTAGAGTGTCTGATTGACTTTGAATTATTGGCATCCAGTGTGGGATTTTGTACAGAGTAGATTCTTAACCAAAATGTGGTGAGTTATTGTTTCTTAGTTAGGGAATGTCTCCTTAAGAAACTTACAATATGTCTGGAGTTTATTCCCTTTAGCAGTTACCACGTCTCTCCTTGAGTGAGAGGAGACCAGGCAGGTAAATTTCAGATGAAAGCTTGGGCAACAGCTGCAGGAGGAACCGCGGGAGCTGAGCATCTGGGATCAGACAGGCGGGCAGACAGACTTGAGCAGAGAAGATCACCGAGATACCAGTGGGTGAAGGAGCACTTGAGGAAGTCTGACTACTGTCTCAATGGAATTCCAGAAGCAGATAAGGGAGAAATGGGGGAGAGGCAATATATGAAACATTTTCCTCCTGGGAAGAAAGCTCAAAGGAAGTACGTGTTCTAACCATTTACCTGTAACTCCACTCGCGACCTTGGAAAAAGTGACAAATCCTTCCATCTCCGTGTGGCAGCAGGATGCTTGCTTGCACAAGTCGTTGGCGGGGGCAGAAATCGCAGGGCAGGCGCAGTCCTGTCTAGAAATCAGGAAACTGGACTCTCATCCTGCTCTGCTACTGTTTAAAGTTAACGTTTAAAATTAGCACAGGACTACAGAAAAAAAAATAGGGCATCTAGAAATTCAAGGCCATGGTCTAGGATAAAAAAGAGCCTTTTGGGAAACGTAATTCCAGTATAACCAGGTCTTTTCAATACAAACAGCACTCCTGGTGCAGGCTTTGGCCACCCTGGGCCATATCCTTTTCTGAAGCCTTGTCTTCTAGATTTGGATTTATAAACTACATATAACTTGTTTTTTTCTTCTTTTTGTCTAGAGGAAATTGAATACATTCACATTGATTATGACTATATATTTAGACGCATTGCTACCATTTTATTTTGTGCATTCTGTTTGTCTCGGTTTTCTAATTGCTAATTCAAAAAAAATGCTTTTTTTTTTTTTCTTTCTGGCCTTCTGCATTGTTTGAGAGTATTCTCCCTCCCCCACATTTTATTTTTGTCTCTCTATTACTTTGGTAATTATACATCCTAATTTCTATTCAGCTTTATCAGTCCTGAGAAAGTCTCAGTCATTAATGTTTCATATATTGCCTCTCCCCCATTTCTCCCTTATCTGCTTCTGGAATTCCATTGAGACAGTAGTCAGACTTGGTACTCACTCCTTGTGTCTCTTGACTCTGACCTAGAGCCCCCACGTGCCAAATACCAGTCAGTACTATCGCCGGGTAACAGCTTTCTCTCCGTGTCTTTAGACTCCTGCTCTCCCCATACAAGCATGAGTGCAAATGAATTTAACTTTACAGAAGGGAGCTCATCAGGATTCTAGATGCCATGGCAAGCCACTGAGGGAAGACAGGCCACCCCTGAGCTTAGTGACACTGCTGCCATATGAGAGGACTTCCCCTCACCTGTAGCGCTCTGCCAACAGCTGGGGGACTGAAGCTAAGGGGTCTTCCCCACCGCTCGCTGCTACGCTTTGAATGTGTCTCTTAAAGCTCATGTGTTGGAAACGTAATGCCCAGTGCAACAGCATAGAGAGCTGGGGCCTTAAAGAGGTGGTTAGGTCATGAGGGTTCCGTCCTCGTGAACAGATTAATGCCATCTTGGGAGTGGGCTCCTGACAAAAGGCTGAGTTTGGATGCTCCCTCCCTCTCCCTCCTCTGCTCCTTCCTCCGCATCCCCATTCTCTCTCCACCTTCTGCCATTAGGTGATGCGGGTCTCACCAAATGTGGGCCCCTTGACCATGAACTTTTGGAACTCCCCTCCAGAACTGGAAGAAACAAATCTCTGTTCTTTATAAATTACCCCAGTCTCAGGTATTCTGCTAGAGCAGCACAACACGGACTAAGACGTTCCCCCCCAGTGCTCCTGGCCTGACCCCATTACTATCATCATCCATTCACGCAGGTTTATTCAAATACCAGAAAGTTCATCTCTACAGCTCCTCCTTTATCAGAGCGGGGCCAGTTTGTGGTCATCCTCCTCTCACGTGGGCATCAGTGAGGTTGGATGTACACGCTGGCTCAAATTACAAAGTCTGCACCTGCCTTCCAGCAAGAATCCCAGTCTCTCCTGGAGTAGGAAGTCACTTCACCGGCACATTTCCAAGGTTCTCAAAGGTGTGTCCTCATACCTCTGTCCAGGAGGCGCCCACTCTAAGTTCAACATGAAGATTCCACCCCTCCTCTTCCTACTACCAACTCCAGGGACCCTGACATGCCTCCTGCTGTCTCACTGACAGCAGCAGAGCTGGGAGCAGCAGCTGCAAAATGCCCACCTGCCTGGGCATCTGGCGAGCTCCTACCCCACCAGCCCTCATGCAGGATGGTGGAGAGAAACCCATGGCACTGCCATGCGCTCCTTCAGACCAATGTGTCCCCAGCCCAGCGTTACAGCCCTTTGTTTCCACACACACTTATCAGGGTACCCCCAGACCCTGTGCCAACCCTCCAGCCTTCTTGGGGTGTGTCCTCAGACTCTTGCATTCCTCCTGTGAGTTCCTTCTCAGGAGGCCTGCGAGCTTTTCCTGAAATGTGGCTTTTCCTGAAATGTGACTTTTCCTGCAATTTTTATTTTTGTCTTTAAAAGTTCAGCGCTGTACTAAAGTTCCAGTCCATTTTCTCCCAGGAGGTTTCACGGAATAGTACGATTTTTCATCAATTCCAAAATATATTTTCACTTCCTATTTTCACTTGCTCGTGTCTCTGAAACCAGCATGCCTTAGTGCTGATGGTTTTTAACAATTGGAATTGACAGAAACTTTTAAAATTACCGGTACATACAATAATGGCACCTTCTAGAATTGGTGGTATCTTGGAGTTAATAAAATACAGCAACTTTGTAGCTGGACAGAAGTGCCTGGGCTAACTGCAGCACCCAGTATCACCAGTTCACAGAATCCAGACCCCAAATGCACCCCAGCACACACCCCGCCTGCTCTGTCTGCCAGTGCCTACCCCACTCACCAAGGACACTTGGGACTCCTAACCACCACCAGTGTTTCCTCTTATTTCCGGAGAAAGTATGAGTACATGAGAGAAAGGACGACCACAATCATCATCACATCTAAGGGGACAGCTGCTCACTAGACGATTACTATAGACTGTATTACTGGTTTTTGGTTTTTTGTTTTTGAGACAGAGTCTCCTCTGTCGCCCAGGGTGGAGTGCAGTGGTGCGATCTCAGCTCACTGCAACCTCTGCCTTCCAGGTTCAAGCGATTCTCCTGTCTCAGCCTCCCGAATAGCTGGGATTGTAGGCGCCCAGCACCATGCCCGGCTAATTTTTGTATTTTTAGTAGAGACGGGATTTCAGGCTGGTCTCAAACTCCTGACCTCAGGCTTACTATAGACTGTGTTACCGTTATTATTAAAGGCACCGAAGTGCCTGGATTATAGAAAGGAGCCAAGGGACTCATATATGCCCAAAGCCGTGTCCCCATAAAGTCCCCAGCCAATACCTCCCTGCTCTGTATGGCATCTCTTCCAGCCTTTGAGGGGTGCTGGTAAAACGAGTTGTTCATCTAACCTATAGACAGTATTTCTGTAGTTAGTGCAATCCACAGAGAGCATTTCTTTAGTAAGCCCTTTTTAGTAAGCAAGCAGTTTATTTTTCTCTAAGGTCAATTAAGATCTTGAACTGTCGGCAGGATGCAGTGGCTCAGGCCTGTAATTCCAGCACTTTGGAAGACTGAAGTGAGAAGATTGCTTGAGGCCAGGGGTTCCAGACCAGCCTGGGCAACATGGTGAGATGCCGTCTACACAATAAAAAATTTTTAAATTAGCCAGGTGTGGTGGCGAATGCCTGTAGCCCCTGCTACTCAGTAGGCGTAGGCAGGAGGATTGCCTGAGCCAAGAGGTTGAGGCTGCAGTAAGCTGGGATCATGCCACTGCACTCCAGCCTGGACAACAGAATGAGGCCCTATAAAATAAACAAAAACAAAAAACCCTTCAACTGTCTATGCAAGCCAGCATGGCAGGCTGACACCCACCAAGAACTTGTCGAGATTCTAGTACATTTGTGCAATGGTCAACAAATCTTACATAATTTCTCTTCTTTTATATTTTAAGAAGGATAACATACGGTTCACACTCAGATCTGCACTGATCAATGAACAATAATTGGAAAACAACCGTAAGATTGTGGCAGTGCATGTAAACACTGCGCACTGTTTTAGACAATAATTTGGCCTCTGAAATGTTCTATTTAGCCACCTTTAATCGTACTTACCAGCATATTTGCTCTTCTTACTCACATCCATCTCCTTTTACGGCTTCCCTGAACTCGAAAAAATACCTCCCTTCACGGGCAGGATTGAGGATTGGATTTCGTCTGGGAGACCTCAGAACGGAGTTGTTCTCCATGTAGCACTCGACTCATTCTAGCCATGATATCCCTACCCCAGCGGCAGCTGCAACCTGCTGTGTCCCACATGCAGCTAAAGCCATCCTCATCTTCCCTGGACCATAGTCATCTAAAAAGCTATGTAAGTCCATCTTAGGGGGCTGCACACTAATAATACTCCTGCCATGGTGCTCTGGTTCTAATACTTGGAGCTCCATTTTACTCTCCTACCCCCATTTCCAGGACTTGAGGCTCTGTTTCCTGAGCCCCAGCTCAGTGGCTGGGACTGCCCCCTCACCACAGACCTGCCTAGTGCCACCGGCTTTCCGGCCTTGCCTTCTTGAATATTCCTCACTGTGTATTACACTGCTGCTATTCTTCTCCTGGCTCATGGGGCCCCTTTCCTGGGTCACTGACATCATCTAAATTTGCACTGCCCACACCTGGGCACCATGTGCTTTGATTGCCACCGAAGGAGCAGCTACTCCTTGGATGCATGCTAGCCTGCTACACCAGTGCTTTTTTGGTAGCAGCTGGAACTGGGTTTGTCCCTTTGGTACCTGTTCCTGGCCTTCTCATTTGACTTTACAAGTAACTTACCATGCCCTGTTCATTCCAGAGGTGTGTCCCTGGAATGCCTTCTCATCGCTCCTACACTCCTCCATCCCTCAAGCTCAGCTCAAAATTTACTTCTTCTGTGAGTATTTCTTGCTCATTTCAGTGTTCACAACTTTCAGTAGGAATTAAACAAATATTTGTTGAACAGATAGAGGTACAGTATGGGATAGACAAAGGGCAGCCAGGATACATTGAAGGCAAAAGGAGGGGCCAGGTGCTATGGCTCACACCTGTAATCCCAGCACTTTGGGAGGCTGAGGTGGGTGGATCACCTGAGGTCAGAAGTTCAAGACCAGCCTGGCTAACACAGTGAAACCCTGTCTCTACTAAAAATACAAAAAATTAGCCAGATGTGGTGGTGGCCACCTGTAATTCCAGCTACTCGGGAGGCTGAGGCAGGAGAATCACTTGAACCTGGGAGATGGAAGTTGCAGTGAGCCGAGATTGTGCCACTGCACTCCAGTCTGGGCAACAGAGAGAGACTCCATCTCAAAAAAAAAAAAAAAAAGAGAAAGCTAAGCAGGTGGGTAAGTGCTATCTGGAGTAGATGACAGGAGGTCTGGGTGGATGGACAGGGCAAAGCAGGACTGGAGTACTGAGGGCACCCAGTATCTCAAGTAGAGGATTGGAGCAACCACAAAATCAAGAGAACTAATTACTGGAAAGAAGGGCACAAGGTTCTGACCATTTACTCAGAGCCTCAGCAAGAAATCGGGCACACAAACCAAGACATCAGGTCGAAAAGAGACCAACTCAACTACATTAACTCTGAACCTCATGAGTTCTTGGGCGAGGGCTTCTTACACTATGTTATGAGAATGAGGCAGTATTTGTCCTAAGAACTTAGGAAGTATATATTTGAAATATTGAACTTGGTTTTGCTCCGACAGTGCTATAAACTAGCATTCCCACATTTTACTCCTAAAATGACATGGGTCAGCTTGAGAAGTTACTGTTAAATGATTAATTAATCAATTAATTTATCCTAAATTAATTGAGTTCCGTGATTGAAAGATGTTTGAGAAATCTCACATGCTTAACAAATGGTTGGTGTTTGGGTGGACAGCCTGACTGATTCTGATGTTATCTAGTGGTTAAACAAGATGGCACGTAAGGCGCCTCTCAAAGATGAGGGTCCTTAGAGTCTGTAATTTAATGGTTTCTAGAATCTGGAATTTGGTTCCCATTCATGTCTTATGAGTTTTCAATGTCAGATATCAATTTGTGACCCAAAATGCTAGAAAAACTTGAAAGTTTTATTACTTTGCTTGATTTTCAACTTCACATGGTTCTTACTCTGGTTATGAGAGTGTAAATTGATACAACCTCTCAGGAAAGCAATTTGGCAGGATCCAATAAAGCTGAAAATTCCCATAACCTATTGCTATGGACTGAATAGTGTCCCCGCCACACACTCTCTCTCTCACACACACAGACACACACTCACACACTCTCTCTCTTACACACACACACACACACTCTCTCACACACTCTCTCACACACACTCTCTCTCTCTCACACACTCTCTCTCACACACACACACACACACAGTCATATGTTTAGGCCCTAAGCTCCTACGTGACTATATTTGAAAGGAGGTAATTAAGATTAAATGAACTCATAAGGGTGGGACTCTAATCTGATAGACTATGACCTTATAAGAAAAAAAGACCAAGTGCTGGGTTCACAACTGTGATTCTAGCACTTTTGGAGGCCAAGGCAGGAGGATTCCTTGAGCCCAGGAGTTCCAGATGACCCTGGGCAACACATCTCTACACCCATCTCTACAGAAAATTTAAAAACTAGCTGGGTGTGGTGGTGCATGCCTATGGTGCTAACTACTCAGGAGGCTGAGGTGGGAGGATCCCTTGAGCCCAGGAGGCCAAGGCTGCAGTGAGTAATGATCGCACCACCACACTCCAGACTGGGTGACAGAGTGACACCCTGTCTCAAAAGTAAATAAATAAATGGAAAAGATCTCTCTCTCTCTTTCTCCCTCTCTCTCTCTCTCTCTCTCTCTCTGTATTTCTCTCTTTCCCCCTGCCATGTGAGGACACAGCCAGAAGGCAGCAGTCTGCAAGCCAGCTGGAGGACCTCCATCAGCCATGCTGACACTCTTATCTCAGAATTTCAGCCTCTAGAATAGTGAGAAAATAAATTTCTGTTGTTTAAGCTGTTGTAGCTGTCTATGATATTTTTAAATGGCAGCTCCAGACATTTAAGACACCTATAATCTAAGAAATCAGAAGTTCAACTTTGGCCAGGCACGGTGGCTCATGCCTGTAATCCCAAGACTTTGGGATGCTGAGGAGGGCAGATCACAAGGTCAGGAGTTCAAGACAGCCTGGCCAACATGGTGAAATCCTGTCTCTACTAAAAATACAAAAATTAGCTGGGCGTGGTGGCGCATGCCTATAATCCCAGCTACTCGAGAGGCTGAGACAGGAGAATCGCTTGAACCAGGGAGTCAGAGGTTGCAGTGAGCCGAGATGGGGTCACTGCACTCTGTCTAAAAAAAAAACAAAAACAAACAAACAAAAAAAACAAAAAAATCCTTCAACTTCTAGGTATTCAAACAAAAGAAAACTCTGAACATAAGTCTAAGGAGCCATGTACAACAAAAGTTGAAACTCACCTAAATATTCATAAATTGGAGAATAAAGAAATAAATTGTCCTGCATTGATACAGTGAATACTATAAAAACAGTTAAAAACAAATGACTCATCTACTAATCTGCAGTTGCCAATATCTCAAAATTTTAATATGGGGCAGAAAAGGCCAAGTTGCATGTTGACGTGTCAAATATGATAGCATTTGTATAAACTTTCAAACACAAAGCATTTTAATTCTGTAAATATGCATGTGAAGCAAAAATGTGATGGAAAGAATATTCACCACCTCCAAAATAGTGATTGACTCTGGATGGGAGGGAAAGAAAAAGAGTGGGGGTATAAAAAGGACCCTCAATTGTATTTTGTTTGCTACCTGTAAGTGGATTAGTCCATCTCCATTTTTCCTGTCCGTGCAGTCTGTATTTTGCCCCAACCACAACACCAAAGCATATTTTGCCAAGACACCAACAACTTCCATAGTGACACTACACTATCCATATTTTACTAGACTTCAGCAGGATTAACCCTTCCTTTCTTCTAGATATTATCCCCTTACTTGGCTTCTGAAGACACTTGGCTCCTTTTTAGGGTTCTGCATTACCTCCTTCTAGGTCAATAGCAGAATGAATGCCCGGTGATTATTCCCAGGCATCTTACACTCTGGCATCTCTCTCCTGGTATTATCATCTCATCTACATGTTAATAACTCCCAAATTCAAATCTCTAGCACCGATTCCTTTCCTTGAGCTCTTGGCTCATATCTAAATGTCAACTTGACATTTGGACTTGGATGTCTACTAATTATTGCAAACATAATATGTTCTGAACTGAACTTCATGATCCCTTCCCATCCCTAAACATACTAATGTCCCAGTCTTCATTATAAGTGGTTCTACATTCATTCCATTTCTCAAGTCCACATTCTAAGAGTCATGCCTAATTCCTCTCTTTAACTCCCTCTGCATCAATTATCACTAAGTCCTGTTGGCACTACCCTGACGTTCCCCCATCTCCACAATTTATTGCCTGGATTGATGTATTTGCTAATCCTCCATTGGCTATCTCTGCTTTCACTCTCTCTTGCCATTTTCCGCAAGTAGCTTAAGGGATCTTTTTTCTTTATATCTGTTTCTTGTATCTAAAGGTTTCATAATAATATGTTGTATGTCAAAATAACAACCAAAAAAAAAATCCCAGTGTATATCCATATACCCACAATGCAACTTAATTAAAACAACATTGCAAACATTGGTGAAAGAGCTGAATATGTCTCCCTAATTAGGTCCCCTTTCTTCCCCATGAAAGGTAAGCATTAATCTGTATTTTGGTTTGTAATTTTCATGCATTTCTATACATTTTTATCCTTGTTCTTGATTTCTAAGCAATACATACAATGCTTGTGCCTTTTAAACTATATTTATGGGTATCACACTAAGTGTTTTTTCTACAACTTTCTTTCATTCCACAGTATGCTTGTGAAATTGATCTACTTTGAAACCTCTGACTCTTATTCATCAATTTCTCAGTGCCGTATAGTATCCTAAATATAGAAAATAATTTCTTTTCACATTGATACTTTGTTTCTTTTTTGTTATTACAATGTTATTATGAACACATTTGAGGCATTTCCTTGCATAGACGTACAGTACTTTATTTAAGATATGTATTCAGTGGTAGGATTTCCGGGTTGAAAAGAATAAGCATCTTCAACTTTTCTTGGTATTTTCTTGGTATTGCATACCACTTGCCACAATATCGTTTACCACTCTAACCCCCACCAGCAGTGTGTGAGTACCGATTCCTCCACATCTTTTCCAGCATGTTATATGGTAGGTCTATTGACTTTTACCAATCTGATGGGAATGAAAGAGTATCTTTTGGCTTTTAAAATCTGCATGTCCCTGAACATAAGTCCCCTTGAGCATCTTTTTCATGTGAATTGACTTCCATTTTCCTATTGATATATTCAACTCACTTTTCTATTGAATTTTTTCCTTCTTCTTGATTTGTAGGGATTTTTAAATATATTCTGAATACTAACCGTTGGTTGGTTTTATGATTGCTTGTCTCTTCCCTTTTCAAATCTTATTTTTTGGTAGAAGTTTTTATTTGAACAATAAAAAGTTATTTTAACAATAAAAAGTATGATTTATGAATCTTCTCCTTTGCAGTTTGCTTTCTATGTCTTGTTTAAGAAATCCTGCCTTACTCTGACCTTCCAGCAATGTAAATCAGACAACATCCGTGTTCTGCTTAAAATCCTCCAATGACTACCTTTGCCTGAAAATAAAATCCAATTTCCTTCCTTGCCTGCGTCTCTGACCTTATGGTGACACTGCCTCCCTCGCTTGCTATGTGCCCACCTTCTCTTCATTCTTCAAACACACAGAGCTCATTCCCAGTGCTCAGGGTCTCCCTGTTCCCTGCTGCCTCGATTGATCTCTGCTGATTAGGCACATGGCTGGTGTCTTCTTGTCACTTTGGTCTCAGCTCGAAGATTACCTCAGAGCGACCTCCTTTGACCTAAGTATCCCAAGCTCCTCCCTCCATCATTTTCTAGAACGTCACCCCCACTTTCTATTCTCTGCGGCACTGTGGCTGTGTGGGATCCTCATGTGTGTTCATCTGCTCTCACTCTATCATCGCTACTGATGTGTAAAGCGTCTTCGAAGCAAGGACCCTCACCTTCCTGCTGCCTCTGTACCTTCAGCTGTGGAGCCCTCATTAAAACACAAAAAAGCACATAATCGCTATCTGTTGAATGAATAAATAGAGAACATATTTGGGGACCTCGTCCCAAGATGATGAGAAGGCAGCTGTCTGCAAAAGTCTGTAAAGATCACAGAGGTGAGATACTGAGCAAGAGACCCAAGACCTGTGTCATTCTTGTTTCTAAAGAGAATATCAGAATAAAATGGAACCAAAACAATCAAAAATATAATAGATTTTTAAAGAAAAAGTGTTTCTGAAGAAAAGCTGAGTCTTCCCTCAACCTAATCTATTCTTAACACTGCTGTCAGAATGTTCCTTTCACAGCACAAGTCAGATCAGGTTTCTCGTCTGCTCAAAACCTTGCAGTGGCTCCCAGGTCACTCAGAAAGAAAGCTAAGTCTCCATCATGGTCACAGGGCTCTACTGGACCCAGTCCCCTGCACTCCCTGACCTCCCCTTGCTCTCTCCTCCCATCTCACTCTGCAGTTCGCCTTCTCACTGCTTCCCTCAGCTGTGGCTCCCTCTACATAAACCACTTGGCTTCTACCCTCACCTCCTTCAACTCAGGCTCAAATGTCCCTTTCCAAGACAGAGCTACCCAAAACCACCCTACTGAAAATTGCATCCCACCTCTATCCAGCAGGTCCCTACCCCTTTCCAAACACTACGTAATTTACTCTTTGTTTTGTTGACAGAGTCTGTCTCTGTTGTCCAGCCTGGAGTGCAGTGGCACAATCTCAGCTCACTGAAACCTCCACCTCCCAGGTTCGAGAGATTCTCCTGCCTTACCCACCTGTGTAGCTGGGACTACAGGCGCATGCCACCACGCCAGGCTAAATTTTTGTATTTTTAGTAGACACAGGGTTTCACCATGTTGGCCAGGCTAGTCTCAAACTCCTAACCTCAAGTGATCCACCCCCCTCAGCTTCCCAAAGTGCTGGGATTACAGGCGTGAGCCAGTGTACCTGGCCTGTAATTTACTCTTTATGTTGTGTTTCCTGATCGTCTCTCTCCATGAAAATAAAATCTGTGCCGTGGGAAAAAGTGACTCAGAATCAACACCAAGACACATTCGGGTAAATTTACGGAACCTCCATTTCAAAGGAATCCAGGCAGAGGAAGAGAACACCTTATGGCGGCAGCGGGGAGGGTGGAACCAGGCTAGCACTGATTTTTCCTTGACTGTTTGTGCCAGAACATCGTAGGGCAATGCCCACAGCATTCTGAAGGAGAAAGCGCATGACACAGAACTCCGTAAGAGGGACAAGTTGTCCTCCATGTGTACCTGTCTTTCATGTATAAAGGCAACAGATATTCTCAGCCATGCAAGAACCCAAGGAAATTAGAACTGTCCAACTCTCACTTTCTGAATTAGTTTGCTGGGAATTGCATGGAGTAAGGTGAGGCCATGGTGTTTGCTGGGTGCTGTTTCTGTTCCCTGGGAGTGGTCATGACATCATTTCAGCTGTGGACCACAGGGCTGTCATTTGTTGAGTGACTAATCACCACTGACCAGGGCTTTTCACCTCCTACATGATGAAAACCACACACCTTCATTTATGAGACAAATACTTTTAGCCCATTTTACAGGAGAATCCAAAGCAGGGCAAAGGCAAATAACTTCTTAGAGTATTCAGTGGCAGAACCAGGGTTCAAATCCAGGTTTGCCTAGCAACAAGGCTTGTACTACGTCGATTATAAAAATTAACCTGGCACCTACCAAACAATTATGTGAACAGTCCGTATGGGCCATGTCACAAAGCTGAGATCTTCATTGTATAAAAATATTTTCCAAATCTGGATTTTTATGTTCCAATTGTTCAAGAATATGTCAGGGAGCAAAATCCCCACCCAGAAATGATACAGAAACGACTGAGACTTTCCATCTAGAAAAGGAAATAGGAATAAAGAACTTCATGAATATAATCTTTAATACCGTGAGTTTCATGGATACAGTTGATGCACTTTGAAACTTGAGAACAGGTAAGAAATAAAAGGAAGGCCCTTAACAGTCTGTATGCAACCTGTGCAACCCCTACCCCAAAATGTGAGAGTGGCAGGAAATGTAACTAGATGCAAACCACTCAGACACTTGGAAATCTGGTACCCTAAGAATCTATTTCCCATGTGAGACTGTGGCCATCAGAAGGGAGGCATGGCATCAGGAGGACCTGAGCCTGAATCTTATTCCTCCACTTATTGAACAAGCTATTTCAACACTGTGTAGCTCAGTTTCTTCAGCTATAAAAAGTATCTAACTTACTGAATTGGTTTAAACAATTAGTGATAGAACATAAGCAAAATATTTAGCATATCATCTGGTCCATTATAAGGTCTTAGTATGTGTCTACGATTATTAACAATAATGACAGTAGTTATAATACCCTCATGAAGCCTTTGGGAGCTTGATGCTAGCATGTTAGCAACAGGACTCCATGCAATATTGCAAGTTTTTTATTTTTTATTTTTATTTTATTTTATTTTATTTGTGTGGCTGGAATCTCCCTCTGTTACCCAGACTGGAGTGCAATGGCATGATCTCAGCTCACTGCAAACTCCACCTCCCTGGTTCAAGCGATTCTCCTGCCTCAGCCTCCTGAGTAACTGGGACTACAGGCGTCGCCACCACGACTGGCTAATTTTTGTATTTTTAGTAGAGATGGGGTTTCACCATGTTGGCCAGGCTGGTCTCGAACTCCTGACCTCAGGTGATCCACTGGCCTCAGCCTCCCAAAGTGCTGGGATTACTATTGCAGTTTCTTTACATTTGTTGCTATTGACTCTGCTCTGTCATCTATTTTGACCTTTCCTTTTTGACCTTGGCTTGTATTTGTCAGAGTGGAGGTAAAAATGGTCCTATCAATATCCATGTTAGCTTCCGCCAGGGCCTAAGGAATCATCATGTAACTTTTCCTTACCTATCCTCTTCCTCATTCTCATGGGCTAAAATATGAGCCTTTTGCTTCTGACCTTTGAAGGCTGAATATGCCACATTAATGTGGTGTGCAAATGTGTACCAAGCATCCACGAGTAAAGTACACTTAATATTCAAGGGATATTTAATACATCTTTTTACTTATCCCACAGGCTTGCTGTTAGAAGAAAGCAATAACTTGTTTCACCCGACTCTGATGACTGGCTTCATTTAATTTTTAAGGAATTATTTATTTACATAATTTCTGTTGCTACTTGATAAAGAAATACTGCATTTTTAGAGAAATGACTGGAGGCTCAGAAAACAAAACAATAAAGTGAGGAGAAAAATAGCAGAAGTGAAATAGAAGTAATTAGACTTGAATCTGACATCACTTTCGATAGCTAATGCAATATATTAGTGCAAAAGAGAGTAATTGTTTTCCATTTACCCTAGTATTATGATCATTATGAAAAATCACAATCATATTTAGGGAAGTTCTTGGTGTAAGCCAGTGTATAGAAGCTTTTTACTTGAACTGCATTACACTGACCCATTTTTGAGCAAGTGATTTTTTCTGCACACACAAAATAAAATTTTCAAAAAAATAATAAAATGTTACCAGCATCGTTCTTTTTATATCAAATTTACATATGTTCAAATAACGAATGCAATATCTGCTACTGTTCCAAAATATTCCATTATTTCTGTATCACCAAAGTGTATCCTTTTGGGGGTTAAAATTTCAGCAGTTACTGGAACATGCGGGAACATCTTGTCTTATTGCCCTGTAAAAACATTTTGCTGTTGAGTAAGACACCGTGGAATCTGGTTTATATTTACTTTCCTTAACCGGACCTGTGTTGTGAAATGAGGTTTGCTTCTTATTATTGTATTCTTTCTAAAAAACTTTTTTTCTACTTTAACCTTATGAATTGCAATCTAAGCAGTACAACTAAAATGAGTTCATGACATTGTTACCCATCGGTAATGTGGGTCCGCAGCTGGGGGCCCTCCACACCTCATGCCTGAGAACAGCCAAAGGAGACAAACACACCACTGAGCCTGAACTTGTCACCAGAGCCGCCACTGTAAACCCTGGCCTGAGCTGCACCTCACCTGTCCCCAGGTGTGGCCATCAAGATGAGTACAGAGGCCTCTGACTGCTGTCGGTGACCCCGTGACTGCTGTAGGCTTTCGGCTAGTTCGGGCATCTCACTCACGTGCCAGCCTTTGTCCTGCTCCATCATCTCTGACCAAGGCCATTACCAATTCATGCTCTCAGAACTACCATCCAAACAGATGCAATGTCTGGCTCTTCCCCTCTACACCAGGCCTGGCCAAGAGAAGCCCCCAGCAGCACAGGAGGCCCAGAGTCAGAGCAGGGGTACACAGAACTGACTACCTCACGGTGCTCAAGAGCCTCCTGTTTGATACGGTAGCCACTGGCCACATGTGGATTTTCAAAATTCTGTTTTTGTTTGTTTTTTGAGACGGAATCTCGCTCTGTTGCCCAGGCTGGAGTGCAGGGGTGTAACTTCGGCTCACTGCAAGCTCCACCTCCTGGGATCAAGCAATTCTCCTGCCTCAGCCTCCTGAATAGCTGGGATTACAGGTGCCTGTCACTGCACCTGGCTAATTTTTGTAGTAGGGATGGGGTTTCGCCATGTTGGCCAGGCTGGTCTCCAACTCCTGACCTTAGGTGGTCCGCCCTCCTCAGCCTCCCAAAATGCTAGGATTACAGGCAAGAGCCACTGTGCCCGGCCTTAAATTTCAATTAATTAAGTGCAAAGAAAATTAAGCTCCGTTTCTCAGCCTCGATATTTCACATGCTGAACACTCACATGAGTCTAGTAGCTATGGAGGTGGACAGCACAGAGTATGGAAGGTTCCTGTCACTGCAGAATGTTCCTGTGGACGGCACTGCCCTGGAAGGTATCACACATCCTGCAGCTGACGACTGTTAGGCCGGGAATTCTGCTAGCTCGGTCTGAATGGAAAACAGCCCTGTCTTTTTCTGACTGTCACCTGTTGCAGATTGGGGTAAGTCAGCTCTTCTCTTCAGGGCTTTACGTCTTTTCCTGGGAGGGCTTCCTGGAATTAGATTTCACTCCATGGTGGAAGGAGGGCAGGACTCACATGGTCCTGGGTCCTAGGTTACTTGCCTGTGCTTTGACCTTTCATAGAATGACTTTTATTGAATTGTGGTTTTGTACTGTCTTCTACTTGTGAGAGGACAGTCATAGAAAATTCAGTATTACAAATTTAGTGTAGGGATCTTTTGAACTTTAGAAAAATTATATTACATAGTTTGTTTTTTTTAACAAGACCCAAGGGGAGAAATTTTTCTCAGATCCTGGGGCCAGGACAAAATGTCCTCCTCATAAACAACTCATAGGTATTTAGGTTTGAAAACAATGTCAATATTGTAACTAATTTCATTTTCCTCTTTGTTTCCACTATGAGGAGGCTCAGAGCAATAACATTAGAAGCAGTTGGGCTGAATCTGGTGGTTTTCATTTTTCTTTCTTGGTTGTATCGCTAATAAAAGCTTTTTGAAAGCCACCACAATATTTTTGGGAGAAAGTTGGAATTGGAATAAATTACTTTATCAATAGAAGGAAATATATTTGCAGAACCTTCAAAAGCATGTATCATGAAAATGCATAATCTAAAATCTAGGCTAAGAAAATCCATCTGTTGAGAAGATGTTCTCACAAAGGTGCATTCTCAAGAGACTTGACCCTCCATTGAGAAATCTGGTAAACAGGTATTTCTGGAACACAACAAAAGACTAAAAGAACTTAATGTGCCTGAAGTTATAAACACAAATGCAAATGTTCTGAGGACTAAAAAATTTTTTTTTAATTTATCACTTTGTTTTTAAGCAGGGGGTTTGTGTTGCTGTTGTTAAAAAAACATTGAAAGTTTCTAAAACTGTCACATTAACAGAGTTCTCACCATTCCCACACGAAGCATGGTCTCTATCATTGAAAACTATCTCTTGACTGAGGAAGAAATTAGTAAAAGTGAAAGCATCTCACTCCTCAAACACTTCCATCCTTCTTAAAATTTCCTTTAGTATTGTCAAAGGGTAGTGTGTTTTGTTAAAGGGTACTTTAAATTTTTAAAAAATTTCTTAGAAAGCTATAAATAAGGCAACTTCCCACTCAGAATTATATTGTCATGGCATCATACTTAACAAAGAAAGAAAAATAAGTGTTTTGGAATTAAAATTTGAAGATTCTGACTAGAGTAGATCCAGATATAGTACAGGAGAGCTGTCTGGAAAGTACTGAATTGTTGCTTAGTTGAAGCAACAGAACCCAAAAAAGTCTCCTACAGAAAGGCAGCCTTAGAGTTCCAACCCAAACATGTGCTCGATAGTGATCGTCTGACGTGCTGCTTTCAGGAAGAAGGTACTACTCACCCCTGTGTGGAGTCATATAAAGCAGTGCAGAGCATTCTTTTCATTAAATATCTTAGTCTCTTTCATATTTGTACCACAAATGCATGATCATCAATATAACTATGTCTTCTCAATCATTTGGTCAAATAAATTTGGCAAGATAAGAGAAAATTATTTAAATAATAATAAATTACGGTCTTTGAGAATTTAATGAGTGCTCTGCATGCTGGCCAGTGTTCCAGATGGACTCTCTTATTAATGATTTAACAAACTATGGGGTAGGTACTGCTCCTAATTTCATTATATAAAAGAGGGAACTTGGGGGCTAATTTTTCCAAGGTTCACAGGCCCTCAGTGATAGATGGGACTGTAATCCAAGACTGAGTGCTTGACCACAGCTCTGTAAACCCTGAAAAGAGGATAAATGTCCTGACGGCAAGTCAGTGGTAGAGCTGAGAAAAAAAAAAAAAAAAAAGGAAGAGGGACCCAGATCTCACCAACCCCACACTGGAAGAGCCCTCCTGAGCTCTATCTCCACTGCTTAGAATCAACGGGAGCAAGTCATGCCATTAGAATGAATAGCCACGCACCGAGACTGGATGGATGGCTCCCCAGATAACCGGGAGGAAACATTTCTGCCTTGGCTCTTATTAGCTGATGTCAAACTGTTTCATTCTGCATCTCTGTGAAGAGAGAACAAATGTGTTTTCACTTTTACAAAATCAATTTGCCTATAGTGTATTTAAAGTAACAATCATTCTAATTATCCATCTATTCTGACACCAGATAGTTGTGACCCTGAGTAAGCTTGGCTCTCCCATCTCCCTGCTCCCAATTCCATTAAATAAGGATGCATAAAGGGCTTTCTTATCAAAATGCCTTAGTATTTGATGATGAGTGTAACAGGCAAATGCTGAGCTGCCTTTGTATCTAGCCTGAAAGACCAGGCATTTTCCAGTGCAGCTTCCGTCCACATTTAAAGGTCTAATCCAAATATACTTTCTATTTGAAATAATTAAGAAATCATTTGGGCCAACATTTTAATATTCAAAAATAATTTAATACTATCAGTTGGCTGGGCATCTGTCTACACATTGTGGCCCACTTCATCTTCCAAATACCTAGGCTATCCCTAGAATGAACCTGCACTGACCCTATGCCCCTTTCCAGGTTGAGTAGAAGTGTTCAGGGAAGAGGGAGAGAGGGTCAACCCTTCCTGTTACTTCAGTCTTTGGGAACTGGTTTGTCTCAGCTTGAAGGCTTATGGCCAGTGGGCTGCCCAGCCCTGCATATCCACCCCAAGTGTATGGCTGAAAGGGCCCTTTGAGAAGGGGATGACAACTGAGCTCTCCCAGCCCCTGGGTGCTGCCAGCTGCTTCCTGAAATAGGAAGCCTCTTACCAGCCTGCAGGATGGCTGGGTCAGCAACCCTGCAGGAGCAATAATTCAAGCATTTTTATGGTATATTTCAGCTCTCTTGGGATTCTCCCCCACTGCATCTAAACTTTGGCATTTATAACTCATTCCATGTCAAAGTAAGGGACTTCCTGCATTTGGGTCTAAGATTGTGGTTGCTGTTGCTAAGTCTTATTAATCCAACATTGTCTGTTTTTGTAATATAGCTTATTTAGATATATTTGATGAGCATTTGTTGGGCTCCCTTCACACCTGTTTGAGTGTTCTCTCCTGAAGGTGAAGGAAAATACCATTCCTTAGCAATCTTTCTTCTTTCCCTTGCTCTGTTCCAAAGGGGAAATTAACTTGGCTCTAACTGACCAGCTACTGGCCACTTCCCACCTTCACCCTTACCTGAGGCCTGGGAACTTGGCAGGGGGTGCAGGGATGTAAGTCCTGATGTCCATACACAGGAGAAGACAGACACCCCAGCTCAAACAGAGAGGATAAATTCACCATTCCTCCCCCTTTTTTGTTCTATTCAGGCCCTGAAGGGATTGGATAGTGCCCATCTGCAATGGTTAGGGCAATCTTCTTTATTCAGCCCCCAGCTCAAATGCTAACCTCTTCTGGAAACACTCTCACAGACACACCCAGAAGTAATGTTTACCACTAACTGGGCATCCTTTAGCCCAGTCAAGTTGACACATAAAATTAACATCACGGCTGACGTGGGTTCTGAGTGGGCCTCCTTGGAGAGTTTGCTGTAGAAGGGCCCTCTGCAGATTTGAATGGCTCTTTCCAAGCAAACAGACAGATCAAAAGTGAAATGATCAAAGAGAGTCTAACAAAGACATCGTGCCTGAGCGAGGTGAAGTGTGAATTGTGGAAGCTCTGTTTATGTTCCCATTCCTTGGGGAGTCGGGTACAAAGGCAAATTTTATTGCAGTAATGAAAAAAATCCATTGATTTACATGGTCCTGAAATGCATCTAGCCAGATGAAAGAACACAAACAAAACAAGAATTAACGTGATTCTCCTCCTGTCTCCTCCCTCCTCCTCCCTTCATGAACGTGGGTTTTGGGAGAAAGTATGACTTGTGGATGAGGCAGAAAGCAGGGACAAACTTCAGATGCTGCCTGGTTTCACTGCGTGGACTTGTCTCGCCAGCCATTCAGATGGGCAGAGTGACAGGAGGAAGGCTTCCTGCCAAGTCCTAGCTGTCCTCACCCTGAGGTCCTATTCGACATGTTAAACAATTACTCAGATAAAGGCATAAAGGGCATGGAGAGTATCAATTCTCCCCCTGACCTCTCTCACCTGAACCTTCTTCTTGTGTTTGGAGAATTGCTTACATAATAAGCCCTGATAAGAAGCAGAGCTTACCTCCAAAAATAGATTCTGAAAGTGTCAGACCCTGGCTGGGCACGGTGGCTTACGCCTGTAATCACAACACTTTGGGAGGCCAAGGAGGGCAGATCACAAGGTCAGGAAATTGAGACGTTGGTGAAACCCCATCTCTACTAAAAATACAAAAATTAGCTGGGCATGGTGGTGCGTGCCTGTAATTCCAGCTACTTGGGAGGCTGAGGCATGAGAATCGCTTGAACCAGGGAGTTGGAGTTTGCAGTGAGCTGAGATCATGCCACTGCACTACAGCCTGGTGACAGAGTGACATTCCATCTCAAAAAAAAAAAAAAAAAAAAAAAAAAAGAAAGAAAGAAAAAGAAAGTGGAGATATTTGGGTTCCAGGCCTCCGTGCAGCTGGAGTGTGGGTAGGTGACCCCAGCACAGCCACTCAGACTCACTGCCCTCCACCCACTTTGAAGAGAGGATAGGAACTCAGAATAGTGACTGAGACAAATTCCTTCTGCTGGCAGAAGCTCTGGGTTTCCAGTTCAGCGCTGGCACCCCGTAGCGTCTGTGTCCACGGTCCAGGGCCAGACACTGAGCAGGCAGTGCTGTCCAGGCGCCAGGAGCAGCAACGCCCTCCACCGCTGGGCTCTGTCAAGTGGTTTGTGATGCCATCCCTTCTGCTGCTCAAGCTACCTTCTCCCTGTTCCACCCAAAGGTCTATGGCCTTCCCAGTGCACCAATGAACCACTCAAAGTCTTTGCAGTCAATTTCTTCTCTTGTTATAGCAGCCAGAGTTGGCTTTGTTGCTTCTGACTAAGAACTGTTGACTGGCAGCATGCTTTTCAAACTTTACCAAAGCCATGAGGCTGGAAGGAAAGCAATCTACTGGATGGCATACAGGATACAAAAGACTATCAGGAGTTGGAACCTAAGAAGAGGATATCGAACAGATAAATGGGTGTGCCTAACGCCGTGAGACTAGGCTTGAGCAATACTTCTCCAACCTGAGTTGAAAAATTCAGACACTTTTACAAAACAAAGGGACACTCTCAGCATTGATTTTAAATATGTTTTTTATCACATTGCTGCTCAAATAAAAGAAATGTAAAATTAAGTATAAGCACCTTATGATCATGGCTTGTTTACAGTTATAAAACCAAAACAAATTTACAAATTAATTACCGGCAGAACTACAAAAGCAATAACATTCAAATTAACATCATTAATTTAATGTGAGAGATGATGATGTTTTGCTGAAACTGGATCATTGCTCGCCACATGACTCTGGCAGCGACTGCTAAGGCACGCGGGGTTTCTGAGAGGGGCTGGCCTATCTACACCCCCCAAGCTAGGAATCCACTGAGCCCTGTAAACCCTCCCATCCATCACATTTCAGCTTCCCCCTAATTTTCTTTTTTTTCTGTTGTTGTTGTTCCTTTCATTCTTTCCTCCCTACTCCTCTTAATTTTTATCAGGGTTGTCTCCAGCTAGCTGGGCTTTTGTCTTGGTGCCCTGACTTGCAGGCACCAAATTGTCTTCTTTCTGCGAATCAGTCCTTCCTAACTGAGTCTTAACATGCTGGGATTGAAGTCATTGGCCCAGTTGAAGCCTGGGGTGACCTCTGGTCAAACCAACTGAGGCCAGGAGGCAAGATCAAGTGGTGCTTATATGATGGCTCCCACAGCACCTTGGCGTTAATGAAGATGCGGAGGGACAGTTCACAGCACAGTGATGCGGGACAGCCACCTCAGAGTAGTACAACATGGCTGAGTCCTGTGTGACGCAACTCCACCCTGCTGCAAATGTCATGAAAGGTCTTAGTCATGCCCATCAGGGGTCATATGTGAAGATGTTCATGGAGGCATTGTTTGTGGTGGCAAGGGGTGACCTGGTTTCCATCACTGGGAAAGTAATCCATGGCAGATAGATGCCACGGCATACCATGCAGCAATTAGAACCCATGGCAGTTCACATACCAACACATGGTAGGAACTAGAATGAGACTTAAAATTCTATTTCAAAAGTAAAGATACCTACAAAAAAACTATGCATTTTGCAAGAAGCTATGCAAATGTAAAGTGTATATCAAATTTAAATGTTTGCCTGTAATAGTGAGCAGGAAGGGTAATGAAATATGTTGATAAAAGAGACTAATATAAAAACAAACTCACTAACAAACAAGAGAAGAGCTTTATGTGAATGAATGATAATAGTTTCTATGAATGTTAATGTTTAATGAATGCTTAAGTAGACCCTCTACGCTCAAAGCAAAAGAGAGAAAGAGAAGAGGAGAAAGAAGGGGAGGGAGAGAGGAAGAAATGAAGTGTTGAATACTACAGGTATCTGTCACACATGCAAATTACATAGTTTTTAAAAAATCTTACATGATAAGAAAAAGTATTTTCAAAGTTGCAATTAGAAAATCACACTTCAAAAGGCAATAGGAAAATTAGCCGGGCATGGTGGCACGTGCCTGTAGTCCCAGCTACTCAGGAGGCTGAGGTGGGAGAATTGCTTGAACCCAGAAAGTGGAGGTTGCAGTGAGCCGAGATTGTGCCCCTGCACTCCAGTCCGGATGACAGAGCCATTACCCTGACTTTGACTTATCCAAATGCAAGTCTACCAAGCATGGTTGGAACATAATGAATATGAAGCTATTCTCTATTGCATAATAAGTTTGCACACAGCTTTATCTTTTCAAGCCAGAATAAACTGTGCTATTTCAGTTACATTTGAGTGAAATACCCTAGCCATGATTCACGAAAACATTTTATTAACTGATTATAGATCTTGTCGCTTCGGCAGGGAGACTAAGAAGTGCACTTCTGACCTAAAAATCCTGTGGCAGAGATTGAGTGACATACCAAGTGTTACAGTTCCCCATTCAATTGCCAGTAGGAGATGCTAGGAAAATGACATTTCTTTCTAACCAGGCATCAGCCATATATTAACTAACATGATGATTTTCATAGTTATCTTGGAATATGTGAAAATCTTTTAAGACTTTGCAGATAAGTTTCAAAAATAGTTGCTTTGTGTACTTAACTCCAAGGCATAAAAATAAGCTTGGTATGGTTTGGCATTGAATTGAGCTTTCACCTTAAATTAAACCACAGTAAGAAGACATACAAAACAAATTATAGGACATCTCTCGGCTGCAGGAAACATCATACAGCTTAAAATATATGTACTTTCCAGTCCATTCTAGGTAACTACCAATTTGTGTAAATATCTGAGTTATTCATGATGCAAATATTTTGCTTGATAGCCATGTGCCCTCCCACTCTTCATCTCCATTACAGACAGGTGGAACCATGTGAATGGAATGGGAATCATGAGCATCACATGATGTGAATCTTGAGTGTCATATCTGATTTGAGGTTTTAAAACCTGAAGTCAGCACTCCACCCTCCCACTGTCCCCCCTGCAGTGACCACAGAGTGCCCATATGAGGTGCTATAGCACCTCTCAGTCTGGGTCTTTGAGAGACTATGAAATACAAGCTCCCTGCCTATCTGCACTGGGTAAGTGGCACAAATGAGAAAGAAACCTTTGCTCTATTTAAGCCACTGAGATCTGGGGGTTGCTTGGTTACTGCAGCATAACCTAGCCTATTCTGACTAATATTCATATTGAACGACTTGGTTAACAAATAACCCAATTTATTACCACAGGGGAGGAACAAAACAAAACCAGATTTAAAGATAATTGGCACCGGAAATAAAGTGCATCCAAATTGGAAAGGAGGAAGTCAAATTTCCCTGTTTGCTAATGGTATGATCTTATATATAGAAAACCCTATACGGATGCCACCAGAAAACAGTTAGAATTAATAAACAAATCCAGTAAAGTGGCAGGATACAAAATCAATATTGAACAAAATCAGTGGTGCTGCTATATGCCAACAGTCTACAAGAAAAAGTGATCTATAGATTCAATGCAATTCCTATTAGAATACCAATTACATTTCTCACAGAAATAGAAAAAGCAGTCCCAAAATTTGTGAAGAATCCCAAAAGATCAAGATTTCTTTGGCTATTTGTGATCTTTTGTGACCTCAAATAGCCAAAGCAATCTTGAGCAAAAAGAATAAAGCTGGAGGCATCACACTACCTGACTTCAAAATATACTAGAAAGGAATAGTAACCAAAACAGCCTGGTATAGACACACAGACCAATGGAACAAGATAGAGAATCCAGAAATAAATTCATTCACTTACAGCCAACTGATTTTTGACAAAGGCACCAAGAACTTACACATTAAGAAAAAGACATAATTAGCTGGGTGTGGTGGCAGGTGCCTGTAATCCCAGCTACTTGGGAGGCTGAGGCAGGAGAATTGCTTGAACCTGGGAGGTGTAGGTTGCAGTGAGCCAAGATTGCACCACTGCACTCCAGCCTTGGCAACAGAGACTCCATCTCAAAAAAAAGAAAAAAAGAAAGGAAAAGAAAGTCTTTTCAATAAGGGCTGCTGGGGAAATTGGATATCCACATGCAGAACAATGAAACTAGACCTCATCTCTTACCATTTCAAAAATTAAAATGAATTAAAGACTTAAATGCAAGACCCAAAACTCAAAAACTGCAAGAAGAAAACATAGAAGAGACATTTCATGAAACTGGTCCGAGCAAGGATTTTTTTGGATAAGACCTCAAAAGCAAAGGCAATAAAAACAAAACGGACAAATGGGATTATAACAAGCTAAAAAGCTTCTGCACAGCAAAGGAAAAAAAGGGCAAAGAGAAAACTAAGAGAATGGGAGAAAATATTTGCAAACTAGGCATCTGACCAAGGGTTAATATCCAGAGTATATAAAAAACTCAAACAACTCAATAGCAAAAAAGGAAAAATATATATAATTCGATTTAAAAATAAACAAAAGATCTGAATAAACATTTCTCAAAAGAAGACATGCAAATGGCCAGCAGATAGATTTTAAAAATGCCCAACATCACTAATCATCAGAGAATGCAAATCAAAATAACCACAAGACACCATCTCACCCCATGCTGGTGAGGATATGGAGAAAGAGGAATTCATACTCTGTTGGTGGGAATATAAATTAATACAGTCATTATGGACAACAATTTATGGAGGTTCCTCGAAAAATTAAAGATAAAACTACCATATGATCCAACAATCCCACCCACTGCATAGGATTGAAACCCGTATGTTGAAGAGATATTTGCATTCCCTTATTTATTGCAGCACTATTTATAATAGCCAAGATACGGAGTCAACCTAAGTCAACAGATAAATGGATTTTTAAAATCTGGTATATATACGCAATGGAATACTATAAACGACATGGATGAACCTCGAGGACATTATGTTAAGTGAAATAAGCCAAGCACAGAAGGACAAATACTGCATGATCTCACTCATACGTGGAATCTTAAAAGCTGATCTCATAGAAGTAAAGAGTAGAATAGCGGTTCGCAGAGGCTGGGGAGGAGGGGAGGATGGGGAGAGGTTGGTGAATGGGTACGAAGTTACAGTTAGATGGGAGGAATAAGTTCTTATGTTCTATTTCACAGTAGGGTGACTAGTTAACAATAATGTATTATAGATTTCAAAGTAGCTGAAAGAAAAGATTTTAAATGCTCTCACTACAAAGAAATGAGAAGTCTTTGAGGTGATGGATATGCTAATTACCCTCATTTGATCATTGTACAATGTATACATTGGAACAATCAAGCAACAATATTTGGAAATACAGAACAGTTCCTTCAGTCTGTGTCATCTGATTAGGTAAAAAGTGAGTGATACAGAGAGGAAGGACTTCCATTTCAGAGGGCTATCAATGGGCTGCAGGGCTGTAGTAAGGACTAACAAAAGAAGGTGGACTTTGAGCTAAGCTTTATAATTTAGGCCCAATTTGGAGAGGCTATGGCAAGAATGTGAGTAAGGATCTGTAATGAAGAATGGGCCTGGAATCATCCAAAGACAGTGGAAAGAGAGGTTCATTTAAGAGAAAAATGGGAAACAAAGCTTGAAATATTTTAACACCATAACATGAAGTCTATTGAGTATCAAATAAAGGAGTTTGTACTTATATTAAAGTCAATAGGGGATGGGTATGGTTTCTCACACCTGTAAGCCCAGCACTTTGGAAAGCCAAGGTGGGTGGATCACTTGAGCCTGGGAGTTCAAGACCAGCCTGAGGATCATGGCAAAACCCTGTATCTATAAAAAAAAAAAAAGAAAAAAGTAGCTGGGTGTTTTGCCATGTACCTGCAGTCCCAGCTACTTGGGAAGCTGAGGCGAGAGGATCACCTGAGCCTGGAGATCAAGGGTGCGGTGAGCTGTGATCATGCCACTGCATTCCAGCCTGGGCCACAGAATGAGACCCTGTCTCCACAAAAAAAAAAAAAAAAAAAAAGTCAGTAGGGAGTACTGGGCTTTTCAAATGTTAGATTTCACTATAGAGAGTGCAATCAGCTTCAGGTGAAAATGGTTTTAGGACTATTAACAACATCAGTGTTCAGGGTCCATTTGAGAGGTGGACTGAGTAGAAACCAGAGACTGGAGATCCCTCTCCAGGTGGGAGGTTCACTAAGGTTGTGGTCATGAAAATGAAAGGAAGAGAGAGATATGAATGGCCTTATGAAGAATCTACAGATACTTGTCACTGAATAGATGCACAAAGCAAAGGGGGATAACTACCAAGTCTCTCACTCATTCCTTCATTCTTTCATTCAGCAAATACATCTTAAGCACCCATCACCTAGCAGACACTATTAGGCTCCTGGAATATAGCTGTCCCTGCTCTACTGGAACTTAAATGCTAGTGGAGGGGAGACAAACAATAAGCAAGTAAGACACCATAAATTACATCAGGTGAAGAAAAGAGAACTAGAGAAGGGGATAAAAAGGAACAGAGGCTGGGGGAAAAGGCATTATTATTTCAGTTATAGTGAGCAGAAGGCCACATTGGTAAGGTTACAGTCAAGCAAAATCTGAATAAAGTGAAGAAGCAAACCATGTGAACACCTAGGGAAGAGCATTTAGGAAGCAGAGCAGTAACTGCAAACACAAGAGGTAGGAGTGTGCCATAAGTGTCCTTTCCAGCAAGGGATTCATTGAGGCTGGAGATGAATGAGCAAGGGTCAGCATACAGAGGATGAAGTGGTAGAGGTGCCAAGGTGACAAGCCGTATTGGTCCTCCTGCACCATGTAAATATGGGAACTTAATTCTGGGTGAGGTGAGGAAGCTGTGGGTGCATTCCATGTCACTTAAAAATATTTATTCTAGCTCTTATGTGAGGCATAGACTAGGGGAGGAAGAATGGAAGCTGAGAGACCAGAGAAGTTTGTTTCAGGAAACCAAACAAGAATGGTGTGGTTTAGACTAGGATGCTAGCAGCAGAGATATGGCCATATTTGAAGTGTGTTTTGGAGGTCATGCTGGCAAAATTGACTAATACATTTTATTTTAGCTGTGAGGGGGAAGATGGGGATCCAAAAATGATCGCAAGTTTTCTAAGCAACTTGAGAAAATGAGTTGTGGATAACCCTGGAAGAAGCAGGTTTTGGGGGAAGTACACTAAGGGTTCCTTCTGGAACACGTAAAGTTGAAGATGCCTGTTAAACATCCAAGTGGAGATGTCAGGTAGGAAGTTGGATATAGCATCTAGAGTTCAGGGAGATGGTATAGGTTGAAGATATAAATGGGGGAGTCGTCAGCTGCTATGATCTCCGCAAAATTTATGTGTTGGAACTTACTCTCCAATATGATACTATTGACAGATAGGGCCTTTAGGAGGTGATTAAGTCATGAGGGCTCCACCTTCATGAATGGGATTAGTGCCCTTATAAAAGGGCCCAAGGGGGCTTGTTTGCCTTTTCCACCATATGAGGATTCGGTGAGAGGACACCATCTATGAGCCAGAATGAACCTTCACCAGGAGCAGCATCTGCTGGTGGCATGATTTTGGACTTCCCAGTATCCAGAACTGTGAGCAATACGTTTCTATTATTTATAAGTTACCCAGCCTAAAGTATTTTGTTACAGCAATCTGGATGTATTCTGACACCCACCTATAGTATTTAAAGCCACAGAAGTGAACAAGACCACTCAGGGAATGAATCTATGAAGAAAAGGGTCTGATGTCAAATGGAGCCCCAGGGCAGTCTACCATTTAGAGGTCAAGAAGATGAGGAGGAATGACAAGTAAAGAAACTTGAGAAGAAGTGGTGGGAGAAGACCCAAGAATGTGGTTTCCTGGAGGCCAAGTGAAGAATATGATTCAAGCAGGATGGAGTGATCACTGTGTCATGTTTCCAAAAGGACAAACAAATGAGGATGGAGAACAGATCATTGGGCTTGGCACTGGGAGGACATTGGTGACCCTTATCAGAATGGTCCCAAAGGAGTAGGGAGACTAAAGCCTGTTGGGACCAGGTTGAAGAGAGAACTCTATCAAGGTGTTTTGCTGTAAAAGAAAGAAGAGAAAAGTGTCATTTCCTGGAAAAGAAGGGGACAGGGTTCAAGGTGCTTTTTGTAATGGGAGAAATTGTAGCATTCTTTTATGCCGATAGTATTCTTTTATGCTGATCTAAGACAGGAGGAAAACCAACAATGGAAGACAGAATAATTGCCATTACAGGAAAAGACTCCCTGAATAGGCAGGAGGAAGTAGAATCCAGAGAATCACTGGAGGGTGTGTTAAATAAATCAATTATGTCTTATAATTTGACAGATTATTTAGGTTTTGCTTCTTTTCATGTTTCAAGTTAACAATGGGGTCTCTGGATGTTAGCTATACCTTTTCCCTATTTTTAACTAAATTGGATTTATATCTAATGCTTCTTGTTGCAAATTATAGTGAAAAAATTCATACTTTAAATACTTTAAAATGCCTGTTTGAGGGTAAGGGGTAGGGGTGATGTGGGAGAGTAGAGAAGACAAATACATTGCAGGGGTGTAAATGTGGTTTCATTGGTTTTATAAGGCAATTGGACGGTTTATCTAGAGGTCTAATGGGATGGTCTTAAGGGCCCTAAATCATTGCTTTACACACACCACACCACCTTCAAAAGCCTTCCATAACTCTCACTGTGTAGTAAGGTTGTTTTAATCATGGACTTGATGTTGTAGTCCTCAGTCTATCTCTGGAATCCTCCTGTACAACCCTGGACATATTCCAATTTCCTCATTTGTAAAATGGGGATGGTAATGCCTACTTGTCACGTTTGTTGTAATGATTAAATAATACAATGTGTATAAACTGTTAAGCTAATATTGGGCCAATAGGATGTAAACTTTAGTGAATACTGTAATAGCTATTACTGACTTAGAGGACATTGTGTCAGCCTCTCCAGCATTTACCAAAACCCCTGTGGTTTTGGTGGTACTGATTCTACCTCTAACTCCTGGGATAAACCCTGAAAGAAAATCTTCACTATTTGGTTCAAGTAAGAAAAGTCTCTTTTTTCATGATTAATAGAAGGGTCCCCCACTCCTTGGGGAGATATATTAATATAATTAATAGAAAGGCCCCGCACTCCAGCAGAGATATATATTGTCCTGCAAGCATCTGGAAGCTATATTGCAGCATGATTGGTGTCCACTCTAAGATGAAGCTGACATTTTGAAAGGCAGAGAAGAAATGGAAAGAAGCCAGCTCCATGATGAGTTTGAGTTACTCGTTTAAGCCAACATTTAAGTCAGTTATGTGAGTTAACTAATGGTCATAATATTTAAGCCAGCGTGAGTTGAGTTTTCTATTACCTATTGTTGTAGTCCATTTTGTGCTGCTATAACAGAATACCTGAGGCTGGGTAATTTATAATCAACATACATTTATTGGTTCATAGTTCTGGAGGCTGGGAAGTACAACATCAAGGTTCTGGCATCTTGTGTGTATATATAGAAGGTGGAAGGGCAAGAGCAGAAGAGAGCGAACCCACTCCAGCCATCCTTTTAAATAATGCCATTAATCTATTCATAAGGGCTGAGCCCTCAAAACCAAAACACCTTCCATTACGCCTCACCTCCCAACATTGTCACACTGGGGATTAAGTTTCCAACACATGACCTCCAGGAAACACATTTAAAGCACAACACCCATGTGTTGAAGAAAAAAAAAGAGCACAGACTTAAAGTTTAAGGTAAGATCCAGCTATTTACTAACAGCTAAATACTGGAGGGAAGGGGGAGCATTCGCCATTCAGAAGCAAGGAGACTACGTAACTCCATTTCTTTGACTGGTTGCTAGGTTCTTAGATCCACAAAATGGGAATGTGGGGGAGGGAGTAGTGATAAAGGCAATGGATTTTTAAAAATATTTTCAACTTTTTTTTTTTTTTTTTTTTTGGAGACGGAGTCTCGCTCTGTCGCCCAGGCTGGAGTGCAGTGGCCGGATCTCAGCTCACTGCAAGCTCCGCCTCCCGGGTTCCCGCCATTCTCCTGCCTCAGCCTCCCGAGTAGCTGGGACTACAGGCGCCCACCACCTCGCCCGGCTAGTTTTTTTGTATTTTTTAGTAGAGACGGGGTTTCACCGTGATAGCCAGGATGGTCTCGATCTCCAGACCTCGTGATCCGCCTGTCTCGGCCTCCCAAAGTGCTGGGATTACAGGCTTGAGCCACCGCGCCCGGCCGTCAACTTTTATTTTAGATTCAGGGGGTGCATATGTAGGTTTGTTACATGGATATATTGCAGGATACTGAGGTTTGGGGTACAACTGATCCTGTCACTCAGGTACTAAACATAGTACCCAACAGTTAGTTTTTCAACACTTGCCTCCCTTCTTCCCTCCCGCCACTAGTAGTTCCCAGTGTCTATTGCTGCCATCTTTACATCCATGACTAACCAATGTTTAGCTCCCACTTAAGAGTGAGAACAAGCAGGATTTGGTTTTCGGTTCCTGCATTAATTCGCTTAGAACAGTGGCCTCCAAGGCTGAGGCGGGCGGATCACGAGGTCAGGAGATCGAGACCATCCTGGCTAACACAGTGAAACCCTGTCTCTACTAAAAATATAAAAAACTACCTGGGCGAGGTGGCGGGCACCTGTAGTCCCAGCTACCCGGGAGGCTGAGGCAGGAGAATGGCGTGAACCCGGGAGGTGGAGCTTGCAGTGAGCTGAGATTGTGCCACTGAACTCCAGCCTGAGCGACAGAGCGAGACTCCGTCTCAAAAAAAAAAAAAAAAAAAAAATGGTCACCTCCAGCTACATTCACGTTGCTGCAAAGGGCATGATTTTGTTATTTGTTATGGCTGCATAGTGTTGCATGGAGTATATGTACCACATTTTCTTTATCCAATCCACTGTTGATGGGCACATAGGTTGATTCCATATCTTGCTATTGCGCCTAGTGCTGCCATAAGCATACAAGTGCATGTGTCTTTTTTGTAGAATGATTTATTTTCTTTTGAATATATAGCCAGTAATAGGATTGCTGGGTCAAATGGTAGTTCTGTTTTAAGTTATTCAAGAAATCTCCAACAGCTTTCCACAGTGGCTGAACTAACTTACATTCCCACCAATAGTGTATAAGTGCTTGCTTTTCAGTGCAGCCTTGCCAGCATCAGTTGTTTTCCTGATTATTATTATTACTGTTGTTTTTGAGATGCAGTCTCACTCTGTTGCCCAGGCTGGAGTGCAGTGGCGTGATCTCAGCTCACTGCAGCCTCTGCCTCCTGAGTTCAAGCGATTCTCCTGCCTCAGCCTCCCTAGTAGCTGGGACTACAGGCATGCGCCACTATGCCTGGCTAATTTTTGTACTTTTAGTAGGGATGGGGGTCTCGCCATGTTGGCCAGGCTGGTGTCGAACTCCTGACCTCAAAGGATCCACCCACCTTGGCCTCCCAACGTGCTGGGATTACAGACATGAGCCACTATGCCCAGCCTGTTTTTTTGATTTTTAAGTAGTAGCCATTCTGACTGATGTGAGAGTTTCTCACTGTGGTTCTGATTTGCATTTCTGTGATGATTAGTGATGTGGAAAGTTTTATTCATGTTGTCAGCCACTTGTATGTCTTCTTTTGAGAAATGTCTATTCATGTTCCTTGCCCACTTTTTAATGGGGTTAGTTGTTTTCTGCTAGTTGAATTAAGTTCCTTATAGATTCTGGATATTAGACCTTTGTCAGACACATAGTTTGCAAATATTTTCTTCTGTTCTGTAGGTTGTCTGTTTACCCTGTTTATAGTTGCTTTTGCTGTGCAGAAGCTCTTTAGTTTAGTTAGGTCTCGCTTGCCAATTTTTTGTTTTGTTGCAATTGCTTTTGGGGACTTAGTCATAAATTATTTGCCAAGGCTGATGTCCAAAATGGTGGCCTCCAGGTTTTCTTCTAGGATGCTTTTTTTTTTTTTTTTTTTTTCTTGTGAGACAGAGTCTTGCTCTTTCGCCCAGGCTGGAATACAGTGGCACGATCTCGGCTCGCTGCAAGCTCCGCCTTCCAGGTTCATGTCATTGTCCTGCCTGAGCCTCCCAAGTAGCTGGAACTACAGGCACCCGCCACCATGCCCAGCTAATTTTTTTTTTGTATTTTTAGTAGACACGGGGTTTCACGTGTTAGCCAGGATGGTCTCGATCTCCTGACCTCATGATCTGCCTGCCTTGGCCTCCCAGAGTGCTGGGATTACAGGCATGAGCCACGGCGTCCGGCCTCTTCTAGGATTCTTATAGCATCAAGTCTTACATTAAAATATTTAATTCATCTTGGTTGACTTTTGTATATAGTGAAAGATAGGGGTCCAATTCCAATCTTCTGCATATGACTATCCAGTTATCCCTGCACTATTTATTGAATAGGGAGTTCTTCCCCATTGCTTATTTTTGTTAACTTTGTTGAAGACTAGGTATGCACTGGTATAGGTGTACAGCTTTATTTCTGGGTTCTCTATTCTGTTGGCAATGGATTTTTTTTTTTTTTTTAAACAGGGTTTCAGGCTGTCACCCAGGCTGGAGTTCAGGGTGTGTTCATGGCTTACTGCAGCCTTGACTCCCCTGGCTAAGGTGATCCTACCACCTCAGCCTCCTGAGTAGCTGGGACCACAGGTGCACGCCACCACACCCAGTTAAATTTTTTTTTTTGAAATAAACAGGATTTCACCATGTTGTTCAGGATGGTCTTGAACTCCCGGGCTCAAGCAATCCACCAGCCTCGGCCTCCCAAAGTGCTGGGATTACAGGTGTGAGCCACTGCACTCAGCCTGCAATGGATTTTTTAATCATAGTGACTCCTAAGAATATCTCGTCATAGCAAGGGGTTACAATACTGCAAAGTATTCTATGGTGTTGAATATAATTGTCAACTTAGAGAGCTAGTTTCAAGAGTGCTGACAAACCCACTTGTCAACAAAGCCATAGTATTTGTCCAAGGAGAGTCAAACTTGAGGGTGCCAATGTGCTCAGACTTTAGCCTTTTCTCTAACTATGTGACATGTAACTGTCTATTATGGGGATGACTTTTTCTGCACCTGCAACCAAAAGAGCCTTCATGGATACACCGGAAAAAGTTGAAACTCTCATCCGTCTGTCTAGTCCTGTGGTAGCCCCTGGGACAGGTGCTGGAATAAGATGACCAACAAAATCACAATGCTCTGCCCTCATGGAGCTCACGATCCACTGGAAAGATGGATATTTCAATTCTAGGTCTCACAAATCAAGGGATCATACACACAAGCAAAAACGTTAAACCAGTGATAAGTGCCATGGGAGAAAGTCGTGTGTTGCAATAGGAGCACATAAGGGAGTCCTGGTCTCCTGTGTGTGAGTGTGTTAGTGGAGTGTCACCCACCTTTTGTCCTTCATCCTTCTCCATCTAGCTGGGTAACTTGCTACTGAAGATTTCATTAGCTATTAACATCATTACTAAGTTGTCAGTAGAAAACTTGAGGTAAATCATTAGTAAGTCAATTTTACTACTTGTGAGCAGCTCTGTTGGTTTGTTTGTTTAAATCTGGTTGGGAAGGCTAATGTCTAATAGAACTTTATATATATTGGTTTATTCAGTGGTTAAATATAAAAGTATTGCCAAAAGTATGGGAAAACTGGCATACGTATGCAAACTTGGGGAAGAGGTAGTCTTACACAATTAATTTTGAAGACTATTTGGCAATAACAAAACTGTGTGTGTGTGTGTGTCTGTGTGTTTGTGTCTGTGTGTGTACATAGGCAGGTACTTAGTTTCTCCCACTTTCTATTTGTAAAGTGGAGATGCTGCTCACAGTACCCACCTGGTAGGAGTAAATAAGTCTACATGTGTAAAAGAAGTGCTCACAATAGTCCTCTTATAACTTTATCTTAGCTGGTTTTCTTATGTTATTATTCTGAAAAAAAATTTGTCTCATGTTGTAATTTTCCTTAGGAAAATCTTTTTTTTGAATAGGTATTACATGAACATGGCAGAAAAGTCAAAAGGTACAAGAGGGTATACAGTGGAAAGTAAATCTTCCTCCCTCCCCAGCAACCATCTAGTTCTCCTTCCTCAAGGCAACCAATGTACATGGATAAATGGACAAATGGATAGATGAACAGACGGATGGATGAATACACACATATATAATTGTTTTGCTTACATTATTTTTCCAATAGAATTAAAAAATTATTCTCATCTCATGAAGAACAAGAAGGGAGGAAGAAGAGGAGGAGAAGAAGGAGGAGGAGGAAGAGGAGACAGAGGAGGAGAAGGAAGAGGGGGAGGAAGAGGAGAAAGAGGAGGAGAAGGAGGAAGAGGAGGAGGAGGAAGAACAGGAGGAAGAGGAAGAGGAGGAAGAACAGGAGGAAGAGGAGGAGAAGAAGGAAGGGGGAGGAGGAAGAGGAGGAGGAAGAGGAGGAAGAACAGGAGGAAGAGGAAGAGGAGAAGGAAGAGGGGGAGGAGGAACAGGGGAGGAAGAGGAGGAGGAGAACAGAAGGAGGAAAAGGGGGAGGAAGAGGAGGAGGAGGAAGAACAGGAGGAGGAAGAGGGGGAGGATGAAGAGGAGGAGGAGGAGGAAAAAGAGGAGAAGGAAGAGGGGGAGGAAGAGAAGGAGGAAGAGGAGGAGAAGGAGAGGAGGAGGAGGAGGAAAAGAAGGAGGAGGAAGAACAGGAGAAGAAGGAAGAGGGGGAGGAAGAAGAGGAGGAGGAGGAAGAGGAGGAGAAGAGGATGATTGTGATAATACCTGGCCAGATCTTTCCTTTTCCTGGCTCAAGGAGTCTCTGAGAACTGGAGGAGTGATCTCTGGCTTTCCAAGGCATACCCTATAAAGGTTGGGGGCTCACTGTTGTGTAGAGCCTTCCCAGCCTGTCTAGTTACCTTATGACTTGGGGAAGACGGTTATACAGAATCCTCGAAATCTCTCTCAAGACAGGATTTCAGTGTGGCACAGCTGGTGAGTTCCCCTATCCTGGAAAGGTTCAAGGTTCTGAATCAATATTCTTTTTTAAATCCATAACATGGAGTATTTTTCTTATTACAAAAGTAATAGGTGCACATTACCTTTTTTAAAAGTCAGAAAACATATAAAAGTATAAAAGAAAAAAATTGAAATGTTCATAATCCTATGATTTATATAATTGTTTAATCCTTAAATATTACTATGGCTACTGAGCTAATAATTTAAAATAAACTAAAGCAAATTAAACAGGAAAGTTAATATCACATCTGAAAGTCACAATACAAAAAAAGGATTGGAAAATGTCTCAAATGAATACAGGCATTATTCTAAATGTTTCTAGGCTGGGCATGGTGGCTCATGCCTGTAATCCCAGCACTTAGGGAGGCCAAGGCAGGCAGATCACGAGATCAGGAGATCAAGATGATCCTGGCTAACACAGCGAAACCCCATCTCCACTAAAAATACATGAAAAAAAAAAAATTATCCAGGCATGGTGGCAGGCGCCTGTAGTCCCAGCTACTCGGGAGGCTCAGGGAGGAGAATGGTGTGAACCCGGGAGGCGGAGCTTGCAGTAAGCCAAGATCGGGCCACTGCACTCCAGCCTGGGTGACAAAGCAAGACTCCATCTCAAAAAAATAAATAAATAAAAATTAAAAAATAATAATTTCTAACTTTTTTAAAGGTGGGATTTCAATATGATACTTGGTTTAACTTAAGTTTCCTTTATCCTGTAGCTTTTCTTGACCTGGATATAAACATTTGGAAAGTGATAAATATATTCCTCGAGGGATGATTTTTAAAGCAAATTACCTATGCCAAATAATTTATCGTGTGTGAAAACTAGTCTCAATATTTAATTGCTGGCATTTGGGTTTGTTGCTCTCGTTGCGTGAGTTATGCACAGTGTTTGCTCCGGTTCCTTTCTTTGTCTCTGCCTCTTTTAATTCGACAGTCAGAAGCAAAGACTGTCACTTCACAGGGAAAAAGCAGACAAGGAAGTAAAACCACAGTAGTACGGATTCCATTATTGGAAAAATGTGATTAAGTGTAGACAGGTGTTGATTTTCTTCAACAAGTCAGTCTTCTTTTACTGTTAGTATGAATTAAAAGCTTAATCAAGATAAAATGCTTAAAATATTTATAAAAACAAGCATGCCTTACGTATTTTTGGAGTCATAAAAGTTGTCTGTTCATTAAAAAACAACCTTTTTTTATCCTAGTTATGTTATGCATAATATTTACCTTCAGGTATTAAAATCATTTAAAATAAAATCCTTTGTTTTTTTCTTTGAACTACTCCAAAACAGTAAGATTTTACTGTATTAAGCTTTCCAGGATATTATTGCCTGGAAATACTTCTTTTTTTTTCTTTACAGCTTTTGTATCTGTCTTTTTTCTTTTAATCACAGAAAAACATGTGTCTTTGGGTGTGGTGGCACAGATGTGTAGTCCCAACTACTCAGGAGGCTGAGGCAGGAGGATCACTTGAGCCCAGGAGTTCAAGTCCAGCCTGAGCAACACAGTGAGACCCCACCATCTCAAAAAAAATTGTCCATTATTTTAAAAGTTAAAATTCTAACTAAGTTTTAAAACATTTAAAAGATGTGGAGATCCGAACTTGAACCATAGGTGTGTGACAAAGTAGAGATATAAATTTATAAGGAATATTCCATTTAAATTTCAATTTATTTTCCAGGATTTAGGCAGTTAAAACACACAGATTTATCTCCAAATTTATTTTATTTTAAAATGATTGCACGTTGACTGTGACTACCAAAGTCGCTATTAGTTTTCTTCTCTGTAACCAAATAGAAATAACTAATTCAACCCGCAAGCTGAACTATTCCTAATTAGTCAGAAACAAGTGCTTTTTAATTCCATTTGTAAAATGTCCAAGGGAAAAGAGTCCCAGTTTGCCTGAATAATCTGTTACTAAATTTCCTCCCTGCTCTTAATAGCTCTACCATAAAGAAGCCCTTCATTACAGTTCATTCAAATCTCTTAAGCCATAACTTAACCCCGTTTCTTCTCCTGGGATTGGTTGTGGTGAATTTATTGCCTTTGATTTTCACTTCTATCAAGACATGTGGATAGATTTATAGGTTGCTTTGGCTTCTTCCCGTTTGATAGCAATCATCAACCCGTGCCTATTTGTTCGGTAGGGACAATTATTTGAGCTCCATATGTGCCATACACATTCACAAATTCCACTTTTAAACTTAGTTTCTAAAACGGTTATGACCCGTAGGCCTGCTTTTCTGGTAAAAATTCATAAACCCTTGTACAAATTATACAAGAAATGCTCAAATACACTCTTACTGTAAAAGATTCAAAAATATAAAGTGTGTAGAATAAAACACTAGAGCATCCTTTCCTCTCCCCCACCCCATTTCATTTCCAGTCCTTTTACTGTGTACATTTTCCGTCCAATTCCTAGACATTCTGTCAGCGTGTTTTGAATTTTTTCCTCCCCAGACTTGATTAGGCCTTATTTTCTCTGTGTAGCACTGGAAGAAATGCAGATTCATAGACTCAAACAGACAGTTAAGCATCCGGCAAAAAAGACTCTTGTATCTTCCTGTGGAGGCTGGGCATTCGGGTCTAGTAGCTGCTTTTTTTTTTTTTTTTTTTTGAGCGGAGTCTTGCTCTGTAACCCAGGCAGCAGTGCAGGGGCGCGATCTCGGCTCACTGCAGCCTCTGCCTCCTGGGTTCAAGCGATTCTCCTGCCTCAGCCTCCCTGGTAGGTGGGATTACAAAGGCACAGCACCACGACCGACTGATGTCTGTATTTTTAGTAGAGAAGGAGGTTTGCCATGTTGGCCAGGCTGGTCTCGAACTCCTGACCTCAAGTGATCCACCTGCCTCCGCCTCCCAAATTACTGGGATTACAGGCGTGAGCCACTGTGCCCAGCCAAGTAGCTGCTATTTGATCCAGACTTTGTGTCATACCTAAAAGTAACATAAAAACATGAGAAACAACATCTCGAGTCACATCGCTGGTTCATTGCATTCGGTGTCCAGCCTATGGTAGCTGGACTAGGACTCACTCATACAGAAAAGCATGATAGCTGTCCTCAGGAAAGCCCCACCCATCTCCCCAAAAGATCCTTGCTCAGCTTCCATTATCCTTGACATACTTGTTCCACTTAAATGCTCTTTCATAGCGTTGAGTGACCTTGGGAACGTCACATAACCTCAGGGGCCTCCTTTTTATCAGGTATGAATCAGATTTCCTGAATTTCCTCCATGCTTCCACATGTTCTTATAATCCTTATCTTCCTCAAGTGAAAGGCTAAAATATGCCAATGATATTATTAATAGTAAGAATATTCAAAAACACATAGCAAGTGTTCTCCCCTGGGAAATGTTTTGCCTTGTTTTCTTATTTAAAATATTAATCAAGAGACCTCGATACCAATGACTATCTAACGTTTGAAATCCACAACCTAGAATCGAATTCCTAGTCTGGGGCTGGAGAGAACCGAGGAGTCCGTACTAGGCTGTAAAGCCTCAGCCAGGGACTGCAACAACCAAGGGGAGAGGCTGGATCCTAGCGGAGGAGAAAAGCAAAAGGTCAAAGTTAAGAAAAAATGATCAACTGGCCAGGCGCAGTGGCTCATGCCTGTAATTCCAGCACTTCGGAAGGCCGAGGCGGGCGGATTGTCTGAGCTCAGGAGTTCACGACCAGCCTGAGAAACACGGTGAAACCCCATCTCTACTAAAATACAAAAAATTAGCCGGGCGTGGCAGCGTGCTACTTGGAAGGCTGAGGCAGGAGAATCGCTTAAACCCGGGAGGCGGAAGTTGCAGTGAGAGGAGATCACGCTGCTGCACTCCAGCCTGGGCGACAGAGCGAGACTCGTCTCAAAAATAAATAAATAAATAAATAAATAAATAAATAAATAAATAAATAAATAAAATAAAATAAAATAAAATAAACCAAGTCCCACAGCTGAGGCAAGGTCTTAAAAGAGAAAGAAAATAAGAAAATCACACCTCAAAAAAGACCAGAAACAAACTGGGCATGGTGGCTCCTGCCTGAAATCCCAGTGCTTTGGGAGGCCAAGGCAGGAGGATGGCTTGAGACCAGGAGTTCGAGACCAGCCTGGTCAAGATGGTGAGACCCCCCCCCCGCCATCTCAATAGCAAAAATGTTAAAATTAGGCAGCTGTGGTGGCATGCATCTGTCGTCCAAGCTATGTGGGAGGCTGAGGCAGGAGGATTGCTTGAGCCCACCCATGAGCTCAAGGCTGCAGTGAGTATCAAAAAACTAAAAAAAAAAAAAAAAAAAATTAGAAACAGACTGGGGCTATCAGACTGGGGATGAAAGATAGTGCCCCAGTAGACAATACCAGACTGGCAGGGGTCTTTGTTGGTCATCTATTGCTGTATAACAAATTACTGCAAAATTAGCTGCTTAAAGGAGCAAATATTTATTTTCGTATACGCTGTCTGAGGGTCGGGAATCTGCGATGACCTGGCTGGATGGTCTGGGCCAGGGTTTCTCAGGCTGTTGGCTGGGGCCAGACTCTCTGAATTCTTGACTTTGGGCTGGAGAATCCACTTGCAAGCTCACTCGCAAGGGGTTGGCAGGAGGCTTCCTCTCCACACGGCCCCCTTTGTCGGTTTGCTCACAACATGGTTTCCCTAAGCAGAGACATCTGAGCATGAGACTGCTAGAGAGAGACCAAAATGAAAGCAACAGTGCCTTTATAATGGAATCTCAGGAACGAAAATCACTTTCTCTAAATTCTTCTGGTTACAAACACCAGCCCTAGCACACTGGGGCCATCTTAAGGGCTGGCTACCACAAGTCCTGGGTTGGGTTGCAGCCTATCTGTTTGGGAACAGCTTTACTGACATTAAGAAAAGGAAAACTCAGTGGGGACTGAAAACATGAACAAAAGCTCCACAGAGTGTGAGGAGCTGAGCTCAGGCTTAAAGGTAACTAGGGCTGGAGGCAGTAAACATGGGGAGGTGGATGGAATTATCTGCCTGAAAAAAATCAACAGAACAGAGCAGGAGGTGTCAAACTTCTGTAAAGGACTAGCTCATATACTTAAGACTTTGAGCCGTATGGTCCCTGTTGCAATTACTCAACTTGGCATTGTAGTATGTAAGCAGCCATAGACAAAATATAAATGGATATGCTGGCTGTGTTCTGTTACAATTTTTATTTGGCTGGGCACGATGGCTCATGCCTGTAATCCCAGCACTTTAGAAGGCCAAGGTGGGTGGATCACAAGGTCAGGAGTTCGAGACCAGCCTGGCCGATACGGTGAAACCCCATCTCTACTAAAAATAAAAAAATTAGCTGAGCATGGTGGTGGGCGCCTGTAGTCCCAGCTACTTGGGAGGCTGAGGCAGGAGAATCACTTGAATCTGGGAGGCGGAGGTTGCAGTGAGCCGAGATCACGCCTCTGAACTCCAACATGGGCAACAGAATGAGATTCCATCTCAAAAAAAAAAAAAACAAAAACCTTTTATTTATGGACACTGAAATTTGAATTTCCATATATCACAAAATAATATTTATTGGATTCTTTTATACCATTTAAAAATGTGAAAGTTGTTCTTAGCCTACATGCCATACAAAAATAGACTGTGGCCAGATATGGCCTGTGGGCTGTAGTCTTTGGATTCCGGCAGCAGAATGAATGTGGATGGCCAAAGCTAAAAAAGATCTGATTGAAACAGGAGCCATATAGCAAAGTGCTGTTTTTCAAGATAAGTTTTAATCATAATAATATGGCGAATATTTGATGCTCTTCATCAACTAATCAATCAAAATATGTAAAGTCCCTTAAAATCGTTTATAAGCAGCTTTAAGGGTGTTTCAGGAAATGGAACCAGACCAGATACGAGGTTTCATCAAAAATCGTATCTTCTTCTAAAATAAAAAATCCAGAGTTTTTTTTTTTTTAAATAAAAACGCTATTGAATGTTCCATTTGATCATATTTACTTATTGAAGAGTTTTTTATTTTAAAAAAATTAAAAACTAAATTGACATATAAAGTAGTGCCCTCTTATCTGTGATTTTGCTTTCTGTAGTTTCAGTTACCTGAGGTCAACCACCACCGGAAAATCTTAAGATACTTTGAGAGAGAGAAAGGGAGAGAGAAAGAGAGAAAAATCATATTCACATAACTTTTATTACAGTATATTGTTATAATTGTTATATTTTATTATTATCATTGTCAAACTCTCATTATGCCTAATTTATAAGTTAAATTTTATCATAGGTATGCATGTATGGGAAAAAAAAAACAGTATATATAGGGTACTGTACTATCCAAGGTTTCAGGCATCCACTAGGAAGGGTCATGTATCCCTGAGGATAAGTGGGAATGGGATTACTGTCATTAGGACAATGTATGTAATTTGGCTAAAACAAAGAAAGCCACAAGGATTTGAGATTAAGAATAAATATTAAAAAGACTGAAGTTTTGAGACCAGTGTGATTCCCCAGCAACAGAGACTTTGAATTCCTGCATCAACCTTAGTAGAATTCTAAGTAACAAAATGGCGAAAGGATTCACTGATACAAGTTGTTGTGATGGCTTGGGCAGAAAGTTAGTGATGTCTGAACTCCTGCTCTTTTGAATTTTGTTTTATCCTTTAAAAAGATGAGAAATACAATAGAGAAAACATTATGCATATTATTTGTATTTCCCAAATTGGAAAAAAAGTAAATCAGTTTCTTTTAATGACTTCTTATAATTCATTTCAAGAACATATTGAATGTCTTTTTAATATCATCTCAGGGTAGTAACCAACCTCCTGTCTAGTATTAAAATGGGAGAGTTCCCTGAACTCCCTCACAGGACATGTGACGGGTATGGCTTGTCTGTTTGGCCGCTGTGCACTCAACCCCTTATGGGAGGGGGAGCACGCAGATGGGCAGGTGCAAGAGCCGAGGGGAGCACTTTTGGGCTCTGGCCCCACTGTAGCATCTAGGGGTGGACGCCTGCAACTCCCAAAGCCCCAGTGGATGTATTACAGTGCTCTTTTAGCTCTGCCATCCATCAATGGCTTAAGTATTAACAAACTCAGTGCCCTCTTGGTATCCGGGTCCTTGTCTGGCATCTAAGAAGAATCAGGTCACACAGACAAATTGAAGGAGGGAAAATGTAGGGGATTTTATTGCCAGATGGAGGTGGCTCTAAGCAGGATGGATGGGGAGCTGGAAAGGGGATGAAGTGGGAAGATGATCTGCCTCTGGAGTTTGGTGGCCCCATGGCCAATCTCCTCTCCAACCGTCCCCAACCAAATTACTCTCAGCTTTCAGATGCTCCTTCTCTGCTCTCCTTCTCTGCTGTGCTGCTCTTCTGCTCATGGAGCCTGGGTTTGGGGTTTATATGGGTGCAGGATAGGGGGGTGTGGCAGGTCAAAAGGCACCATATGGATGCACAAACAGGAATACCTGTTCCCATTTAGGGCTGAAGGTTTCCAGTCTTGAAGGTGGGGCCTTTCACAGGCAACCACCCTCTTCTACCCAGTATCTCCTTGCCTCCTGTCCACATCAGTATCTTTCTTAACTGCTGATGGTCTCAAAGTCAAAGTTCTCCACGTCATTCTCCGAGTAGACTGAGAAGAAGTATTCTGAACTGGCAAAGTCACCACACACTGATGCCACCCCATTTCTCAGTCTGAATCCATCCTGATGCACCTATCCATTCAAACATCTACTATTGAGCTTCTGTTATTTTCCCAGCCCTGGGCTCAGTAGATATGATTTATGATTCTGTAAGAGCTTAGAAATTTGAACAAGGAAAAAAAAGGAAATTTGAAGAAGGAAATGAGACATAAATGCATAAACTGTTAAATAATACAAAATAGCAAATGATTAAGTGCTAGAACAGATACTAGGTACAACAATTGTTTAAATGTTCAGAGCAAGAGAATACTGAATGAAGGTATCTGAATATGGTTTAGGGGGAGATGAGACTTGCACTGGGCTCTAAACTATGAGCAAGGCAAATTCTGTGATTTAATTTGCTGTTACAGAGAGGTGACAGCCTTCCATGCTGGAGGAAGATGCTTCTCTCATCACTTCCGGGGTGAGAGCATCTATCCAGGGCAAATAGGATCTCATCTCAGCAAGGCTAATCCCAGCAAGAGCCCCTCATCTCAAGTAAGGTTTTCCTCAGTTGTACAGCCTGAGCAACTCAATTCATCAGTGTGCTTTGACATTAACACAAATGAAATACAGTGTATTTTTTCATTGCCTTAATCTTTGTGGTTTTTAAATGTAACTAACAGCCAAACAATATAACATCCTTCTACTGATTAATAAATGAACCCCATGTTTGTTTTATATATATGTCTGCTAAGTAATAAATCTGTGTCATTAAATTAGGGGGAAAACAGAATTTGGAAAAATACTTTTAATGATTGTTGTTTAATTCCCTCAATCAGGGTGCTGCATTATAAGGAAAATACATTTCTAATAGCTGTGTAACATTCTTAATTCAGATAATCTGTGCTCACAGGTGGACAAAAGGACTGTTTAGATGTGAAGCCTGGTGCTGTTCTCGCTTTTGACATCCAGCAACCTGGCATAATATCTCAAAGACGTGAGATGAAGAGCTGAGCCAGAGTGGAGGACTCTGATCATAAAACTGCATGATCCTTGTCAGTTATCAGAAGCTGTTTTAGTTGGAGAGGCTATTGGAATACCCTGGGGAAAATCTCCTGATTCTTTATTAATTTCATTTTGATCAGAGGACACCCTGCTCTATAAACCAGTTTCCTTCTTATGATGGAGCACAACTAGGAAGAAAAGAAATGTACTTCTTTGAAAGGAAGATCATGAGAAGGGACACTCCCTTGCCTGAACTGCTAACAATCCATTAGAGAGCTGATAAAATCTGGCATTTTTTTATGATATCTGAGCTGGGATGAAGTATGGCAAGATGGGCTCTTCTATGTCATCATGGTATATGATGCTCTCAATTTTCCCACTCCAGCCTGTGCAGCCATTAGCCAAATGTCCTCCATCTCATTCCTCTTTCTGCCATGTTTTGACCTCTGGGAAATTAGGTCTGTTAAGACTTCCAGACATTTGTCAAAATGATAGTTCTGAACTGATTTAGATCAGGAAAGATGCATATAATTTTAAAGGATTTCTTTTTCATGTGTGATGAATTTATCCATAGTCTAACTGAATGGACAGAAGGAGCACTCATCATCAAGTAAAGAAAGAAACAATTTCACCAGTGGCACAAAGTCTCTCTCTCTCTCTCTCTCCATGTATGTATGTATGTGTATATATATATGTGTGTGTGTGTGTGTGTATATATATATAATGCATCTAATTGCATAGCGAAGAGGCTTATACAAACTTAGTTCCTCTCTTTTAGGAGATGCCCATTCTGAGTGGAAACCATGTAAATAAAATAGGAACTTTAGCATAAAAGTAATAAAACAATACATGAATATGCGCTGCCTTATTTGCATCAAATTCAAGTTAAAAATGATTTAATGATAGCGATATCTTTTATCTTTAAATCACCTTTGACTTGACCAAATGGGGTAGGACTAGGAAAGTTGAGGGGGTCTAATTTCAATTCTAGTTGGGAAGAAGTCTTAAACTTTTTCTAATTGATGCATATTTTCACTGAACTGCATGCCTAAAACAGCAAGCTATCATTTGAAATGATCCTTTGTGAATAGGGCGTTTCTTAGAAATAAAGAAGAGATTGGGATTCAGAAGGTGTCAGAGCCCTGGGCTCTGTTGACCATGGAAGCCCTAGGCTTGCCCCAGGGACTCCTGGGAGCTGTGCTGCAGACTCTGTAGACTTCAGGGCTTCCTCTGTCAGTGAAGGTCCGCGCAGCACAGGCCAGGGGGGACTAGCGCCTAAGTTGGATTTTGCTGGTGATCCCGACAGGCAGAAGTTAAGGAGGGAAAGTGTGAGGAATGGAAGGCATAAAAGCCAAAGCCAATGCAATGTATGAGTTGTTTGCTGCTCTGCACACCTGAGGCTCATGTCCCACTAGAAAACCCCTGAGGACCCATGCAGGAAAGTATCCCACCAAAACATAGAAGCCTGAACATTCTCTATCATTCCCATCACCTCTTGCTGTGGGGTTGCTTCTGAAGACTTAAATCCCTTCACCTTCCCAACCACATGACCTCAGCTGAGTGAGCTAGTGCAGCCTCAGAGAAAGTTCTGAGGCAGAAGGCACTGGAGGTCACATACTGCCACATACACAAGAACTGTCTGCCACACCTGCCGTTGAAATCAGGGCAGGTGGCAGGGCATGATGTTGGGCACTGCCCATGTCTGCTGGCCAATCTCTTGCAGATCTCAGCTCTACTTATGTCCACATTGGGTCCGCTTTTTCACAGATTCACCCATCCTGGAGCACTTAGGAGATGCCCCCATGAATTCCCTGGGTTCCAGATATGGTCTTCCAGGTTGCATAGTAGCAGGAACAATAAGTAGCTGTTCATGATCATCAGAATTGATTTCTCATGTTCATATAGAAACTTCTTTTGCCTGCTGTTATCTCTTCTTGAAGAGATCAAATTGTCCAGACTTCAGACTTACTTTAGTTTCCATGGACATCTTACTGTGCCCAGGTTGAAGCAATGTTTTACTGAGAACAAGAATTTTCAATCCATTGGAGCTTAGACTGGCAGGATTGGTGAGTCACTGGGAGTAATGTTGAAAGGGTCAATCCTACTTTTACCCCCTAATTCTTGGACCCATGAAGTCTGACTGTCAGAGACACAACACTCTAAATCAGCCAGTAGCTCAGTGCATAGACTCCATCCTGAAGGACGGCATCCCCAAGCTCACACCCTTTTGGAACCTTTACTACATCATTCCAACATTCTTACTGCTTCCAGGTAATGGGATGTATATGGAGAGCCACTGTATCTCATACTTCCTTTGCCATAAATGGGTCCTCTGAGGCAATACCATGGTAACTGGGATCTGCTGCCTATAAATGAAGCACTCAGCACCCAAGCAGTAATGCTTGTGGATGTGCTGCAGGTGTGGAATGCAAACCCAAATCTGGCACAGATGGCAGTTCCAAAAAGACAAATCACTCCTCCTACCAGGGTTGAGTGTGCATGGCATAACTGCTCTGCCGTCAAATGGCTGGCAGCTCAAATGTATCCAAAACAGGGCCCCTGATATTCTGCCTCAATCTTCCCCACCTCAGTTAATGGCAACTCCATTCTTCCAGTTGTTCAGGACAAAAATCTGAGATAACCTTTGACTTCTCATTTTTCCTCATGTTCTACAGCTGACCTGTAACAAATCATGTTGGTCCGGCTTTCAAAATATATTCAGAACATGGCTTCTCCTTCTCCATGGCCACCACCCCAAACTTACCCCTATCCACCTTCACCTGGATAGCATCCTAGTTGATCCTGTGCTTTTGCCCTCAGCCTGTTGGTGTCTATTTTCAACCATCATTCAGAGTGATCCTGTTTAAATCACAGCATGTAATTCCTTGGTTCAAAGCCTTCCAATGGCTCCGTGTCTCAGAGAAAAAGCCAAAGTCCTCACAAGGGCATATATACCTAGGTGATCTGAGTCCTTGTGGAAGACAGACTCTAAGGCGGTCTCATGATCCTTCCTCCTGGTATTCATGCTGCTGTGTGATCCCCTTCCTTGAGTGTGGGTGGAATCCATGGCTGCCTTCTAACCGATAGAATACAGCAAAGTGATGGCTGTTTCTCTTTTGATTACATTATCTAACATTCCTTCTTGCTAGCAGACTCTCTCCCTCTCTTGCTAGCCTTAAGAAAGCAAGCTGCCATGTTTTGATCTGCCTATGGAGTGGGCCATGTGGCAGGAAATTCTGTGCAGCCTCTAGAAGCTAAAGGTGGCCTCTGGCTGATACCCAGTAAAACAGTCTTAAAGCTCTCAATTCTATAGCTGCAAGCGAGTGAATTCTGCCAACAACACGAATGAACTTAGAAGACAACCTTTCCTGGTTGAATCTCCAGATGAGACTGCAGCCTATGCTACATCTTGATTGCAGCCTTGTGAGACCTGAGCCCAGGGCCCTGTGATGAATCCCTGACCCATGGAAACTAAGATCATAATCAATGGGTATAGCTTTGAGCCTCTCCGTTTGTGGTAACTGATTATGCACTGATAAATAAGTACCGCAGTCCTACTACTTCTCTGATCACATCTCCTTCCCCTCTTCCCTTTCATCCGCTCTGCTTGAGCCTCACAGGCCTCTGCTGTGTCTCAAAGGGGCCAGGCACACGCCCATCACAAGGCCTTTACACTGTTGTGTTCTCTCAGCTTGGAATGCCCTTCCCCCAGATGTACACATGGTTTTGTACTCACTGATTTCTTGTTTTCACCCAAAAGCTGTCTTATCAGCAAGCCTTCCCTGGCCACCTTATCTAAAGCTTCCCATCTCCCTCTCTCCTTTCATTACTTTCTTCCCTCCTTTTTTTTTTTTTTTTTTTTTTTGCCCTTAGCATTTATTGTCCTCTAACATACTACGTATTTTAATGATTTCTCTTGCTTCTTGTCTATTTTTCTCTCACTAGAATGATAGCTCCACTGGAATGGGGATTTTGGTCTGTTGTGCTCCCTGTCGTATTTTGTGCCCAGTGAGTCCAGTCAGCGTGGCTGTGTGAGTCTTTGCCGCCACGCTGAGTTGCTCTGCAGCAGGCACAGATTTAGAGGACATCTAGGCTTAGTCGGGGTTGGAATGTGATGAGGAGACTGAAAAGGCAAGAGGGCTCTGCACGTTTTCCAGGGAGTGGTTATGGTGCTGGATCATCAAGCCCAGGAGGGAAGTGAGGATGTGAAGGAAGCAGGGCATGACAGAGAGGTAGGGGCCAGTGGCTCGGAGGTCTCATTAAATTCAGGGAACTCGTAAGGTGGGCTGACTGGATGTGCTGAAGGATAGGAGGTAATTGCTGGAAAGAAGATGTTTGCACTCATAATATTGGGAATGTGCTTGGTGATAACAAGGTCTAGGGCATGCTTTGTGATTGGGTGGTTGAGGTGAGATGGAATAAGAGATTATTGGCTCTAAAAGATTAAGGAACTGAATGACCAGGGTGTTAGATGGAACATTTATTAAATTCTGAAATCTCCAAGAATGATGGTAGGGCTGAAAACGGAGTGATTCAAGTGTTCAATTCATCAAAAAATGAGAGGAGATAACAAAGAGAGTGGTGATGGATAGCTCAGATCTAGGAAGTTTCTACGGGGGAAAAGCAACCTTCACCTGAACATTGTGGGAAGCACAATCCTTGGGGTGTAGACTAAGGTTTCCCTTAGAACAGGGATCAGGAAACCACTACCCCTGGGCTAAGTGTGGCCAACCCCCAGGTTTTGTAAATAACGTTTTATTTTAACACAGCCACACTCATTTGTTCACATATTTTCTATGGCTGCTTTGGTGCTAGAATAACAAAGTTAAGTAATTGTGTCAGGGGCGTTCAAACCAGAGTGACTCAATCTTGAATAAGACCTCGGTAAAACAAGGCTGCATTCTCAGGAGGTTAGGCATTCTTGGTCACAGGATGAGATAGGAGGTCGGCATAAGATACAGGTCACACAAGACACGGGTCACAAAGACGCTGCCAATAAAACAGGAGGCAGTAAAGAAGCTGGCCAAAACCCACTAAATCCAAGATGGTGACAAAACTGCTCATTATACACTAATTATAATATATTAGCATGCTAAAGACACTCCCACCAGCACCATGACAGTTAACAGATGCCATGGCAACACCCGGAAATTATTCTATATAGTCTAAAAAGAGGAGGGAGCCTCAGTTCCTTGGAAAATCCCACCTCTTTCCTGGAAAACTCATGAATAATCCAGTCCTTGTTTAGCATACGATCAAGAAATAACCATGAAAATAACCAACCAGCAGCCCTCAGGGCTGCTCTGCCTATAGAATAGCCATTCTTTTGTGTTCTTTACTTTTCCAATAAACTTGCTTTCACTTTACAGACTCACCCCAAATTCTTTCTTGCACAAGACACAAGAACCCTCTCTTGGTGTCTGGATTGGGACCCCTTTCAAGTAACAATGACAATGGAGATGATGTGGCTGCAAAGCCTAAAATATTTACTATCTGGCCCATTACAAAAAAAATGTTTTCTGACTCCTGAGTCAGAGCAAGAAGCGGAATGGAATATTTAGGTGAGAGGTTGAAGATACACTGGGACTTTATTGATGATGAACTATGAATTGCAAAGGGACATTTTGGAATACTTTGGGAGGATGGAGATGGGTGGGAATGAGGTGAGATTAGAGAATATTCAGAACAATCTGGCCAATGGTGGTGATACTGAGACATGGACTCTGAGGGTGACTGAGGCAGCTGGGTAGGTGGAAGGCTTGATGGGCTGAACTGCCGGTGGGGGGGCTCTGCTTTGAGGGAGGTGCTGAGGCAGCCCAGGAGCCTGCACAGCTCAAAGCTTTAGAGAGATTGACTTGCCCTCAGCTGATGCCCGGGATCATGCAGCTGGGAACATCTCTGGGGTCCTGCGGTTCCTGGGAACGCTGGCCGGTTTTCTAGATGATAGAGGAAGAGAAGGAAAGAAAGAGAGAAAGAAAGGTAGGCAGGCAAACAGGCAAGCAATAGAAATAAAAGCAAAAATGACAACACTGTGTTCATATACATTAGTTCAAGAAATTCATAAACCATATAAAATATTGGCATGCCTTATCATATTAAAAAGCCTCTTTATGACCTTTGATGATCAAAGACAGAAATATTATCAGCGCTCAGGCCTATTCTGGGTCCTAAAACTCTGTGGTTCGGTGACAGCCAGATACGTGGCTGTCTTATTCCCTTTAAATGTATTGTCACTGTCATTAACTACCCACATCCTAAACAAGGCTTAGAGTGCTTCTTTCAAACCTGCCGGGGCTAGCATCAAAACTCTTGCAGAGTAAATGAGTAACACTTGGCCGCTGGCTAACCCTGGCAGGCGGAACTGCTCTCCCTGTTTCTGCCACAGGCAGCTTTTCCCCATCTTCCATGAGAATGATGCCGGGAAGGCGTTTCTGTTCCTTTCTTTCCACTCTGCTAAGATCTGTGCTCCACTGCTCCAAGTCCTCCTCTCTTCTTGCTGCCCATGAGGATGTACCATTTTGTTATACCCCCAGAGAAACTTAACCCAAAATCTCAGTAGGTAACTGCCAATTCTAGAATACTCCACCAGTTAATGACTGCATTTTAATGCATTTCGTTTTTTTAAGGGTAGAATAAACCCCCTCCCTTCTCTTTCAGTGGGGGAGCTGCCTGCTGAATTTGCATACCGTTAAATATTTCTCATAGTTGCTGCCTTTAGCAAAGGTTTTTCCCTTATTCATTTCTTTACACCAAATGGCCGCCCCACCCAGGAAAAATAAAAACAACATTCTGAAAAGGAAATGTAATAAGAATTTTGAGCACAGTTGATACGGTTTCATCCTAGAACCCCCGACATCCGCAGGGAAGAAACCTAATTTAAGGGTAGAGAGTAAAGTAACTCTGATAGCCAAACGTTCTGAGAGCCAAAAATGACATCTAAAAATAATATTGGTAAATGTACCCAGAGGCTATTGCATGATGGGTGCCCACACGGGAGCAGGGCTCCAAGCATCTGCCTGTGCCTCGGGCTGCTTATGTTTATTGGGCGAAAATAGCAACCGCATTCTTTCACCTAAGGCTTCCACCATCATTCCCCTCAGCCACAAATGTAACTCCCAACCTAAGGATCAGACTGACTCTCTCACAAAGGATGTCTTCCATCCCCTTTGTGGGCAAGCCCGCCCTTCGCTGCAGGGCACTGTCCCTTCTTTTTGGAGCCAATGAATTTCTGCCATCATTCTTCTAGCCGCTGTCTCTTGTGTTATTAAATGTATTTTTCTTTATTTCCTCATTTCTGTGTGTTTTCTCTACCGTTCCTGCCTCCATGACTTTGGGCTTTGGAACCCCAGAGGAAGAGCAGTTAATTCTAGTGTGGGAGCTCTTGGGAAGACTTACATCCAGGGAAAGTCAACAGTGAAGTCAAAGTCACAGAGACAGTGCACTTGGCATGTTCTGAGCCCTATAAGCAGTTTACTGGGACTAAAGCAAAGGATATATATCACGGGTCAGGCCAGCCTTTACCCTAGAGGCAGTGGTCAACTGTGAAAGAGTTTATGTCAGTGATCCAGCTAAATCTATGCTGTGGAAAAAATTATCATTCTATTATGGAGATCTGTAATTGTTATCTATGGCTGCATAACAAATTATCCCAAGATTTAGAGACTCGAAATCACAAAAAGTTACTATCTTAAGTTTCTGTGGGTTAGGAATCCAGCACAGGTAAGCTGGATGTCTCTCTTCAAAGTCTCTCCCAAGGCTGCAATTAAAGTTTCAGCCAGGGTCACAGTTCTCTCAAGGCTTGATGAAAGGAAGATCCAGTTCAACATAACTCAAATGGTGGTTGGTAGGATTCAGTTATTCCAAGGCTTGGACCGATGGCCTTAGTTCCTCACTGGCTGTAGCTAGGAGGCTACCTGGGTTCCTTGACACTATGGGCTTCTCCGAATAGAAGCTCACAATATGGCACCTGGCTCCACCAAGAGTGTGCAGGTAAGAAAGCAAGAGACGGCAAGTAAGACAGAAGCCAGTCTTTTTGCAACCTACTCTCAGAAGGGACATTCTATTGTTTTCAGTGTATTCTGTTGATTTGAAACAATTCACTACTAGCCCACACTCAAGGGGAAGGGATTACACAAGGACCTGAATACAAGGACGCAGAAATCACTGGAAGTTGTCAAAAAAGAATAGGAGGAGAATCAGGAGAGAATGATGTCTGCAGGCCAAGGAAGAAGAGGATTTCAAGGAGTGGAAAGTTGTATGTGGCGCAGAGGTGGCAGTGCCCTCCAGACAAAGGCTACCAGGAAGACACTTGGAGTTGAACAAGTTGGGCTTATCTCTTGTTGCAGGCAGGGAAGACACACACCAGCATAATTATGGCGTGTCTCAGTAAGGTGTGTGACAACCTATTATAAGATCTGGGCTGGCTGGGCGCGGTGGCTGACGCCTGTAATCCCAGCACTTTGGGAGGCCGAGGCGGGCAGATCACGAGGTCAGGAGATCGAGACCATCCTGGGGAACACGGTGAAACCCCGTCTCTACTAAAAATACAAAACATTAGCCGGGTGTGGTGGCGGGCACCTGTAGTCCCAGCTACTTGGGAGGCTGAGGCAGGAGAATGGCATGAAGCTGGGAGGCGGAGTGTGGGAGGAACAATACAGTTGGCTCCCGGAACTGAAGCCGGAACAAACCGGTTAGGAAAGTCCCTGCCAGAGGTCATAAACATGTCAGAAGAGTAACTGAAATAGCTCTGATGGCGGGAGATGGCGGGAACCAATCAATAACAGCCAACTCGCACTGTTCAAATATCAACCAATCCCAAGCCTGCGTCGTTCAAAAAGACCCCTATGACTCTGTACTTGTTTACTGCTGACTATAAAAGACAGTTCCTGACCCTCCTCAGGGCTCTCGCCCGACACTCGGTCGGGGGTCCAGGTTCGAACCTGCAATAAAGATCCTTGCCGCTTGGCTTTGACTGCAGTCTCTGGTGGTCTTCTTTGGGGAATAAACGGACTGGGTACAACAGGAGCTCGCAGTAAGCCTAGATCACGCCACTGTACTCCAGCCTGGGCGACAGAGCGAGACTCCATCTTAAAAAAAAAAAAAAAAAAAAGATCTGGGTTTTGGTTGGGTGATTTAGAGGGTGTCTGAGGAAGCAGGGGCATACTCCGAATTTGGTACTTTCAGGAGTACAACAATTCTATGATTGGGTGTCTCAATAAATCTTATGCGTAGAGAGGGAGTTAGAAAGAGGATAAAATTGTAATTGGTAAAGTAGCAGTCAGTCATTTTGGCTGGGAGAGGGGTGTTTGGTATTTTGTGGGTGACACAGTGACCTTACTTTTATCTGTTCTTAGACAAAATGACAAATTGGCCTTGCTTTGACTCATTTTACCACAGTCTCAGGTTAAGCTTGTTTGAAGCTGGTATTCTGCGAAGTTGTTTACGTCTAATAGGAAATTAACACATCTTAGCTGTGGGATATGATGAAGTTTCTCTTCAAATAGCCTGACCAATCCTTTATTGTTCAATTCACAGTAATCCCCCTCCCCACTCCACCCCTTTTCCTCTTTTTCTCTTTTCTGCCTTTGTTATAAGCCACAGTACCAGGCTTATCAGTACCAGCTCACATTCCTTTCCTTATTTGGAAGGAGACTAGCTCTCTAGCTCATTGCAGACACCCCTTCCCCTTTTCCTTTTCCCTCTCTCCCTTAGGTGCCCACCTTATCTAAAAAAAGTTCAAATGTCTAGCCAACCAGGATTAGTTCAGATTGTGCAACCCAACCCCAGCCAATGGGGAGAGGGTACAGGGGCAGGACTTACATCAGGAATAAAGGCTCCATGCCCCTTTGTTCAGGTGTGCTTTCATGGCGACTGGCCAAGGAGAAGCACCCCTCTGCGTAGAGGTAAAATTGCTTTGCTAAGAATCCTTTGTTTCAGTGTTCAGTCTGCCTAGGATTTTGAGTGCTATTCCCAACACTAGCTGTGAGCGCCAGGCCCGTTTTGGAACGTCAGGCGTCAGGCGTTGCTCTTTTTCTCCATTCTCAGTGGTCAAATAAAAAGAGGCCATTGATAGGCAAATAAGACAAGTAGTGGTTAAGAATAGGACTCTGCAGCCAGCACTGAGGTTACAATGGTCTCTATCTCATGGTCTGTTACGAGGATTCATGAGTTAAAATACATGTGAAGTATTTAGAACAAAGTTGGCGCCTAAGTACTGTACAAATGCTGATGATCAGTATCATATACGATCCCTGAAGGAGCAATTTCGTTAGAGTGGGAGAAGGGAGAAGGCAGACTGCACTGATCAGAGATGAACAGTGGTTGACGAGGTAAGGTCGGCATGTCCCCAAGACCCCGTCAAGAGGAATCTTGACAGGGAAATCCGGAAACCAAGCAGAAGAGGAAGGGAAATGGCTTATCCAGGTCAGCATAGAGCAATGCTTCCCAACGTGTTTTAGAAATGCAAAATCTCAAGCCTCACCCCAAATTTGCATAATCAGAAACACTACGTTATAAAAAGCCTTAGAGGTGGTTCTTTTTTTTTTTTTTTTTCCTGAACAACTTTGTTGTAGTATACTTGACATAAATTGCACCTATTTAAAACACACAATTTGGAAGTTTTACCACACGCCCACACCGTAAACCGTCACCACAGTCAAGACAATGAACATATTCATCACCCTTGGTAGCCCCTCAATCCTCTCTCCCTAGCCCCACCCTCCCCAGGTGGTTCTGATACTAAGATGTGAGGATCAAAATTAATTGTCATTAAGAAGTCCTAGAGTCACAGCTCAAAAACCAGTAACAAAGATGAAATCCTAACAGCGAGGAAAGGAAGGAAATAGGAGATAAGCAGCAAGATCAGTGTCTGCAAAAGGCAGCTTGGCCTTACGGAGTGGGTGCTCCTTCTCTTTCTCCAGGCAGCCTGTTCAGGAAGCAGTGGGGGGCCACCACTCACACACTTCTGCCTGGAAAGTGTTTCAACTTCATGTCTCTGATCATGATATTTTCTGTCTCAAAAAACCTTTCATGGATTCCCTTTGCTATAACACGTAGTAAAAAACAAAAAAGGAGTCAAACAGCAACAAAACTTTCTTAGCCTGGCTTTTTGACATCATGCAATCTGGCTTCATTTGCCCTTCCAATGTAACCTCTCATCCTTTCCACTCCAGACTGTTTGCTCTGATCCTGTACCATGGGTTTGCCCCTGGTTCTGCATAATGAATTACCCCCCCGCCCCGGTTTCTCTTTCCTGGCTGGACCTTACCTTAACCCCCTCCTCAGTGCTCTCCACTCCTCGATGTGATTAATACCGGTCTATTTAAATGCTACCATTTCTTGGTGCCCCCTGATCGCACATCTGGGAATCATCTGGCTTTGCTCTGAATGTTCGTATCAGAGATGGTGTCATTCTTGTTGAAAGTGGCAAATTCTTAAAGGCAGGGATTGTGTGTATCTCATCTTTGCATCTTAGTACCTACCACACTGGAAAATAGGGGAAATTCACTAAATGTTTGCGAATGAGTGAATGGATGATCATGCGAATGTGACTGGAGCTATTTGTCTTTCATTTAAACAACTGTATTAGGAGGCCAGGGTTTCTCAACCCTAGCACTTTTGATATTTTAGGCTGGATCATCCTTCCTTTTGAGGGCTGTCCCCTGCATTATTGGATATTGAGCAGCTAGCTTCTCTGCTGTCTGCACACCTGATGCCAGTAGCACTGCCTTCCCAGTATGACAACCAAAAATGTTTCAGGCATTGTCAAATGTACCCTGTGTCTGTGTCTGTGTGATCAGTTGGGGGTGGGGAGGAGTGCGCAGGGAATGGCCCTGGCCCTGGTTGAGATTTTTTTTTTTTTTTTTAGACGGAGTCTCTCTCACTCTGTCGCCCAGGCTGGAGTGCAGTGGTGCCGTCTTGGCTCACTGCAACCTCCGCCTCTTGGGTTCAAGCCATTCTCTGCCTTAGCCTCCAGAGTAGCTGGGATTACAGGTGCCCACCACCACACCTGGCTATTTTTTATTTTATTTTATTTTATTTTTAATTTTTAGTAGAGACAGAGTTTCACCATCTTGGTCAGGCTGGTCTGAAACTCCCGACTTCATGATCCACTCGCCTCTGCCTCCCAAAGTGCTGGGATTACAGGCGTGAACCACCACGCCCGGCCGAGAATCTTGAACATAATGGTTTTCCTATAAAATATTCATTAAGAGAAGGAAAGTGACAACGATCTATTCAGGTTAAAAAAAGGAAGGAAAATATTTAACACCTGGAACCCTTCCTCAGTCCTAGGAAACTCTGTACTTTTCTAAGTGGATTCCTCCCATTTTTCCTTCTCCCTTCCCTTCTCTGCTGCATAGTACTTTATTGTAATACACTGTCAATCAATCCGTGCTAACATCAAAGGAAAACACATCACAAACCAGAGTAGCAAAGCTTTAAGAATGGAATGACTTTAAGTAAGTGGGTATTTTGAAATAAGGTGTCCTGTAATATTCCTCAAACTGAGCTATGTAAGGTACTGCTTACTTTATCTCCTGATAATGCCTGCTGTGTATGATATATGACCATCTGTCCTCAGCAACTGAAGATGGTAAATCACTTCCCTGCATTTATTATGAGATAAGACGTTTACCATCTTGACTTCATGTGGACAAGTTCTGAAAGTGACAGTCAGAAAATACTGATTCATGCTCCATTTTTCTGAGCGATCTAGATCTTCACAATCTTAAGTATTTCCTCCTTCATCTTGTGAATACATTCATTTTCTTCCTCATTACAATATGATGTATGGTGTTCATTTGGCAAGTCAAATTCAATGAACGATTTGTTCAATGGACTATTAAAATAAAATAACGGCTTGTTACCCTCAGCCTCTCTTAGATGGCTCTATGTCCTCAGCGTACCACCCTCTGACCCCACGTTCCACCCTCCTCTACTAGAGATAGGGTGCTCCTCTCTCCTTTATAGCCTCTTCTGCCCACTTCTCTCTTTTCATTTTCAATCTATTTTTCACTGACATTTTCCTTTGATCCCTTTATGCTTTACAAACCCTTTGTCTCCGTTGTTATACCTAGCTTCTCTCTGTTATGTGCTTCAATTTCAAATCACTGGGAACACAAGCTGTATATCACTGTTTCCCTCCTTAAGTCACAAAAGCAAAGGGAAAAGAAAAAGGAAATCGTCATTCTGCCTGAGTGAAACGTTATTCCTGCAGTTAGTCAGTGGGTTCGTTGTTTAAAACCAGCTGGAGTGAACACTGGACATGATCATGTCAATGAGAGAACTTTTGATGCAAATGAAAAGCATATGCTTGGGGGAAACAGCCTGGAAAAATATGGTAAGATGCCCATCAGTAGGAAAACCAAACTGGTACTCTCATTGTTTTGAAATCATAACAATACTTAGCTTTCCACAGAATAGTAGAGTGTTTCCTTCACATACTGACTTTGGATTTATGTATTAATTCTGAATGTGTCTCAAACATCTGGGAAGTATCTTTGATTTTGGTCATTAATGAGTGGTAAGGGATTCAGCTAGCTGAAGTCAGAGTGCCTCTAGAAAGTTGGCCCCCATGTGAAGGATTCTGCCATTTCATGCAGTCATGTGTGTCTTTATCCATCTGTTTCTTTCTCTTGTCCTTAGGAGGAGTATCTATCACTGGAAATGGCATAAACCCTATGATATGCAGAAATGGACATATAACCAGAAATGTGGATTTGAATGTATACATAATAGCAATCTAGCAAATGTTACAAACCAGTTCTGCGAGCAGTGATCCACTGTTCATCCCTAGAAAAGCATGAAGCTGTCTCCCAGTGGCCCCGTTTTTTGAACTCTCTTATTGCCTTGTCACCTTCCCTGATTACATATGCAGCCTGCAGAACCTAGAAGGAAAGATATTCCAGGTTCTTACTCCCGACCAGAAAGTCTTTTCAAGACAAAACAAAAAAACACTTATTTATCTCTTCTAACCCCAGGGAAGCTGAGAGCTTGACAGACGAGCGAGTTTAGAAAGGCAAATGTGGTTTGCCTAAGACTGAAAGGTGATGGCAACTTTTGCAAATATGGAATTCATTGCATACTGGAGCTGATCAGAGAACCAGAGGGAAAATAGGGAGACTTTATGAATTTCTCCTGAGTAGATCTTCACAAGGGCCTCAGCATCTCACTCAATACGAATTCCCTAAATAGCAAATGTACACAAATTCATCCTGCAGTCCAAAATTCATTTTCCAAAACCAAATAGGAATAATTTTGAATATCTATAACTCTATTATCTACTAATAAAAATGAAGATATTTTTGGACATTTTTTAAACTAGGCTGATTTCTTAAAATTTATAATTTCATAATATAGAGAGGAGTGTATTTCTATCAAAGATAACCTCATCTTTATTATGACACTGACATTTCTCTTCATGAAGAGGAGCAAGATAATGCCAATAGTATTTTAGCCTTTCTCCCTTATGAACTCTGAATTCATAAAGATAAATGTCATAAACAGAGATCAGCAATCACGGGGCATATATTACCAGGGATTTCATTTTGATCTGGCAGGAAGTATTGCTTTGCAATATTTTAGAAATTGTTATAAAATGTTGGAGGTTTTTTGCTTTTAATGTTAGCTTTTCAGCAGGTGCAGTATTTTCTTTCTCTATTCTCATATGACCCTTGTTCCTCTCCTTTTTCTTTCTTTGAATCAGATTTTTTTTTGTGAGGCCATATCTCTATCAGGTGCTTATACATATTCTATTTTCTACGTCTTTCCTCATTTTCAGTCATAATGGATCCTTAAATTGCAATCGTGTGGGAAGCAAGATTCCTGGTCTACAGTCGCTGATAGTCTTTCTGATATTCTGAGGTAAAAATCTGGTGAATTATTAGATCTGGAAGTAAGACAGGTAGTACAGCTACCCGGTTTAGGCTCTTATAGACTTTGAAGTCCTTTGTAGGAACTCAGAGAAGCCCTGAACACAGCACGGGTAATTTGGCATGTGCTGCTCTATCGTTCAGAGTCATGGCTGATCACGTAATGATTAATCCAGTGGTTATGCAGAGAGCAGAGATGAGGACAAGTGTGTGACCAGGACTTAAAACCACTAAACCAGAGCACAGGGAAATTGTATCAGAAACTCGAGTGCACAAAAGGATAACTTTGAGACACTGGTATAATGTCAACAAACCGCTGAACGGTGAGGAAGGACTTGTGCTAATTGTACTGTTGTAAATGAGATTGACAGTAGCAGAGTAGGCAAAAGATGCTTATGGAAAGCTATTACGGTTCATAAAGATTCTTCAGAATTTGCCATTATGAATAAATAACCAACCAGCATGGCTCCTGAGAAAGCCCAGGAGCAACACTGAATCATTATTTATTTGGAAATACACTGAGGAGCTGGGTGAAACAGAAAGACTTAGAGGGCTGTGAAGGTTCTGAATTGTGGGAAAGAGAAGGTATTAAACCTCCTTCCTCATCATCTGTTACAGTGTTCTGTGACTCCACCTGCTATACAGAAAAAACGCTGATCCCTAAGTCCATCAAAACAAAAAATAGGGTATGATCAAAGAAGTCTTTCTAGGGCAGTGAATGATTATGAAACACTAAAATAACAATTGTTAGCTAGAAGCGACTTTAGAGATCCTTTCAGCCTTTTGTGAGGAAACAAAGGTGCAGGGAAGTTAACTAACATGTATCAAATGCATACCATTAAAAAGACAACCATTTAAAGCCTCTGAAAAAGTTCTGAAGAAAAAGAGCAAGTAGAGGAACATTTATTTAAGAGAAATCTATGAAAATTTGGTTAAAAAAAGGTGCGTCTGTGGTATTTGCGCCAAGGCCATTCTCTCTTCCCTCCTCCCTGCTCGGTAATGTGGAAACTCCACTCCACATCGCTGCAGCCAAGAACACAGGGTTCTCTTTCCCGCCAGCTCCCCGTTGGTGGATTTTCTTCCCAGAAAGAGGACATCGGCTTGTCTCACCTTGCCCCTAGCTGCCTGTTGATGAGGCTTGGTCCTGGGCAAGTGTCCTCAAGAGGTGGGGGCTCCCTTGGTCTACCCAGCCCTGATTCCCAGATGGGGCTTCACCTCAGACACAGCTTGCTGAAAAAACTAGGGCCCTGAAAACCCTGCTCCACCTCTTGAGGCAGTGGTCCTGTGTGCTAAGGGAGTAAGCTGAGAAAATCTCAGCTGCTTCCCCCGTTCCTCCCCTATCCCCAGTCCAGCAAGCACTCGGCTGCTACAGCAGGGGGGCTAGAGGTTGCATTATTCCCACCCCAGTTCCAGAGCCCTGACTTAGAGATTCTCCCTGGAAGAAGCAGCATATTATAAAAAGGATAACTCCTAATCTCTTCCCAGTTTGCAGCAGAGCATGAAGAAGTTTAAACCTAAGTGTGCTTTCAAGAACAGTAGAGGCTGTGTTGAGGCAACTGAGAGGAAATTCAAGATACAGACTAACTTCTTATGCCCCCAGGGGATCACTGAAAACAATAGAGCAGGCCGGGCGCTGTGGCTCACGCCTGTAATTCCGGCACATTGGGAGGCTGAGGTGGTTAGGAGATCCAGACCATCCTGCCTTACAGGGTGAAACCCCGTCTCTACTAAAAATACAAAAAAACTAGCTGGGCGTGGTGGCGGGCGCCTGTAGTCCCAGCTACTCGGGAGGCTAGGGCAGGAGAATGGCGTGAACCCGGGAGGCAGAGCTTGCAGTGAGCCGAGATCGCGCCACTGCACTCCAGCCTGGGCAACAGAGCAAGACTCCGTCTCAAAAAAAAGAAAAAGAAAAAGAAAAAGTAAAACCATAGAGCAATAAATCAGCAGTTACTAGTGTTTAATAGGTGGGCATGGTTAGGGGAAAAAGAGAAATAGAGCCCTACCCAAACCACGGTCATTCCAGTGTGATTTTTGTAAGTTAAGATGTATATGATAAACCCTACTACAATCACTAGGAAAAAAGAAACTTTAAAGTATAATATGGCAAAATTTGCCAGGCGTGATGGCTCACACCTGTAATCCCAGCACTTTGGGAGGCCGAGGTGGGTGGATCACGAGGTCAGGAAATCGAGACCATCCTGGCTAACACGTGAAACCCCATCTCTACTAAAAATACAAAACATTAGTCAGGTGTGGCGGCGGGCACCTGTAGTCCCAGCTACTCGGGAGGTTGAGGCAGGAGAATGGCGTGAAGCTGGGAGGCGGAGCTTGCAGTGAGCTGAGATCACGCCACTGCACTCCAGCCTGGGCAACAGAGCGAGACTCTGTCTCAAAAAAAAAAAAAAAGAAAAAGAAATAAGGAAACTGATATTCACAGAAACTACGTAAACTATCAAAGTTTTGCTGTTCTTTTTACCGAGAGTCTGGTGCTATTCCAGCTTCCCATAGCTAAAGGTCACCTACCTCAGCAATGGTTAACAGAAAGTAGCCCAGACCCAAGTACATAGGTACCCTTAGTGTAATATTCATATTAAATGGAAATTTTTAACAATATGCAAAAGAAGGAATACCTTCAAGTCTAGGGAAAAAATACATCTTCAATGGAAACAATGTTCTCAATGTATTACTTCAATTTATTTATGATTCTTGGTCCCTGCTTAGTGGACTACAGAAGGGCAAAGAACACCCTCCTAAAAGCTGAAATTTTCAAAGCACTAATTTAATTCCTGTGAAGAGTAATGTGTTTTGAGCCTGCGTGTCTTCACTACTTATTTATTTAGCTGAATTGCAGATCAGCTTAAAAAGTCCATTAATGGTGAAATAACCTCTTTCAGAAGGGCAATTGTACAAAATGTGTCAGTACTTTTATACAGAATAAAATGCCTAACAAGAAGATTTGCCTTGGAGATTTCTGAAATTCGGGCTGATAGCAGCAACACGCATCTGCTGGTGGGATCCAACAGGTCAGCTCCCTCGCAGCTTTCTATGGTTTTCTTAAGAATGACTCAAAGGGCAACAGGCAGGCCCTAAGGCAAGGGGAATAAGGGAGCTGGGGGAAGTGGGACACTGCTTTTTGGATGCGAGGAGGGTCACCCAGAGGGGACTTCCCTATCTGATTGTGCTGTCTCTTTCCTCCCCATCCTGGGAAATGAACAAAGAGTCACACAGAGCATCATTGTCAAGGAAGAGAACAGAGCCTGCACCTAAGAGCAGAGAAGCTGTGAATTCGACTTGGTTCTTCCTAAAGTAGGTCTTGGGCAAGAACTCTTATTGTCCCAGGCTAGCGTTCAAGGTGTAAATCACTGGTTTCTGTTTAAAGACAAAATATCATGCTTTAAGACAAAATATCATGTATCATAAGTATAAGAACTATATTTCAGGGCCGCCTGTCAAAAGTATCTTTTTGTGAAACCATGGGTGGCCTGCAAGAGTGGATTTCATGAGAGCAGCTCTCCCTGTAGGGAAAATACTTTTTTTACATCACAGCTTGAACAACATGGCTATTCTTTTTAAGGTTCTTGGAATGTTGAATGTAATGCAGTCTTCTGCAAAGAGGGAAGCAAACCCTGGGGAGACCTGATGAAATACCTGTGGAAGTATTTGTCTGAGAGATTCAGGCATTTGGCATTTTCCCAGGAAAGTCAGTCCTCTAACTGCTGGTCAGTCAGGTTTCCAACCTAATACTATCCCTGAATTCTAACTTACGCAAGTATAAAAAATCTTTAAGAAGGTGTTCAGAAAAAATAATTCAGCCACTTAAAGTTAACCAAAACCCAAATGCCTACATTATCTGCTATTCTCAGTGTGTTGGTAATAGAAGCAGGATGTTTAATAAAACAGAGACAATACTTCTTGTGGTGAAAATGCCTCATTGATGTTCTCTGCTTCATAGGACCATGCCAAGTGCCCTTTACTAGTACATCTTTTGTTGGCTTCAGCTTCAACCAAAATTTTGAACAACTTTGAGAGAAAAGAAGCGCTAGGAAGCATTTTGGATGTCGATTACTCTGAGACAAAACAGGAACCATTATTGTTAGGAAAGAAACGCCTACAAGTTCTAATAGTGAAAGACAAAGCTACTTGGCTCATCCCCTCTCCCTCTCCCAGTTCTGTCTTAGATTTTTGGAAACGTCTTAACATCGTTTATCTAGACAGCAGCTTACACAGGCCAATGATTCACTTTGGGTTGGCAAAGTGATTTCTTGGGGATAATAGTCTGTTTAGCCTGTGATTGTAGAATTTTTACCCACTCTTTCTGTAATACCAAAAAAAAAAATCAACTTAGAGGCAAACATATATGAAAGTTGTCTGTAATAAACTTGTAAGGCAGTTTCTTTTATTTTTAATTTTAGGTGGATAAACTCGACACTACAGTGATATAACCTCCAGGTAATTGCCATCATCCTCCCGAATTGTCATAGCTTTGGATTTCCTGTTTTGCGGTTGGACAGTGATTAGTGTGAGAGGAAGATTAAATTTCTGGGCCGTTTTTCCACATTTTCTGAAATTCTCTGACTTTATGATCCCATGAAGGGCTTTCCATCAGAGGAAGACTTCAGGCCTCTCCCATCTCCACCCCATTTCCTCCTTCCTATAAAGAGTTGTCATGTCCTCCTGGAGATGGGGCAGGTCTTTCTGGGCACCTCCTCAAGGTCTGCCTGCTCAGAGAGGGGTCTAACTCCACCCAAGCTTCCAGCAGCCTGGGTGGGAGAAGTAGATGGGATGGGAGGAATCTGTGATTGGGACATAGCAGAGTGAACTTAATTCTGAAGAGTTATTCAGAGCTAAGAAGTTTATTGTGTCCGCACATCTAAGCTTTGTCTTCCAATCCAGCATTTATTTGTGATAATGCTGATTTTTAAAAATCTCCTTCTCTCATAGTTAAATTCTTAAAGACAGAAAGTAGGATGGCGGTTGCCAGGGAGTGGGGGCAGGGAGAAATAGGAAGTTATTATCAAATGAGTATATAGTTTCAGACGTGCAGTATGAAAAGAGTTCTGGAGATGAATGGTGGTGATGGTTGCACAATGAAATAAATGTACTTAACAGCACTGAACTATATACTTTTTTTTTTTTTGAGACGGGGTCTCACTCTGTCGCCCAGGCTGGAGTGCAGTGGCGCGATCTCGGCTCACTGCAAGCTCCGCCTCCCGGGTTCAGGCCATTCTCCTGCCTCAGCCTCCCCAATAGGTGGGCCTACAGGCGCCGCCACCACGCTCGGCTAATTTTTTATATTTTTAGTAGAGACGGGGTTTCACTGTGTTAGCCAGGATGGTCTCCATCTCCTGACCTCGTGATCCGTCTGCCTCGGCCTCCCAAAGTCCTGGGATTACAGGCGTGAGCCACGGCGCCCGGCCTGAACTATATACTTAAGAATGGTGGCCGGGTGCAGTGCCTCACTCTTGTAATCCCAGCACTTTGGGAGTCCAAGGCGGATGGATCACTTGAGGCCAGGAGTTCCAGACCAGCCTGGCCAACACGGTGAAACCCCGTCTCTAATAAAAATACAAAAAGTTAGCCAGGCGTGGTGGTGCACGCCAGTAATTCCAGCTACTTGGGAGGCTGAGGCAGGAGAACCATTTGAACCCTGGAGGCGAAGATTGCAGTGAGCGGAGATCGCACCACCACACTCCAACCTGAATGACAGGCTCTGTCTCAAAAAAAAAAAAAAAAAAAAAAGAATGGTTAAGATGATGGTGAATTTTATATTACATGTATTTTACCACAATTTAAAAAATGGAGAGCCTGGAGCGGTGGCTCACGCCTGTAATCCCAGCACTTTGGGAGGCCAAGGCGGGCGGATCACAAGGTCAGGAGATGGAGACCATCCTGGCTCACACGGTGAAACCCCGTCTCTACTAAATATACAAAAAATTAGCCGGGTGTGGTGGCGGCGCCTGTAGTCCCAGCTACTCGGGAGGCTGAGGCAGGAGAATGACGTGAACCTGGGAGGCGGATCTTGCAGTGAGCTGAGATCCGGCCACTGCACTCCAGCCTGGGAGACAGAGCGAGACTCCGTCTCAAAAAAAAAAAAAAAAAAAAAAAAAGGGAAAAACTTCTCTGTTTAATTCTTTTCCTATATTCCCCAGTGTTGGGCAGTTTCTGTTTGATTACACATTCAACAACTCGTTTCCACGATTTAAAAGAGCCAAAATCTGGGACTGTTATAAAGGAGAATTCATCCCTCCCTCTCTTGTTCCATGAGGGGGTTCCCCTCAGAATAATGTTCCCAGCCACTCTCCACCTTCTCACTGCTCCTCCCATTGCGAGGAAGAAACGTAGCTGCCTGCTAGGGGAGCTCTCCTCTGCTCTCTCAGCAGCACAGATGAGGTCTGGGGCTGTCCAGGTCTGTCTGGGAGGGGATGGGTGAGTTTAATTCTGGAGTAAATTGTTAGGAAGTCAATTAGATTTTACATTAAGCTGTGTTCTTCAATCCAGCTTTTTTTTTTTTTTCTTTTTTTTTTTTAGATGGAGTTTCACTCTGTCACCCAGGCTGGAGTGCAGTGGCGCAATCTTGGCTCACTGCAACCTCCGCATCCCAGGTTCAAGCAATTCTCCTGCCTCAGCTTCCTGAGTAGCTGGAATTCCAGGTGCCCACCACCACACCTGGCTAAGTTTTTGTATTTTTAGTAGAGACAGGGTTTCACCACATTGGCCAGGCTGGTCTTGAACTCCTGACCTCAAATGATCCACCCACCTCGGCCTCCCAAAGTGCTGGGATTACAGGCATGAGCCACCGTGTGCCTGACCCAATCCAGCTTTTACTCATTTGTTCATCCACTAAATATTTATTAAGTACTTGTTATGTTCCAGGCACTGTTCTAAGCACTTGGGACAGAGTAATAAAGCTTTTTCTTTTCACCTCCATCTTCCCCATGTCTGGGTCTTAATTCCTCATTGGGGAAGACAAAAACTAGGAAAGGAAAGAAAAAAGTATTATGTATTGACCCCTTCAAGTCTCTACAGTTCATATATTTTTATTCTAATTAGCTCAATATGGAATACACATCAAATTCTCAATATATCCCAAATGGAATTCAACTCTACCCCATTACCTTCCTTTTAAATTCCAGAAGATGACAGAAAGATGAAAATTTAGAAGGGAAAGCTAAGGAATAGCAACAACAAAAATGTATAAGCTAAAATCAGGACAATCCGATATTGCCATGCTTAGGGGTTAGCGCTAACAGAAATCAACATAAAATGGGTAAAATTAGCCATCTGCAGAAATCATCCCAGGAAATAAGCCACCCAAGAGATGATTCACAAGCATATTGCTAGCAATTTGAGGGTGCTTTCTAAGTCTCACCAAGGGGTCTAGTATGCTTCCTTAAAAGGGAAGTCGTCAATTTAAAATGTAACTAGTGGAAGATTAGCAGTAATTTAAGAAATTGCAAACTGTCATAACGAAATGACAGAGGTTTGGGATGACAGATAAAGAATATAGAAAATGAACGGTACAGTAGAATTTGTCAGTGTGTACTCACACTCTCTAGCAGAGGAAATGCTCTGATTCTAAAGACTTTTCTGTATCTTAGAAATATTCTGAGGACCAAGAACAGAAATTCATCTTATTCTATGGTTGGACAGCCCCTAATTACAGCCGAATCATCCGTCTGCTCTTATTCTATAATCACTGATGAACCACCTCATTTAACCATTGGCCAAGCACCAGCTCCCATCTGAGTGGCCCAGTGGTCACCACTAATAGTCATCCTGTTAGATACAATCCCCAGGGTACATTAATGAATGGATATGCTCATTTCCAAACCATCCTTAGTGAGCTGGATCAGGGGAATTGCTCCTCCAGAGCCTGCTTTTCTTAAATCCCTAATAAAATTAACGTACATTCCATTCCACAGTGTTGTGTTGCTCAGTGTGCTGCTGTCACCCAGGTTCAGTAGTGCACCTAGTTTGTCGCTCTCTCATTCTCATTTTATCCCCTCAATATCATTCATTTCCCATTCGCTCAGGCACAAAATCTTGAAAACTGTCTTCAAATTCTCTATCTCTATCTTACTTTTAATATTCCATTCAAGTCCAATGTATATTTCCTTCTTATTCTTTTGTCTCCCTAGACTAGGCCCTGAGGACATCATTATTATGTGGCAAAAAAAGTATTTCAAAATACCCACACCTGCTCCTATGCTCACCTAAATCAATTCACTTGTTCCCTAAGATCCTTCCCCCAATTAGAGAGGGAGACCGGAGACACCCATGGTCCCTGCGGAAGTAACGAAAGGCAGCAAAGGCAACCGATGCCTGATCCTTAAATTCAAAACTCTCTGGTCTTGAGGTAATACTGAAAGATTTGGATCCATAGGAAAGACTCTCTTAGCCAGACTAGAAAAAGAAGAATCTCTAAGCTGGAAAAGAGGGAAATGAGGGGAGGGTTTGGCAAGGAAAAAGAGACAGAGTTAAATGTGTGTATGGGGAGCATGTGCCCTGCCTTCTGCTTCCTCAGGATGAGTCCTGAGAGGGGACAGAATAGATCCCCTTACTTAAGTTTACAGACCCATGAAAAGAAAGTTCTTCTGACTCAGTGGGACTGGAAGACAGCAGACAGTGAAATGTGCAGAGAAACCCGCACCGGCCGCGCTGCAGTCATGGAGAAGCAGCTGGGGGAGAAAATGGCAGTGTGGCTCCCACTCCCGTCGTCAGCTGGAGACAATTTGCCTAGTGCCCATGGGCTGGAGTGGTGTTGACGGAGTGTCAAAATTCCCGTGGCCCTCCGAGAGGGAACCCAGGTTATTTAAGAGAAGGACCTACAAAGTATCTCCCAGCTCGCGTGAGGGAAGCTCCCCCAAGGAGGATTCTGTGTGGGCCGCCTTTGTTCCCATGACCTCCAGCCTGGGTCTGAGGGGCCACTCATGTGTCCTACACAAAGGACAAACAAGATGGGGACTCTGGAAGCAGGCTCCACCACAGTGTGAGGGCTGAAACGAATGTCTCTCACTCCTACCTTCCTACCTTCTCCACACCCTCTTGAATTGATGGAGTTCAAAACGCTGAGAAAACGCAGAATTGGACTCATTTTACCTGGAAGTGACTAGACTAAATTTTCTGCAGCAAGTCAAATGGAAACAGCATTGGAGAAATGAATTATAGAACAGTTATGGGTTTTATTTATGTTGTTGTTGCATACTTGAATAGGACCTTTAAAATTTATACCTGCTATCCTCATATTACCAAAATATCCTTTTAATAAGCTCCCTGCATCCATCTTACATATTGCTGCCAAATTAATTTCCCTAAATGCCCACTTTAACAATGCATTCCGATGGCCCCCTGTTGCTTTCAGGATGAAGTCCAAACTCCTCATCCCCGAGGCATTGGGAAAGGTCCTACACCATCTGCTCCTCAACTCCTTTTCACCGTCTGCATTTTCAGTAGGAACCCTCTTTGTCCAGAAAGCCAGCCTCTGACTTCCAGCCTCTCTGCCTTTGTTCATCATCTCTAATCGTCTTCACCATGTCTAAAATGTTCTCTCTGCTTCCGTCTTTTATATACATCTAAACTTAGCTCAGTCATTCAACAACTGGTTTTCTCAAAGTCCATCCTTGCACTTTCCTAAACACACCTATCCAGCGTCACGTTTCTGTGTCATAAGAAAAGTAGCAACGAACTGCTACGGGAAATGAGAGAAAGAACAGATTACCTAAGGGTGGGCAGCCAGCGAAGCCTTCCTAGAAAGTGTGTGCCTGTGCCAGGCCATAGAAGTGGAGAAGATTTAAACATAAAGAGACAGAAAAGATGAGAGAAGAGGCGTTTACAGGGAAGAAATACAGTTATAAGCGAGAATATCACTCATGTGTTTGGGGGTTATGGAATGGTTGAATTGAGGACAAACTGAGTTCCCCATTTTATTAACTCCTGAAATATTTATTACCTATACCACTAACTCTTATGTGTAATTGATGTTTATATCTATACCATATCATCTCACCGTATATACGATTTTACATAAATTATCTAACAACCTGAATATTGAAACAGTTCACATATATAATTTGTCTCCAAGTAGAAAAATGTTACATGGATGTGGGTGGTGTGTCTTAAAGATCCCAGATAATTTCTGAGTAGCATTACCTTTATTAATAACAGTACGTGAAAAGTTAAGGAAACTTCAGTTCTGGATCTGAGCACTGACTTCTCTGTGAAGCTAAATCCCACTTATCTCTCAATTAGAGTTTTTGGAGAAGAAATATCTAAGATGACAGATGGCAAGATTTAACAATAATAATTAGAAAATCTGGATATAGTAAAAGCAACTGGAGAGAAGGCGGTAGACATGGAAGAGAGAACAAGATGACCCAACGTAAGGATAACAGGCATTCCCGCTACAGAGAACTAAAAACAAGACAAAAAGGTGGTCAAACATATGATTTTAAAAAATACAGGACTGTCTCCTCCATGTTTCAGTTGTCTCTGATCCTTAATGTCACTGCTAAAGGACTAGTTCTTCTTGGCAGGATGTTGCAGCTCTAACACTACAAGTTGGAAAACTGAACTTATTTTGCCATAGAAAATACATGCTTAAATATAGTTAAATTCTTTTATTATCAGTTCAAGTAACTTTTGAGTTAAATGGGCTTTTGTGGGCTGGTTTATTTACAGAGTCAATGTTTTTAGTATGGTCTGTATGTGAAAATATGTTCGAAGTGAGAAACTTCTAACTTGGAAATAAACCTAGAACATAAACCAGTTTTTAATTTGGGAGCTATCTGTATTTCTTTTGTAATAGCTTCAGAACCTAGCAGGAAACTACACTCAGAGCAGGAGTTTAGTAAATATCTGTTGGGAAAAAATTTAGTGTATGCAGGTGATTATTTCTGAATTCACCGGTTAAGAACAGTAATAGTTTGTGTGCCGATGTGAAGTGTTCACATTCTTCAAATGATAATCATGGGAAATCACAAGCACAAAACAGTCACTGAACACTAAAGACTATAATAAATATTCTCACAGCAGGAGAGATGGTGGCTACCTCATGTAATCGTCTCCTTCAGAAGCTGTAGATGGAACAAAACTGACATGAATCAGCAAAGTGAAACAATATATTCTAAGGACCTTCGGGATTAACTGTACTTATGATTCCACTGGTCTTTTGGGAAAGAATATATAATTTTCACTCTGAAATCACCTTTAAATTCATTCGTTCATGCATTTACTTAATTTATAATTTATCATTTATTTTTTCAGTAAATGTAAGAATTACCTACCACTGTGGTAACTAATACTGCAAATTTAGAAGCCTAAACAACACAAATGTATTGCCTTAGTTATATAGGTCAGAAGTACAGGCGGAAATCAAGGTATCAGCTGGCTGGTCTCTTATTTGGAGGCTCTGGAAAGAATCCACTTGGAAGCCATTCAAGCTGTTGGCAAAATCCAGTTCCTTATGGTTGTAGGACTGAAGTACTCACATCCTTTCTGGCTGCTAGCTGGGGGCTTCACTGAGTTCCTAGGTGTCTCTGGTTCCTGCATGTGGGCGTCTACATACAAGAGCCAACAACAGGGCATTAACCATTCTCACTCTCAGATCTCTCTCATCTCCCCTTACCTGGATAATACAGAATAGGGCCCACCCTCTTTTAAGGTCTCTAGCCTTAATTTTATTCACAAAGTGTCTTTTGCCATTTAATATAGCATGCTCACAGGATCCAGAAATCTGAGTGTGAACTTCTTTGGAGGGCCATTCTGCATACCACAGTCAACAATTATTGTTATGACAGACTTAAAAAAATTCTGTACCCAATGAATAGTAGGAAAAAAAGTGGATCATTAACCTGTTGAAGCCCTGGCAAGAAGTGATCTCTTAGTCACATGTTTCATGAATAATCTCATTTTTTAGCTTTAAAAGAATCATTTCAACCCTTAGCTATATGAGCGGTTCTCCAGTGATTACAAATTATCAAAGCATATTTTTTATTATGGAGTCATGAACAGCATACAGACATTGTGTGCAAATATATAGTAACGCTATGCCCTATGTAAATAATTTATTGCTAAATCTATGGTGTGGGGATGTAAGAATTCTTATCCACTGTTGCTGAGAGGTAATTGGTTACACTTCTGGAGGGTGATTTGGCAAAACATAGAAAAGACTAAAAATATGCATATTCTTTGACACATAAATTGCCCTTCTAGGAATTTCTCTTAATAATGGACACGGATAAAGCTTTCATTACAAAGATATTCAAGACTGCATAATATATGATCATAAAGGATTAATGTAATCTAAATATACAAGAGAATGGTTAAATAAATGATACTTCTTTCATACAATAAAATAATTGTGATAATAGTCCTAGACTGGTTTAGAGATCTGACGTCATAAGGGACCTGTGTCCCCAAGTCAGAACCAAAGCTGGAAGAACTGAAAGGTCTCAGATTTTCTCCATGCCCAATTAACTGCAGGAGCAGAAGAGACATCTGGATGGGGAATCCAGGCCACATTCCTCATGGTCCAGCAGCAGTAGAAAGCATGATTTCCCCATCCACGAGAACAGCACAGTTGTGGCGAAAGAATGTAGACTGTAAGAGTTTTCCATAACTCCAGAGCAACACGGTCAACCTGTCCAAGGTTCCTGAGAGATAATCAGACCTGGAGAGACCATGTGGTCAGGATTCCTGCATAGATCAGAAGCTGAGAAGCGGGCAGGTAGGAATATAAGCCATACAAGCTCCTCGGAAGTTTTAGATGCAAGCCCAGGCCCCGGGGGAAACCATGAATTGGCTGAGATTTGTTTCTGCTACCTGTAGACTGAGAGAATGAAAATTAAGCTGAATGCTGGAAAATAAAATTACATCTGATATTTCTACATACAACATATAAGTAGGGAGAGAAGTAGATACTTTATAATAGTAATAATTGCTATCTCCCTAGATGTTATCATTATAAGTGATCTTAATTTTATTATCTGAGGTTTCCTATATTTTCATATGTTAAAATAGTGAAGTAGGTATAAGTCTCAAATGTAGGAGGAATATTGTAATTCTTTATTTTCTGTTACTCAGCCTAATATAACCTCTAAGCACCAGCCCTGTCCAGCACGTAATTCTACCTAAATTACTGTGTCAAGGTGTGTAAGTGTGTGTGGATAAGAGGAGGATCCCTCTTGTCAGTAATTATCTGTTCATACTGGTTCCTACTGGGTTATCTATTGTCAGTCACCCCATGGTTCCTTTGGCATACAGTTCTTCATTAGTATTTCCTTAAAATCCTTTTTTATTTCTATAAGAAGAGTAGTGATGCTCCCTATTTCACTACTGGTTTTAGCACTTTGAGTCTTCTTTCTCTGTCTCTCTCTGTCTCTCTCTTTCTCTCAGTCTCCCTTTTAAAAATCCTGGTCAGTCTAGCTAAAGATTTTGTTGATCTAGCCAATTTTTTTGATCTTTTCAAAGAGCCAACTTTCGGTTTCATTGATGTCTCTATCGTTTTCTATTCTCTATTTCATTCATTTGTTCTTTAATCTTTATTATTTTCTTTCTTCTACTTGATTGGGTTTAGTTTTCTCTTTTCCTATTTTCTTAAGGTGAATGTTACAGTTATTGACTAGAGATTTTTCTTTTGTATTAAATATACTTGTTTATAGCTATAAATTTCCCTTTATATACTGCACTGTCTGAACTGCATGCCATAAGTTTTGGATGTTGTGGTTTAATTTTCATTCAAATAATTTTTGAATTGAATGAAAAATTTAATTTCTTCCATGTGAAAATTAATTTCCCATGTGATTTCTTCTTTGACCCATTGATTATTTAGAAATGTATTATTAGGCCAGTGGTGGTGGCTTACACCTGTAATCCCAGCACTTTAGGAGACCAAGACAAGAGGATCACTTGAATCTAATAGTTCAAGACCAGCCTGGGCAACATAGCAAGACTCCATCTCTACAAAAAGTTTTAAAAAAATAGCGGGCATGATAGCACACACCTGTAGTCCCAGCTATTTAGGAGGCTGAGGTAGGAAGATCACTTGAGTCTGGGAGATGGAGGTTGCAGTGAGCCATGATCATGCCACAGCATTTAGCCTGGGTAACAGAGCGAGACCCTGTCTCAAAGAAAAGGAGGGTATTTAATTTTCACACATTTGTGAATTTCTCAGATTTCCTTATTGATTCTGGGTATAACTCTATTGTCATTGGAAAATATTTTAGGTATAATTTCAATCCTTTTACATTTATTGAGGCTTGTTTTATGGCCTAACACATAGTCTATCTTGGAGAATCCTACAATTGCACTTGAAAAGAATGTGTACCCCTCTGTAGTTGGGTGGAATATCCTATTAATGTCTTTTTTTTTTTTTTTTTTTTTTTTGAGACGAAACCTCGCTCTGTCATCCAGGCTGGAGGGCAGTGGCGCAATCTCGGCTCGCTGCAACCTCTGCCTCTTGGTTCAAGCGATTCCCCTGCCTCAGTACTCCCAAGTAGCTGGGACTACAGGCACGTGCCCCCATGTCTGGCTAATTTTTTGTATTTTAGTAGAGGCGGGGTTTCACCATGTTGATCAGAATGACCTTGATCTCCTGACCACGTGATCTGCCCGCCTCAGCCTCCCAAAGTGCTGAGATTATAGGTGTGAGCCACCGCACCTGGCCCCTATCAACATCTTGTAAGTCTAGTTGGCTTATAATATTGCTCGAGTCTTTGATTTCTTGTTAATCTGCTGCCAAATTGTTCTATCCATTATCAAAAATGGGATATTGAAGTCTCCAATTATGCCAGATTTTGCTTCTCCTAGAAGCAGAAGGCATGGCACCCCACATAGGACCACGGTGGGAAGCAGAAGGATTGATCAGGAGACAGAGGAAGTGAGGACAGAACATGGGCAAGAGCATTTATTATTTACTGTTATTTCTGTGGGAAGGAACAAGCAAGGCAGGGTAAGCAGGTCAAGAATTTTCCAGTTTGAACAATTTCAGGGCTCTGGGGCACAAAGTTTGCCACTTGTTGTCTTGTACCTGGCCTTGGGGTGATTAGGAAAGGGGAATAGTGAGCCAGAGTATAAGATTCCATAAAGGAGGTGGTTAGGGGGTGCAGACTTCGAACTGGATGGTTGGTGTATTAGTCAGGGTTCTTTAAAGGGAGAGAACTAACAGGACAGATGGATATATGAAGGGGAGTTTATTATATAAGTCAGCAAGGCCTCAAGATGTCAAAGAATTAAAAACACAGATTTTAAAAGACATGGTTAATACACACACTCTAATCTCTGTGTCATTAATGAAAATAGTCTGTGGTTATCCCCGCCTAGATATACCATATAGCTTCTCTGGAATTCTGTCACCTCCCCAGGGAGTCACAGGGCATAGGAAGAAGGTCCTCTTTGCCCTGGAAACACTGAGCATGTGTGTTCTCCTAGTTAGGGAGTGCCCAGCCCCTCTTTAGAGCACAGGCCTTTTCCCTCTAATCCAATCCTGCCTGGTGAGCTTTCACAGCGTATCTGGTGGCTCACTGTACGAAGAGCCCGAATCATTGGCAATCCCTGAAACTAGTGACGCTTTCCCCGAGATCAGGGAGGGTTTAATCTGCCATGAGATGAGGAAAAATTTTTTCGTTTCATTCCTCTAGTGCAGCAAAATAGGGAAGAAGAAAACAACAGTTCAGATTTTACGCTTAAAATCTGACTATATTCTGTCACGCATATACACATATATATTGTATATACGTAATGTTGACATCAGAGAAATACAAAGATAAATAGTAATGTAAATATCCCTAACCATTGTTTAAGGCCTACCTCAACTGCCACCCTTTGACTTTCTCATTTATTCTGTCCTCCCTCCAGTATTATAACTTCTTCTTTCTGTTCAATAGCGCTTAGTCATGCTCTTTTACATCACTTTTCATTCTGAATTACTGTTATTTGTACAAATATATGTGTCTCCCGCTACAGTGGTCATCTTTATGTGAAAACTCAATATTTAGACAGAGAGTAGGAATTAAAAAGAAAGGCTCAAATGGGCCAGGCGCGGTGGCTCATGCCTGTAATCCCAGCACTTTGGGAGGCCGAGGCAGGCGGATCACGAGGTCAGGAGATCGAGACCATCCTGGCCAACACAGTGAAACCCCGTCTCTACTAAAAAAAATACAAAAAATTAGCTGGGTGTGGTGGCGGGCACCTGTAGTCCCAGCTGCTCGGGAGGCTGAGGTAGGAGAATTGCGTGAACCCAGGAGGCGGAGCTTGCAGTGAGCCAAGATTGTGCCAATGCACTCCAGCCTGGGTGACAGAGTGAAACTCTGTCTCAAAAAAAATAAAAATAAAAAATAAAAAATCAAATGGATGTGATTTCCTCTAAAAAGTAATAACATTAAATAATAAGATAAGAGAGAAATCCTCTGATTTTGTCTTTTGGTTTGTTTGATGATTTCAAAGTTTTAACGAAAATAAAGTTCTGTGTCCCTGAAGAAGTTAAATGATTAAAAAAGAGTGGCCTGGCGTAGTGGCTCACACCTGTAATCCCAGCACTTTGGGAGGCTGAGGCGGGTGGATCACCTGAGGTCAGGAGTTCGAGACCAGTCTGGCCAACATGGTGAAACCCCATCTCTACTAAAAATACAGAAATTACCTGGGCATGGTGGTATGCCCCTGTAATCCCAGCTACTCGGGAGGCTGAGGCGGGAGAATCGCTTGAACCCTGGAGGCAGAGGTTGCAATGAGCTGAGATCATGCCACTGCACTCCAACCTGGGTGACAGAGTGAAGCTCTGTCTTAAAAACCAAAACCAAAACCAAAACCAAAACCAAAACCAAATAAACTAAAAATGAAAAATAGCCATCACTTAGTTAGCGGAGAGTCAGTCACAAGCACCCCCAGCAATGGGGCCTAATTCTAGCTATGCCTGTGATATAAAAACTGATTTAGAGTCACGTGGGAGAGGAGAGAAAAGAGGAGGTAAGGGACTGTGGATAATAGAGAAAAACTGAAGCGTGAGGAAGCAGACGTACTCAGTGGTAGATTTGTGAGCTTCTCTGTTACTCGTCCCTGAAACAGACTTTGAAGATGTTCCTGTCCGTCTGTAGCTGGAAGCCCCTGTGTGAGTTCTAGACTCCGTTCCTAGGAGGAAATAAAGATCCTCCCTAGGACCAGTTCTGTAATTCTGGACCTACTTCAGTAATAAAGAATATGACCTAAAGTCATAAAAGATAAGGTAATATGGAAGTGTGTCTTCTTTTTTGAGGGGGCAGAGAAAGAGTCTCACTCTGTCGCCCAGGTTGGAGTGCAGTGGCGCGTTACGGGCTCACTGCAAACTCCGCCTTCTGGGTCCAAGTGATTCTCCCACCTCAGCCTCCTGGGAACCTGGGATTAAAGGCGCTTATCATCACACCTGGCTAATTTTTGCATTTTTAGTAGAGACAGACTTTCGCCAGGTTGGTCTTGAACTCTTGACCTCAAGTGATCTGTCTTGGCCTCCCAAAGTGCTGGGATTATAGCCATGAACCACTGTGCCTGGCCTGGAAGTGTGTATTTTATAGATGTGGTAGATGGGGAAGCCAAGTTTAATATCCTTTAATATTGAAACTAAATAGAAGCTTCTCTTTGGAACTATGGCCAAATGGAGATTTTTCTTCATGTTACCATGAATTTTTATGTCACATCCGATGTCTTCTGTGGCTTGCAGCTCTTATGAAGTAGCATAGGTCCTGAGTTGGTAGAAAGGTTGTAAGAACAATGTAAAGAGTAGCCAGAGTGGGTTAAAAATTCTGTGCCATTCTCTCTAAGTCTGAGTCTTTTAGTTTTGATTAAAAAGATCACAGTGAATGAATTACTTAGATCCCTTCCTAAGGAGCTTGCTGGCTTAGAGACCACACTGATAAAACAAGAAAGATTAACTACACTCCATTTCTGATATGCAGCCTAGACTCTCTTTGGGTGAATGATGAGGCCTAGTTTTGGTTACACAGATGACTGATTAGATTTTTCAGGTGAGAACAAATGGAAAAGCAAGAATACAGTGTGTGATGTATCTAATTGTAATTTTTATGTATATGATCTAAAAATAATGACATAAATGGGTATTCCTATCTTTAGTTTCTTGGTATAAAAATGGGATAAAATAAGGGCTGGGCACACCGCGGCTCACACCTGTAATCCCAGCACTTTGGGAGGCCGAGGAGGGTGGATCTTGAGGTCAGGAGATCAAGACCATCCTGGCTAACACAGTGAAACCCCATCTCCACTAAAAATACAAAAAATTAGCTGGGTGTGGTGGCAGGCACCTGTAGTCCCAGTTATTCAGGAGGCTGAGGCAGGAGAATGGCATGAACTCCGGAGGTAGAGCTTGCAGTGAGCTGAGATTGTGCCACTGCACTCCAGCCTTGGTGACAGAGAGAGACTCTGTCTCAAAAAAAAGGATAAAATTATCAGAAACATTAAAAAAAATCTATACTAAAGCAAAGTAAAAATTATAATCATTAAACTTTGACTGCCGTCAGTACATTTAATATAACTTTAATTTTTACAACAGAGCTACGTAGAAAATAAATATTCCATTAAGTATTGGTTCCATTTATGCTCCGTAACTTTTCATTTCTGCTCACTCGTTATATGTAGTGTTTGAAGACTTAAGAAGATAGGATATAAACATCTGTCACTTTGGTCTATTCTGCCTTCAAGTAACAAAGCCTAGATTATCTGCAAACTTTAATCACCATGGCTAGGTGATTCTGTCCCTCTAGTCATGGTCCTGGATTCCTACCACACTGGATAACTTCTTTCCTAGAGCATGGCATTCCTCTACCCAGCCACGAGGACAACAACCTGAGGAGAACCCTCCGTGGAAGCAGAGCTCTCCTTTTCGTCACGTTGATCACTTGGTAACCGCATGAGTGCATCACTCATTCACAAGAAATGGACTTAACCTTTGGAACTGCTTTGCTAAATCTTGAGTTCCCATATTTTACAATCATTCACAGTGCTTGACACAATCACTTTTTGTTCTGAAGGAGTTTTGCCTCCTTTTTTATTAGAACCATATTTTTATTATCCAACCTCAGAGATAAAATACTTGCAAATTCTACCCTGTCATGTTCACATCAATTTGCGAATTTCAAATATGTCTGGATATATACAACATTAATTCCACGTCATTTAAAGGACCCTTTCATCTAGGTCTCAAGGTGGCTGTTTGTAGTAATGTCAGACTTTCAGAAGAGGCCCCTGATAATGTACATTGGTGTTCTTTTAATTAACATCATTCTTGTTTCTCATAATGTGAGCCTTCCATCTGGGTCCTAGATGGAAGGTACTTGTTTTTGGTGAAGATTGGAATTGAGTCAAATGGACGGTTTGTTGACCAGACAATGAAAAAACAAGATAATCAGAAAAATTTGTGTAAATTTTTAAAGTGTGTTTCCTCCCTCCCCCCAAAGTGAATGCATATACTTATTAAGTAAGGGATCATTGCATTCTACTGTATGGATATGAGATTTTAATTAAACAATTTTCTGCTATTAGAAATGTTTCCAGCTTTAACCTATAAAGGCTAACATTATGCTGCATATTCATGATTGCTATTTCTGTTTAAAGTTCTTAATTTTTTTAAGCATTAATCAAAATGTTTCATGTTATGAACATAACATTTGTTAAATACAGAATTTTAAGGACACGTGCCTAGGAAAAAAGAAGAAATGAAAAGTTGTTCATGATCCCACTACTTCTAATGCTTTGGGGTTTTGGTATACCTATTTCCAGAATGCAAAGTATTCCTGTAGGACGAGTGAGATCTTGTGATATGCAACAAGCTATAAATTATATATACAAAGTGGATAAAATTCCTCATTAAATAGTAAGCTTCCATTATTTAAATTTTAGCAAACGTTTAAATTACATCTATAAAAGTCATCTCTCTGCATTTCATCTCTGTATCTCCCCAAGCCCCTGAAGCCCAGTAAAATTTATTTTAGATGTGGTTTATAATGTTTGGAGTGACAGCTACCCTGAATATAAGCAGATATTCATTAAAGAACAAAGGCTAGCAATCAAACAATTCTGAGAGCCCTGCAACTGAATTCTAAAATTTCCTGGGCAAAGATGAAGTAATACAACCCCCCCAAACCTGTCCAGCCTGGCCAGAGATTTCCCAAATGTCCCTCGGAACTCAGAGCTGCTGCTGAGTTGCCGACTGGTCCAGAGGCAGCTCACTGGCTCACAGGAACAAGAGACAAGGCTGATGTGCCCCTAACTGGGGATTGCTCTTCCGTATGCATCAAGCGATGCTCGCTTTCCTCTTCCCTCCAGCAAAATGTCCAAAAGGGAGATTATGCCTGACTTACCTACTACAGCTTTTTAGAGTAAATGATGAAAGAGCTGAGAACTAACTAATAGATCCTATTAATTTGAATCTTCAAACTAAAGTCTGACAGTTTCACAACAAAGGCAAATGAGCCATCTCAGGTTGGGGAGGTGGGCTGTGATGCCTGGTCATATTAAAGAAATCTTATTAGCATCTAAAACAGTTTTGGAATAAATAAGCAGGTTTAGCCCTGCATGACTTGGAACTGACACTGATCTTATGTTGCATTTTACAAAGGTTTGAAAAGGGAGAGAACATGCTAAGACGTCCAGTGCACACCTGACATCAGGCTCCTCTGCTCGCCAACGTGCTGAGCCAAGTGGAAGCTACAAGTAGATCTTTTGGAGTAGAAATGAGCCATTGGAAGACCTTCAGTGTGGGTAAGCACAAACAGACAAATGTAGGGAATAATGAGGTAAACTGTGCTTACTGGATTATGGATTCACAATAGAGTATTTCTAGCATCTTTGTGCTGGGCACTCTGCTAGATACCGTCACACATTTTTTTTTTTAAAGATAATCCTCAAAACAAATGCTGCAAAGTCATTTATCTTCATTTTACATATAAAGAATCTGACATTGGAAAGTGTAAGTTACCCAAGGCCAAAGCCCGCACAAGAGGCAGAGCCATCCTGGAGCACAGCCTTCAGAGGCCACCGAGTTAGAATCCAAGGAGAGGTGTGGCAAGTGCTATAGACTTCATCAACTCTGGCATAGCTTTTATTGTAGCAAGCATTATTAATACATTATTTTAGACCTAATTGCGAAGAATGTTGGAAAATAAATACAAATTATTGGCCAGGCGCGGTGGCTCAAGCCTGTAATCCCAGCACTTTGGGAAGCTGAGACGGGCGGATCACGAGGTCAGGAGATCCAGACCATCCTGGCTAACACGGTGAAACCCCGTCTCTACTAAAAAATACACAAAAAAACCTAGCCGGGCGAGGTGGCGGGCGCCTGTAGTCCCAGCTACTCGGGAGGCTGAGGCAGGAGAATGGCGTCAGCCCAGGAGGCGGAGCTTGCAGTGAGCTGAGATCCGACCACTGCACTCCAGCCTGGGCAACAGAGCAAGACTCCGTCTCAAAAAAAATAAATAAATAAATAAATACAAATTATTACCCTAGCCTAATAACACAGTATGTTTATTTATATTAGAATAATATGTGTGATCTTAACATACAACTTTTCCAAAAAGAGACATGTCAGACTTGGAGAAGTCCCAGTGATCAACAATAAAAACAAATCTGCTCTTAGCAAGTGGTCCCTGATTAACCCAGTGCCTCCTGATAATATGCTGCTTGACATCATCGCAGCGACACGAAAGCTCAAGTGCCATAACACGTTAATATTCTTGCGTATAAATGTTAACTTTGAACCTTTCTGTTTTCTCTTAAACAGGAAGGTTTTTTTTTGTGTGTGTTTTTTTGCCCCCTCGTCCCTCCTGCGTTTATTTCCAGTTATGCCTTCCTTTTGAGGAACCTCTCCACCTGCTATAACCCAGTCCCACCTTGTCAGTGTGCAGCGACTAGCTCAGAAGTAGCCTTGTGACTCAGGTTGGTCAAACCAGCACCATTCGCATTACCTGGTATATTAATTTCCCGTGGCTGCTGCAACAAATTACCACAAACTTGGTGGCGTCAAGTCACTGAAATTATTCCCTTGCATTTCTGGAGCCCAGGAGTCTGGAATCTGTTTTATGGAGCCAAAACCAAGTTGTCAGAGGGCCACGCTCCCTCCAGAGGCTCTAAGGGAGAGGCTGTTCCTTGCTCATTCTGGTGGCTGCAGGCATTCCCTTACTTGTGGCCCCATCACTCCTATCTCTGCCTCAATAGTCACACTGCCTCCTCCTGTTCTGTGTGTGGGGTCTCCCTCTGCCTCTCTCTTATAAAGACATCTGTGATTGCGTTTGGGGGACATCTGCAATATCCAGACTAAATCTCCCATGTCAAGAATCTTAAAGTAATCACATCTTTGAAGACCGTTTTTTCCTCATACGGTAGCATTTGCTTGTTCCAGGATTAGAACCTGGTATCTTTAGGCAACTGTTATTCAGCCAACTGTACTTAGAATTAATGAGAGGAAATATTGTTTCTTTTGTTCTGGATGCTCTGAGTGTGTGAGTCTGCAGATATATTGATATTAAGAGGAGAGTACCCACCAGCGAATGGGATCAGCGAGGGAGAAAGTAGCTCAGCAAGACAGAAGGAAACAGGGGCCTGATGACATCACTGTAGGATTCAAGCCGACCCAAGTGAGGCCAATGTCTGGACTACAAATTACGTAAGCCAGTAAATTCCCTTTCTTGCTTAAGACGTTTTTTCTTTTTCTTTTTGCCAACACAAAGCCTAATATAAATTACATCTTCACTATTAGACTAAAACTTCTGAAAAAGTATCTCACATTAGGTCCACTCATAATCTTAGGGATCTGGGAAATTTTTATTTAAACCCAGTGCTCTGGAATACCCACATGTGTGCATTTTATGAAGTTACTTTGAGTTGAAGGTAGAGTCAAGGTCTTCCTAAGACTTCTTGTGAGGTTTATTTTTCCTTTTTCCATTGTCCAAAGATGTTCCTTATCCTGGCCTTTCATGTTGTTTTTCTTTTAGCATCACCTGACTCCCAACTCCATTTCTTTTTCTTTCTCACCTCAAAGGTCTCCTAATTGAAATGTGCTGAAGCAATTGAAATGTGGTACCTCGGCGAATTACTGTCAGACACTGTGGCCTTTGGACCAGCTAGAAGATTGTCACGAAAGGAGAAGTGTATGTTGGTGGAAATTTAGAAAAAAGAATCTCATAAGAAATTTTACTTTGGTAAAACTGTTTCTATGAAAAGAAAATTTTAAAAAGAGGTTGTGAAATGGGGAATGCATCTACTGACAGCTACGCTTTTCACATAAAATATTCTGAGCATATAAAATAAAATATACCTTGCAGATACAGAGATTTGGGGTAATGTTAAACAAGGTAGGTGTCAAGATTTAATTTCAAGGAAGGCAACTGTACAGGCCTTTCTTATGGAATTTCTATTAACAAGATGGGGAAGCCTGGGCTGAATGGTTAGACATGTGGCAAGTGTGTGGCCAGGTGAAAACTCGATCGAAGAGGGCGACAACTATTGTTCATGCAGAAAGGAGACTTTAGGGATGTGCCTACACCTCTCTTTCCTTTAATGTGTTTCTTAATAACTTCAGTAAGACCAGAAATGGCTTCTGTACACATCCAAGCCTGACACTAGCAGGGAGAGGCACAGATTAACATATTAAAAGATTAAATCCAAAATGAACCTGAAAACCTGAATCCTGAATTAAATGTAACAAGACCAACCTTAAGTGGCCTCTGCACTAGGTTAACATTCAAATTCACAAACAAAAGACGGGGAAACTAATGGCTTAACAATACTTTAAAAACAAATAAACAAAAGTCAACATTTTTGGTTAACCGCTTGCTAGATCAATATGAGCCAAAAATGTAAAAACATTGCCAAATAGTTAACTGGATCTTGGTGCTCTGGTAGACCACAGTCCAGAACCTGGGGAAAGATGCCACCTCTCAACTCCGCACCTGACCCTGCGCTTTCAGTGAGAACCAGGCAGACAGATTTATTCAAAGGACAGTGACCAGACAATCAATTGCAGGAAGCCACACCATCCAAGGACGCACTGAAAGAACAAGGACTCTTGGGAAGAAAAATTAGAATTCCCACATGAGTCATGGGATGTGTTTTCAAAATTTTAAACCATACAGAGTCCTAGGGCCACTCTCTGAAATTTAGATTCAGTAGTTAGGGAGGAGATTTTCGTAACTGATCCTTTTACAAATCCCCCCCCATGATGATGATCAAACAGATTTTTTTTTTTTTAAAAAAAACCTAGATTATATGACTTCTAGAGTGGATTCCAACTCTTCTATTCTCCTAAAAATTTTCATTTTCCAAATAACTGTGTGTGTTTTATATGCATCTCACATTGGGTCTATTAACAATCTTAGGGACTTTTAATATATTTTATTTAAACTCCATGCTCTGGAATACCCATGTGTGCATTTTATTACTATGAATATTTACTTTTAGTCAAAGGTAGAGTCAAGTTGTTCCTGAGAATTTTCAGGAATATATATGTCTATAATATATATAATATACATATTTATGTATATATAATGTATAATGTATGTATAAAAATATACTTTAAAATCCTCCTTAAAATTGTTCTATCCTCAGATACGTATTATGTGCTTTCACTTTTTGCTGAATACTGAGTTAAATATCACAGGGTAGTGCTACTGCTTCTCAGACCCTGCTCACACCCCAGCCCCCAGCCTCATGAAGGTCTTTAGGAAACGCACTGCCAACTCCCAGCCTCAGAGACTCTGTGAACATCGGGCAGGGCCTGGCAATCTGTCCTTCCTAAAAAGCTTCAGTGATAAAAGGCTTTCCAAGTTTGAAATCATTCTGATGCAGGGAACAAACTAGGGAAAGAAAATGGGATCAGTTCCTATCCCGGCACCAGAGAAGCTTTGCTCGTGCCTAAGTGTGAGGCTTTTCATTTACAAAAGAATTTTGTCTTTTATAAATTGACAAGTTTGATTTCAGGGGCTTCAAGGGAGGAAATGATACAGGTAGAAGCAACGGCTAGAAAGACTGACTGGCATCAGTGGGTTAATCAGTTCCGGTTCTACCTCACCAGGTGTGGTGGGTGTCAACACGTGACCCAGGAGGCTCGGGGACCAGATCCATCATTTGTGCTCCTTAATTGTTTCTCGGGGTTTCATGTGCGTCATGGCCATTACTGCTAATGGAAGTTGTGTGCACTCAGCAAGGGACAAGACCCCTGATAATTGTAGGACTCTGTGTTTGAAAAGTAAAGGCACATTTAATGTTTTACACTTTCGAAAAGTCTTCCTGTCAGCCTTATTAATTTGCTCTTATTTTGGTAGTCACTGTTCTTTCATCTGAGTTGTTATTTTAAAACGTGAAAGGAGCCTAAATTAGTATTATACATTTTAAAATGTACATTTGCACCCATCATAAACTTTAATTTATACTTTGGACAAATAATTGTAACAGTTGCTATAAAATCAGTTATTTAATAACAGTTTTTACTACTATATTGAATGCAGCAGGAGACAGGCTTAATAGCCTCGTGTCCACAACAAATTTCCAGCTATTATTGGAACATCCATGCCTTTGAAAACTCCACAGGCCAGCCAAATTCCTACTGATTGCATTATTCGAATCTTGCTAAAGACTGGTTCACCACGTGCACACAGTAGTTTTTTACTGAATACATCTGTTTCTCCAACTTCAATTTATTTTGCTTTCTTAGATTTATATCACTATAAAAACTACTGTTATTTTCAATAGAATAATTTTCCATAATCATATGTGCCCCTTCGTGGGACATCTGCAATTCAGTTTCAAATTCAGTTCAATTCAGTGGGTAAATGAAATACAATTAATACTTGTATTTGTAGTAGTTAACATAAGATTTCAAGGGGGAAGAAAAGCAAATTTTAGACATATGCCAAGATAGTTAAGTAAGAAAATTTTAATTGGACTATGTGAGATAAAATGTAAAATAAAAAATATCAAAATACGGCTGGGAGCTGTGGCTCACTCCTGTAATCCCAGCACTTTGGGAGTTTGTCAAGGTGGGTGGATCACAAGGTCAGGAGTTCGAGACTAGCCTGGCCAGCATGGTGAAACCCCGTCTCTACTAAAAATATAAAAATTAGCTGGGCGTGGTGGCGGGTGCCTGTAGTCCCAGCTACTCGGGAGGCTGAGGCAGGAGAATTGCTTGAAACTGGGAAGCAGAGGCTGCAGTGAGCCGAGAGAGCACCACTGCACTCCAGCCTGGGGGACAGAGCAAGACTCCGTCTCAAAAACGAAACAAAACAAAACAAAACAAAAGTACAACTTGATCTCTCATTTTGGCAACTTGCTTTTAAAAAATACGTTCCATTTTCTTAAAAGTATGACTATAGCTTCGAGTTCCTAATCCTAAGATAACTTTGATTATCTGAATTTAAGAAACTATGAAATTATTAAATCCAATTAAGTGAAATACTCAAATCGTCTAATTTATTTTTGTATTTTCTGTAATACCCAGTGTAGCACTTTGCACATGGAAATAGAATGCAACATGTGGGTGGATAAATGTAAGGATTTTTTTCAGGAAATGATTACATCTTCTTGAACTTGAATCATTGGTTTAGTGGGCATCAATTTTTGACAAATCAAATGGTTCTCAATATTTAAAAATTTGCAATACCTAAAAATAGTATGTAGAAGTAAATGAAGACCAACCAAATGAGAACAAGCAAAGGATATTTATACAGAGCCTGTTATAGCAAAGGAGTCAGCCACCATCACTTGTATTTTGCCAAGACTCGAAGGCAAGCAGAGGAGTGGGAAGACTTTATAGTGGAGAAAAAGTAGGCTCCAGGTGTGCCCTGATTGGAGGCCACTGGCCAGGGAAATTGGAGGCTGCTAACTGGGAGCAGGGCATCCTATGTGATTCATTTGGATCGTGTATTTGGCTTTCTCTGATTGATCCTAAGTTGGAAGCAGGAACAAAAATTAGGAAAGCTGTCAGTTATTAATCAAGTTCTGGACTTTTGGGGCTGAATGCTACAGAGGTTATTTTTTAATTTCCTGCACTGGTTGCTAGAGAGAGTAGTCTGACTTCCTATAGGTCAGAGTTACAGCAGACTGCTTTCACAGACTGGTTAATATAGAAAACTATTTGGCTTCCCCAGCTGGTTGCAGGAGATTGTGCATCAAAGTTATATTTTTATACAGATTCTGGCCACTGTTCGTTTGTAGATTTAGTACCTTGAGCTCTTAGAAATGGGGCAAGTTGTATAATTCAATGAACAAAGAAAAAATTCAAGGTGAGAACCTATAATTTTGTCCCTTGTCCCAAAAATGTAGTTTGGCAATTTAGTTGACTTGTTAGGAAATTTAGTTTATAGTTGTATTGAAGTTACATATGCTCAAAATCTCTAGTAATGAATGCAGTATCCACAACCGAAACACACACATATGCATTTCCCTTTCTGAGAGATAGTAATTTCAACTTTGTTGGCCATTTACGTTGGTATAGACCTTCACATCTCTAACTATCATGTTTATACTGTTAATTTAGGTCTTTGCCATTGACTCCCACCTTGGGAGATAAGAATTCAGCTCTTTATTTTTCTAACACCCCTCACCACAACCACCTCTCTACTCCCATACTGCAGAAACGCCACACTTCTGTCCTCTCAATAGAGTTCTATGATACTTTTGGTCAGGGAAATATTCATTGTTAACATTATTATGACAACCAATGCTGTTTGTAGCTGAGACACTATTGTATAAGGTGGTAACATTTCCTTTCCTTCCTAACATTTTAGAGTTAATAATAGACTTGTTTTTGCTGGCTTAAGTTCTAATCATCTAATTTCTACCACCAATTCATTCCAAATTCTACCCATAAATATTTATATCTCCTCACTATGTCTAGCATATTAAGTGTTCTGTCAATTTCATCTTCTTGACGACATCTCTCATGGATCCTCTGATCCAATCCAGTTTTCACTAACTTTTCTGCACAGTTCTCATCCCTGTATTATAAGCCTGAGAACTTTTTTGGCCTCTGTTATGTCGAATCTCTTGTATCCCAAATTCTATACTTTTTTTGAGAGAGGGTCTCTCTCTGTCACCAAGGCTGGAGTGCTGTGGTACGATCACAATTCACTACAACCTAGACGTCCTTGGCTCAGGTCCTCCCACCTCAGCCTCCTGACTAGCTAAGACCACAGGCATATGCCATCACCCCTGGCCAATTAAAAAAAATCTTTTTTCGAGATGGGGGTCTCACTATGTAGGCCAGCCTGGTCTTGCACTCGTGGGCTCAAGTGATCCTTCTGCCTCGGCCTCCCAAAGTGCTGGGATTACAGACGTGAGCCACTGCACTTGGCCATATTTATTTTTTATTAGGGTTTTTCCCCAGTTTTCTTGCTGGGGGTGGGGTCTCTGGTTTTCCACTCTTATTTAAAAGTGGGCATTATTTTATTTTTTTCATAAAATTTTAAGTTCTGGGGTACATGTGCAGGATGTGCAGGTTTGTTACGTAGGTAAACATGTGCCATTGTGATTTGCGGCACAGATCAACTCATCACCTAGGTATTATTAAGCCCAGGATTAGCTATTCCTAATTAGCTATTCAACCCCCTAAGAGGCCCCAGTGTGTGTTGTGCCCCACCATGTGTCCACATGTTCTCATCATTCAGCTCCCACTTACAAGTGAGAACATGTGGTGTTTGGTTTTTGGTTCCTGCATTAGTTTGCTGAGGGTAACGGCTTCCAGCTCCATCCATGTCCCTGCAAAGAACATGATGTTGTTTCTTTTTTTTTGAGACGGAGTCTTGCTCTGTTGCCCAAGCTGGAGTGTGGTGGTGCGATCTTGGCTCACTGCAACTTCCGCCTCCCAGGTTCAAGAGATTCTCCTGCCTCATCCTCCCAAGGAGCTGGGACTACAGGTGTGCACCACCATGCCTGGCTAATTTTTTGTATTTTTAGTAGAGACAGGGTTTCACCATGTTAGCCAGGATGGTCTCAATCTCCTGACCTCGTGATCTGCCTGCCTCGGCCTCCCAAAGTGCTGGGATTACAGGCATGAGCCACTGCACCCGGCCGATGTTGTTTCTGTTTATGGCTGCATAGAATTCTGTGGTGTATATGTACCACATTTTCTTTATCCAGTCTATCATTGATGGGCATTTGGGTTGATTCCATGTCTTTGCTATTGTGAATAGTGCTGTGATGAACACACATGTGCATGTATCTTTATAATAGAATGATTTATATTCCTTCGGTTATATACCCAGTAATGAGATTCCTGGGTCAAATGATATTTCTGCTTCTCAATTTTTGATGTATGTGGAGGGGAAAAGGCTGACTGTCAGCATTCTGAGAGGTGAGAGGAAAGAAGGGTTGAGATGTTTCAACATCCATCACTTGCTCTGTCACATAAACTTATTTTCAACTGAGGCACACAACCTCAGTTGTGCCAGAGTCTCCACTAGTGGGAACACCTTCTGTTAAAACTTTGTCAGAGAATTAACCTCTCATCTTCAGCCAGAGTGGTTAAGAGGCCCCAACTCACCTCAGCTAAGTGGACAACGGATAATTTGGGGGAAGGGCAGTTCACTACATTAAAAAATATTTAACCAGTCCTCCTGGTTGCGGCCTACTTTAAGCTCCAACTCCTGAGGCCTTTGGCACTTCTTTTGTGCAGATCAGAACACTTCTTGGGTCTCCCAGATGCTGGCTGGCTATGGATTCGTTTTTCTTTGCTCTGTTGAGTCAGTTGCCACTCTTTTTTTCCTGCTTTTCGACTCTCAAAAGTTTGTTGCTGTTGACTTCTCTTGCACTCTTTGCCTTTGTGGCTTAATTATACTTCCCTTATCCTTCTATTGTTATTATTTTAAGCTTTCAGGAGGAGGTAAAGGTAAAAGTGTGAGTTCAATCTGCCATTTTAAACCCAAAGCCCTGATAAATTATTTGACTTTTCTGCTCCATATTTTCCTATAAAAAGGGCCTAAAGTAGAGGCTAATGGTAATATTCATAAGTCATAATTTTCATCCACATAGCACCTAACAGCACACTAAGTGTTTCACATACATCTCATTTCATCCTTCTGATTCTTTCACAAATCAGCAAGTACAGGTATTGTTAATCCCTTTAACCTGAGTGGAAACTGGATCAGAGAGGTTCCTGTGTGTCCCAAGGTCACACTGATAGCAAGGGGTGGAATCAGGACTGTGAATTCCCAAGAGAAGCATCTGTGAGTCACGTGGCCTGATAGAGCTATCTGAACATAGAGAGGACAATTAGAACAAGAGGGCACTAGGGCTGATTCTGGTTGCCGATTGAATATCTGTGAAATTTGACAAAAATGACAGTATTATGCAGGAATACGACATCTACATTTCTACCAAGCAAATATTTTTGTTTAAAAAATCCAAGTAAATCTTTTGGTAGGGAAACAAAATGAAATATAAAAGTTCAATCAAGATTTCAAGACACCAGCTTAGTTCCCTGGTAAGGATGTGTATGATACAAGTCATGATCTAAGCACGAAGCTCTATTGCTTAGGGTTAAATACTGATTTTTTAAATCTCAGATGTTCCCTGGGAATCTTATTACCTTCAAGGCTATTCTTCCACCCTAAAGTAGCACTGAAACACAGAAGTGAGCAGGCAGTATGTGCCTGTACCATCTGCTGGAATCTCTCTTTTTCTGCTGAGCTATAAGGCTCACTCTGAAGAAAAATGCAGGCAACCTTGGGACTTACACTCCTTCGCTTCTTCCTGATTCTGTTATTTTAATGTTCATCCTCATTTTCAATCAATTAACACACACCCATGAAGTGCCTCAGTGAGAGATCCCAAAGGGGATGCAAAGAAGAAAAAGGCAGTCTCTGCCTTAAAGAGGTCATCATCTTTCCAGGGAAGCAAAACATCACATTGTAGCTATATTGTAGTGAGGCCAAGATCACACTTCCCATCAAAATAGTCACATCCCATCAAAATGATCTTTCAGAATCATTCATTCATTCATTCATTCATTCCACATCTAGCTTCTGCCCTGTGCAGCTATGGAATTACTATGCCTGACCTAGTTAAATTAGTGCCATGTTGAACTTGGGATTTCTTTGAGTGCTCTGCCGTCTTCTCAGACTATTCTCTAGAGGTGGGCCATGAATCCCGATATTCTTGGACAGCTCTACATTGATGCCTTACCCCTTAGCTTTAATTTCATTTCCTCCCCCCGACTTTTTTTTTTTTTTTTTTTTTTTGAGACAGAGTCTCATTCTTTTGCCAGGCTGGATTACAGTGGCAAGATCTTGGCTCACTGCAACCTCCAACTCCCAGGTTCAAGTGATTCTCCTGCCTCAGCCTCCCGAGTAGCTGAGACTACAGGAGTGTGCCCCCACACCCAGCTAATTTTTGTATTTTTAGTAGAAAGAGGGTTTCACCATGTTGGCCAGGATGGTCTCAATCTGTTGACCTCGTGATCCACCTGCCTTGGCCTGCCTTGGCCTCCCAAAGTGCTGGGATTACAGGTGTGAGCCACCGCACCCAGCTCATTTCCTTTATTCTTTCAGTTATTTACTGCAGTAGAAAGGGGATGGTTTTCCACATCCTCTCTGATGTAAGCTTACACAGTATATCCTCCTTCCTGAGGTGACAGTACCCTGCGCTCTTACTAGGGCCATCGTTTATACCATGGGCAGGGAGAAAGCCCTGCTTATCAGGAATACAACAAATATTCTCTCTCTCACCCTGAAAATTAAGCATTATAAAGGAAATAAACAGGTGCTAAGAAAGAGAGTGAGAGGAGGGACATATATTCAATGGGTGGCTAGAGAATCACTTTCTGAGAAGACATTAACTGGGGAACCTGAAGGTTGAGGAGAAACCAACCATGCAAAAGTATGGTTCCTAGGCAGAGAGAACCAAAAATTAGTGCCAAAGAAATGGCACAGGTAATGTTGATAATTGGGGAAGACAAGTAGGTGGGGTTTGAGCTGGGCCTGTTGGGCAGTACTGAAGGTTAGTTCACTCAATACCCATTCCCAGTCCCATTCTCCCCTCCCTTCCTCCACTGGAGAGGAAAATGAAGGACTAAACCTCCCCCTCCACTGAAGCAAGCATGACCATAGGGCATCATTGTGGCTAATGAGCTGTAGGAGAAAACCTTTAGGAGGCCTTCCCTTCTGGAATAAAATCCAAAGGCCACTGGAATAAGTCATTTTTGTCCGTTGCCTTTCCTCTTTCTTCTGTCTGGAATACCGAAGGAGGTACTTATATTTTACAACCCGGAGAATGAAACTGACATGCAGGAAATGTCCAAACAGGGAGACAGAAGGAGCCTGGTTCCTTCCTGGCTTTGTGATGTGGCTGCACCACCTGGACTGCCTACCTCAGATTTTTTTTTAATGTGAGAAACTAAACCCCTTTATTTGTTTAAATAATGACAACAGCAAATGTTTCTAGCACTTTCTAGGTAGTTTATATGAATTCATGTTTAATCCTCATGTGAACCTTAAACAGTGACTACCATTGTTATCCCAATCCTTAGATAAGGAAGCTGAGGCATGGAAAGGTTGAATAATTTACCTAAGTAACTCAGCAAGTGGAAAGGCTGGACTTTGAAAATAGACAGTGTGCCCTTAACCAATGTTCTACCCCACTGTTGGCTGGGTTTTCTGTTATCCACAGATTGTCTCAGTCCTAACTTATACATCTTTGATGGATGAATACAATTTAGATGGGAGCTTTTAGATCATTATCTAAACTAGATCAGTGTAGCATGAGGCCAGTGGATGGCAAGTTAGACAACAATTTGATGGAGAGTTTATGGTAGAAAAAGTGACAAAGATGGAGATGGAAAATACAGCAGAATAGGTAAGAAAGGGAGCTCTGGAAATGAGAATATTTGCCTACAAATCACAGCTCTACCAGTTACTATTAGCTGAGTGACTGTGGCCTAATTATGCTGCCTTATCTTTATAACATCTAAGTCATTCTAGCTTTAAGCCTCAGTCTCCTCATCTCTAAAATGGGCATCAAAACTGTACATGACTTTCAGAGGTTTAATGCCCTAGCAAAACACTTCATTCATAGTGAGAACTCAGTAAATGTTAGCTTAAAAAACATACTGAGATAAGTTTGAATGTTTTCCTCTGCAGCTTGTCTCATCTTGACAGTAATGACTGTCTAGAAATTGTCAATTCCAACCACAACATTTGGAAACTTTAAAATATCAAAGATGAAGAGAGACTAAAGATGATCTTTTCTTTGATGTTAGCATTGAAATGTTTTTATTTTTTTCATATTCTGTTGGAAACCCAGCCTTATTACAGATCAAGGACCTAGGACGCCATTGTTGCAATAATTCAATCTGAGGTAGGAAAGACATTGTTAGCATAACGTTTCTTAATAGTATTAGTCAAGCTGAGTTTTTAGAAACATACCGATCAGCTTCAAAGGATTTGTTTTAAAGAAAGTAAAATAAAAAGGAACTATAAATCCATGGGAACATGATAAAGTACTATAATTTCCACCCTGAGTTTTGGAAAATCTGACGAACCCCCAAAATGTGTTCTGAGGAAAACAGTTGTCTCAGACAAAGGCACAAGAACTAATATGAAATGTTAGTTCAAAGGCTCTGGGCAAAAAGAGGTACACGGGGACAGACACTGTCTCCTTTAATGAACCCTCACGTGGAAAGTAGCTGCTACTTGGTGAGCTGCCACCTGTGCCTTTGAACTGACTGTGATTCAAACAGTGAAGTGTCATTTCATACCCACTGAGTGAGCCAGCAGATCTCTAAAACTTCCCAGCTCCAAAAAGTTCACAGAAAGCATTTTCTTCTAGTACTTCTTGGAGACTTAAATAAAAGTAGAGAGACTATACAGTGACCTCCAGAGGGCTCTGATAAAATCTTCATAAATTGGCTTTTTGCTTTTTCTAGAGATGATTAACCAGTCTGAAAACTATTGCCAATATGTGTGTGGGCAGGTGGTTACTATGTCTACACCGTGGCTGCAGCCACTGGTCTTGTAGATGGAACCCTGCTTCCGGACAGGAAAAAGCCTCATCCGGTCTCCTGTCCCCAGGGGACAGGGCAGTCGGGCTATTCTGGTCAGCAGACTGCTTTTGTGTAGGAAGTTGTTTCCCCTAGTTCAGGATGCAGGAGTGGAATGAGAGGGTACAGCGTGACCTGTTGCCCCAGGGGCCCTCGCTGTCAGGCAGCCCTGGTGTTCTGCCCGCACTTCGATCAAGGAAGTCACCAGGAGACCTGCAGATACAAAGCAACTCTCAGAGGGGATCTGACTGGTGTCAGGGACCTTCCATCAGGTCATTTCCTGGGTCTCCCAGTTCCTAGGAGCACAGGCTCAGACATGGCTGTAATACTCATATTTTCTGGTACGGTATATTGAGATTGCCTCGTAAGATCTGCCCTGCTACTGATCCCGTGACTACAAGGAGAATTTTTAGAGATTATCAACCTACCTAGTCATTTCACCTAAAATAGAGAATAGGTAAAAGTTCCAATCAGAAAAAGATTTTTATAAAAATGTGACCTATGTGTAAATTGTGAACTTTTAGTCCTATTTGATAAAACTAAATAAAAGAGCTTCATGAGAAACCCCGTCATAGATCTTAGATCATCCTTATTCGTCAATCAAAGTGTAGTAATTGAGGGCCCAGTATACTACCTTCCATGTGCATAGGCTTTCCTTGTTTATAAAGAACTTTCACACACACTGTCATTGGCTCTCGTACAACACAGTGAAGGTAGACAGCACAGAAGTCATTCTCATTTTGAAGATGGAGAAACACTAAGGGCTTGCCATGATAAACCATGCAGTTTTACTGGTGCTGAGTCTGGCAGCTGATATAAACTATTATGCCCAGAAAGAAGAGTGTGACGAGAAAGGACAGGAACATCTATTGGAAAGTCTTCTCATCTAAATAACTGGGCCCAGTTAGATATTTCCAACCCATCTGCACATGTATAAAACCCCAGCGTGGAGTTTATGCACGGTCAGTTCTCTTTAGTATTTAATTTAAAAATCATTGGTTAATATCATCAACAACAACAACTTTTACATCACTAATGATATGCCAGGAACTGATTTTTTTTGAGACAAGGTATTGCTCTGTCGCCCAAGCTGAAGTGCAATGGTGCAATCATGGCTCACTGTAGCCGTGACTCTAAGGCTCAAGTGATCCTCCCACCTCAACCTTCCAAGTAGCTGGAACCACAAGCGTGTGCCACCATGCCCGGCTAATTATTTACTTATTTTGTATAGAGACAGGGTCTCACTATGTTGCCCAGGCTGGTCACAAACTCCTGGGCTCAAGTGACCCTCTTGCCTTGGCCTCTCAAAGTGCTGCGATTATAGACATGAGCCACTGTACCCAGCCAGGAACTATTGTTTTATTACAATACTTATTACATTATTATTTAATCCTCACAACAACTCTGTGAAGTGTGGACAATGATTATCTTTGTTTTACAGATAAGGAAACTGAAACACAGAGAGGTTAAGTGAATTTCCCAGTGTCACACAGGGTAACAGTGTGAGAGGCTGATAACGTTTTCCTAACATAAAAAAGAGTATGCAATACACTGCCTCAGCACCAACAATGCAGAGATTAATTTGTATTCTGTGGGTAATGTGAGCAAAGCAAAGAACTAAAACCTATTACCTCTCTGCTTTTAATCAGGCCACGAGAAGGAATTCCTGGGGCATCTAAAAAATTCATCCTAGTGGTTTAAGCCTTTATACAAAAGTGGCTTTGAACTATGCTTGGATGAGCTTTGCCTTTTGTCAGTGACAGGTTCTGACCCTAGGTAGGATATGAACAGCCACAAAAAAGGGCACCTGCTCCCTTTTTGTCATTTGTTCAGGTGAAACAGGGCTTCACTGGTGACAGTTTAAATGACCTGGTTTCTTCTGACCCCTGTGAAAAACTAATGATGTGTTTTTCATTTTCATCCCATTTTCCCTGGTTTCATGTATACACATTCAAAAGGTGAGGGAAGCTGTGAAGTGAAGTCAGTCCTGGGTGAAAAGTTTTATTTGCTCCTCTCATGCCTGAAGCTAAGTAAAGTCGACGCAAATCGTGCGTGTGCACAAGGACAGGGATCTGCATATCACGTGGCCGAGGCCCCACTGCTGCGTGTGCCTGCACAGTCCTCTGAGGGAAAGAATAATGGGGGCGAGATGGGTGGGGAGTGGGATGAGGCACTACTCACTCCCAGCTTTGCTTAATCAGAGATCAACATAATAAATAATCAAGTTTGCTCAGCGCCTCAGAGTTTACACAGAGCTTTCACATATAATTCCATTTCTACAAATCAGGAAGTGGAAATGAACTCATTTAACTCACACAGTTGGGATTCAAATGAAGTTGGACTCTAGGTAGTGCTCTCTCTGTCTGTCTTTTATCCCTTCCTTCTTCCCTTCCTTCCTTACCTTCCTTTCATTCTCCTACCTATCCTTCCTCACTCCCTTCCTACAACTTGCTATCCTTGATAAACAAAAGAGAATATATCATTTTGGAAACCTATACAAGAATGCTTATTTACCTTTTCCATTTCTCTCAAACCACACTTTCATAATCCCAACATGCATCTAAAAGTGAGAAGCAATCATTTCAGCAAGGCCTAGATAAGAAAACATGAGCAATGGAAACAATGACAATCTTTTCTTTTTCCATCTGGTTACAAGTGAGTGACCTTGGGAGGTATCTAAATGATCATTTTGTCCATGCTTCTTGGCAAATACTTCGGCTAGTTTAGGAACTTTCCGCACGGGGTTAACCTCCTAATTCAACATAACGTTTTGGGTAGGTAGGGATAGGTTATGGTCAGATCAGTTTTCATTTTTATATTTACATTTTGACTTTAATGGGGTTTGGACAAATCTCAAGAGCAGAGTTACTGTTGCCAGGCACCAGCACCGCACAAGTACAGCCAGCAATTCTGCCCACCAACTGGCAGGATGGGCTCCTGCACCGGGCATCACAGACCTATAAAAATACATTTATTAAGGAACATACAGCCACTTCTGTCAGTAGGGGTCTGGTGCTCAGTGTTAAGACTGCATAAAACATAACCCTAAACCTTTGCTTTCAAAACCAACACTGTTAAGGCCCCAGAGAAACACTTTTCCCCTACAGCCCCTTGTCCTTGAAACAAAGGCGACTGCGTCCCACAACCTGAAGATTTGCAGGGTGTGCTGCTGCTGACGTGGAAGACGGACGCTCCTAAACGTGTGGATGATGTATAGTGGAGGCGCTTGATTAAAAGAAAAGTCCAATGAATTAAACTGTCAAAACCTTCCTTTTAGATAGCAAGCAGATCATACAGTCTTAAATAATGAGGATTTCCTAGCAATTCCAAACATCCATTTTCTTGCTTCTCTTTTTGTTCCAATTCATGGTTCTGGAAGAAGTCATACAGCAGTATAGTATTTGCATGCAGTTGAACATGGTGATTGGCCAATATTTTGCAAAATTAAATAATTAATGTTACTGTTAAAATGGTAGATGTGAAGTTATAACACATGAAACATAATACTGATTATTTATGTTAACAACCAGGTGGACAATGAATGCTGGAATTGCTAAGAAGTTTATGTTTTATTTACACATTAATAAGGTGTAATTACATTTCCAAATATTAAATAAAATGTTTATACTTTAAAAAACAACTTTTATTTCAGTGTTTATATTCATTGTCATAATTTGTATTTTGCATTTTCTTTTTTTTTTTTTTTTTGAGATGGAGTCTCGCTCTGTCGCCCAGGCTGGAGTGCAGTGGCTGGATCTCAGCTCACTGCAAGCTCCGCCTCCTGGGTTTACGCCATTCTCCTGCCTCAGCCTCCCAAGTAGCTGGGACTACTGGTGCCCGCCACCTCGCCCGGCTAGTTTTTTGTATTTTTTAGTAGAGACGGGGTTTCACCGTGTTAGCCAGGATGGTCTTGATCTCCTGACCTCGTGATCCGCCCATCTCGGCCTCCCAAAGTGCTGGGATTACAGGCTTGAGCCACCGCACCCGGCTGCATTTTAATTCTAATAGATAACTTTAAATCATTTGAAAGAAAACTTTTAACAACTATAGAAAAGTAATTCTAATTTTCTGAAATAAAAAAAGTAATTTACATTTGTGGTATAAGTACATACATTTTGTATGATTTGACTACATTAATCATTTATTTTTTTAGAATTGGGATTTCATTCTTCACCCAGATGGAGTGTAGAGTGCACAGCTCATTGCAACCTGAAACTCCTAGGCTCAAATGATCCTCCAGCCTCAGCCTCCTGAGTAGGTGGGACTACAGGGATAAATTACCATGTTTGACTATTTAAAAAATTGTTTTGTAGCGACAGGATCTTGCCATGTTGTCCAAGCTGGTCTAGAAATCCTGGCCTCAAGTAATCCTCTGGCCTCTGCCTCTTGAGTCGCTGGGATTACAGGTGTGAGCCATCTCACGGGGCCTGAATAAATGAATCTTTTAGATTAATGTTGTTCAATAGCGCTTTCTATGATGAAGGACTTGTTCTCTCTCCATGTTGTACAATACAGTAGCTCTAGCCATGTGAAGCTACTGAGCATTTGAAATGTAGCTAGTGCCACTGAGGAACAGAACACCTGAAATGCTGTTAGGTGCTACCATACAGAACAGCAAAGCTGTCAATCACTGCTGTCAATGGAACACAAATTCAGTGAAAATCTCGATTATAACAACATAGTGATTTTACTAAAGAGAAATATCAATTTTATAGAATAAATATATATGAATCATATATCTTTATTTTGTCACTTATCTATATAGCCTATCAAAGAAAATCTAGACATGTCTAATGTCTAGTAGATATGCATAATTCAGTTGCTGATATTTTGCTTTTTGTCATATAAAATCCGTAGGTGTTATCTTTCAATTTGGTTGTTATATGTATCAAGGTAGGAATATATATAGTAGTTTGCTAGCTTGATCAATAACTTTGAAATATTAGGCATATGGTAAGTGGCTATGCATTTGTACTCTTGCCCAAGCCTACCAATGTCAGGGGCTGGCCTGACAGCACCCCTAACTCTGAGCAGCCATTCTGCAAATGTCACTATTGTCCCCAGTGAGTCAGGAGTGAAATGTGGTTAAAACTAAATCTCTACTGCTGAAAAAACAAGTCAAAGCAAATGTCCCACTGGGAGGATTCCTACAGCATCCCTTCCTTAGAGGAAGTCCAATCCATTCATTTCAGCAGTGGACTTCCATTTAGGCTCAAAGGCTGCTCTGACCGGTTACCTATAAGAGGGAGTAAACTAACAGTAGTTGTCATGAATTGAGAGGGCAGAAGCTGCTGGCAAAAATCCCACCACCCTTTGAAATGTGGATGGAAGGCTGCAAAGGGTAGTCAACTTAACATTGTAAAGATAGAGAACAGGGGTAATTGAAATTTACAGACCCTGCCACTAAGCTTTAAGTAACAATCGGAAGGGACAGGGTTTGTAGAGGTTACCAAGGGGAGTCCTGTGGCAGCAGCAGTTGGAGTACTGGCAGGGCTTTCTGTCTACTGCCTCAGTGGCAGGTCCGAAGTGTGGTCCCTTCCTCTTCCATCCTGCTCCTCCTCGTCCCCCCACCAGGGGATTGAGTTTCCCTTGCCCACAGTCGTCACCTGCTTATTGACACATCCCATATCAATGTCTGCCTTTTTTCCCTCTGTCTTGCTGTCTCACCTTCCTTATAGTGATTTCTGGGATCACTTCCCCAATTCGAAACCACTCATAGTTAAAGCCCAACCTCCAGGTCTGTTTCTGAGGGAACCCAGCCTAAGACAACTTCCAGTACTTAGCACAGTGCCTGACATATGGTATTGCCTCAGTAGATATTTGCTGAAAGAATTAAAATACTTCGCAAATGAAATCCCACCCTAATATTAACTTCACCTAATTTAAAGAAATTACTTATCAAGATCAACTTTTATCCCCCTAGCTTGTACCTCTGTCCTCCCACTAGCAGAAAAACTCCATTGAAAAGCCTATTACTATTTTTTTTTTAAAAAAGCAAATTTGAACTCCAGTATAGAACACAAGTACATCAAAATTGAAAGCCTAGGTTGCAGATTTGACTATCCGCACTTGCTGATCTTGAAGACACTGCTTCCTTCCTGAGATTTCAATGTTCATTTCACAATTAAAGATAAGGTTCCATAAGCACATAGTTGGGAGAAGTGGCAGGATGATGTAAGGTCATCTTAACAAGTAAATGATTAATATAGAGACTTCTAAAGAACAGGTCTGGAAAGTATCTACTAAGTGGACTTCCTGAAGTAAGAGGAGTGTTGGTTGCTACACTAAAGGCAAAAATCTTCTAGTCCCCAAATTTGCCTTAGGAGGATGACAGCTCTATCTTTCTTGGTTCTGGTGTACATTGGAGACAGGGTCAATTAGAGAGTAGAATCCATTTATTTTTTGCGTCTTTATAAGCACTAGAAAGCAGTGAGCGCTGAGCAGAGGACCCCTCTTGTGGAAAAAGTGCAGGAGAACTCCCGGGTGCCTCTGCATCACCGGTTTGCCTTCTAGCCAGAATCATTGCTAGAACCCTGTCACTCAGTTACTTTGGTTCCTAATTTAACCTCTTCCCAACCCTTCTATTGCGTTCAGTTAGCTAGGCCAGGAGCTTACAGCTGTCTGGTTGGTGCTGGCTCAATGTGCTTATTCCCTGGAAGATAGAAGGATCACTTACAAAAAATTTTACAATTAAAATAAAAAATTTACTCTTTGCTGAAGCATTGTAAGGTTTTTTTATTCACTCAGACCCAAAATAGTAAAACTAAAATATTTCAAGACATTACTTGATTCACTCCCCACTTTTCTTTCTCCCGTTTCCCAGCACTTTCCACCAGATACAGAAACCACGGGTTATGTCCAAACCCTGGTTTTGGTGTGACCACCGCCTTCCGTGTACTGCCTGCGGCTCGCTCCGGGCCCACACGGGACGCCGAGGCATGATGAGGAGGCAGAACAGCAGAAACGGCTTCCCGGGCGCCACTGCTCGGGGCCAGCGGCGTGTACCCCGCGGGCCCGGCCGGGAGCGGGCTGGCGATCGCGGGGCTCTGCTCTCCCGGCTCCCGCGCCATCTCCCGGCGCCCGCCAACTTCGCTCCGCCCGCGGCGCAGAGGATCTCGCAGCCCTCTGGAGCCTCCGCGATCGCCTGGCTCGCGTTTCCCGCAGCCGCCGAGGAGCGCAGGCCCGGCGACTCCGGGTGCAGCTGGCCCTGTGCGGTGACATCGCCGTCCGGCGCCGGGCTCGAAGCCGCCTGGCTCAGCCCGCTGGGTCGCAGGCCGCTGGTCCCGCCCGGCAGCGCTCACAAACTACTCGCGGCTCGTGACCCGGGACAAACTTCTGGCGGCTGCACAGCCCCTTCCACAGTCACCCTCCCCAGAGCCAGCCACCAAAATAGAAGGCGCGGCCGGGGCGAGGAGGTGGGCGGGGGGAGCCCAGTGGCCGCTCCTCCCCGCGCGGCTGACGCCCGCTTCGGCGGCGGCAGTGGCGGTGGCCGCGGGGCCGCCCCCAGCAGAGCTCCCGGAGGCGCTCGGGCGCGGGCCGGCTGGGCGCGGGCGCTCACGCCCTCTAGCGGGCCGCGGCGGCGCCGGGCGGCCGTGACGTGAGCGCTCCCTTCAGCCGGCCTGCGGGGCACCGCCAGTCAGTCGGGGAGCAAGAGCCCCGCGCGCAGCCGGCGCGGGCTCGGTCATCGGCGCGCCGCCGCCCGGGGCTGGGCTCTGGGCTGCCTGTGGAGAGGCAGCGGGCGGGACGCGCGCTGCCACGGCCACGGCCACCGCCACGGCCACGGCCGGCAGCTCGGGTCCCGGGTCCCGGGCAGGGGAAGGCGAGAGGCGGCGAGCTCAGCCACCGGAACCGAGGGAAGATTTTGGCTCCGCGGGCTCGCCCTCAGCAACCTCTGACAGCGGCGCCAGACGCCGAGTGGGGCCAGGGACAGGGGAGGAGGACCCAGGACCCTGTGCCCGCGCCCCTGGAGCCGCTGGAGTTCGGACTTCTGCAACTGTTGGCACTTTGGGGGCTTGGCTCAGTGCTCTGCTGTTTACCCTGCCCTCCTCGCTGCCTCGGAACCAAAGCTCCCGGCCCCCACCGCCCTCGTGCGCCCACCCACCGCCGCCGGGGAGCGGCCCGGCGCGCACTCACCACCATGAGGAGACTTGGGACTTGCCTGGCGACTTTGGCCGGACTTTTGCTAACTGCGGCGGGCGAGACCTTCTCAGGTAAGCGGGACCGCCTCTGCCGTCCCCGAGACGCGCGGGCCGGCGCGGGACGCCCGGGACGCCGGCAGCTCCCTGGTGGTAGAGCCCTAAGGCTGGCGTCGGGGCCGGGCGGGAGGCGCGGCGGGCCGGACACGGCTTCTGCCTGTGAGCCGGGCGCTGGGCGAGGGGCCGTGGGGCTGGCAGGCGCCCAGTCCTCGGGCGGGCGGAGCGGACGAACCCCGAGGGCGAGCTCCCCAGCCGGGACTCCCAGCTCGGCTTCCGTCCTCCCGCGGCCTGGGCTAGTGCTCAAGGTTGGGCGGCTGCCACTATGAGTCCCTGGCCGGCTGCAAAAGGAACAGCAGAAAACTTTGCTTGAAGTTCCCAGTTGCAGCCACCGGGCCGCCTGGCGTAGGCGCTGCGCGGTCTCCACCGACCCCGAGCAGCGGCCGGGCCCAGGCCGCCGGTGTTCGGCTGCGCCCGCAGCGATCGCCGGGACCTGGCGGCCGCTTGGGCGGCGGCGATCTCCCGGTGTCCTGCCCTCCCTGTCGCCCCCTGCCCGGCGCGGTTGGCGACCCTGGTAGGTCCCCGCGGTCGCGCAGCGTCTGCGGAGAAGCCGGGGGAGTTCCTTGCCGGTCCCAGCGGGAGGGCTCGGCGGCCGCGGAGGGAGCGGGCAGGTCCCCAGGCCCTGGTAGCCACGGCCCTGCGCCCCGCTGGGCTCCCCCTCCCCACCCTCGGCCCCCTAGCGGAGCGCCGCGGCCAGCGGCAACTTGTTCACCCAGCCCGGCTGCTCGGGGGTCCCAGGTGGGAAGGAGAGGCACTGGCGGTGTGCGAGCAAGCGTGTGAGTGTGCGCGCGTGTGTGCCTGCACGCGCACGCGGGGGCGTTCTAAGCCCAGGGGAGCCCCTCATGGAGAGGATCTGTGGATCGGAGTCGGGGGTCCGGCGTGGGGCCGAACCCGGCACGCTGTCACAGGGGTTTACAACCTCCAGGATCACCTTTATTACCTGGATGACACAGGTGGATGGACAGCAAATGCTGGCCCATTTGCACACCTTTCTAGTGTTTATTAGATTAGTTTCATTAAGGTCCACATGCAGTGGGGGCGGTGGGCTTCCTTTTTCTTTTAATTAAAAAAACCTGCTCCTTTGTCTTAAACTTGGTTTTTGCAAAATAGGTCTCAGCGTTTGGGAACAAGTGAGTTGAATGAGTAAGTTGGGCTTTTTAAGAATTCGATGAAGGGGACTTTCATGAACAGTAAAGAGCATATTTTAAGCAGTAAAAACCTTTGGTTCTCTGGTGCGTGGAAACCTTTTTATTTTCTTGGGGTCCAGGACCATTGGCTGCTGGAGCTCTGGACTCACAGGCACATTAGTTGTGTCTTGTGTGTTGCTGATCTGCAGGACCCGTGATCACAGTTGGCCTCAGAGAAGGAGTGGAACTTGTAGGTTTTGAAACCCAAACCATCACCTTCAATACAGAAATATCCTTTCTCCAAGTTTTGTGTTTCCCTAACTGCCTGGTAATTGCGCGTGCTCCAGAGGATTGAACACAATGATGCACTGTCGTCCGATTATAAAACGGATGCAGAATTTGGTCTGCGTTCTTATTAGTGAATAATAGAGTAGCACTCGCCAATTTGAGAGCCTGGTAACTCATTAATATTAGAAGCCAAGTATGAGAGCCCTAGTGATGGTTTTCTCTTTTTTAAAATCCATAACTCCCTGCTTGGGATTTGTTTAAAGTTAAGCTGTGTCAAATATCATTTGGATGGATTTTTAAATTGCGTGCAAGGGGGTGGAAACAAATATTTATATTGCTTATTTAAACCATGGTTTCCTCATCACCAAAAAGGATTTCAGCCTCAGTTGTACTGACCCATGTCCTTGTTAAGGCTGATGTAAATGATCAGTCAAGCCAAAATAGACTTCTACTAAAATTTAGCCCGATTTTTCATTTGGAAGAAATGTATCTATTTGTTTGAGTTATCATACCATAAAGTGAAATGCGTTTTCTTATCTAGAAAGCCAGAGTTATCCTGGCATGTTCGTGGGTAAAGGGCAGCATCCAAGCCATGCCTCAGAAACGTTGAACTTTAAAAAATGTGAAATTGGATTAGCTGGGTGTGGTGGCGTGTGCCTGTGGTCCCAGCTGCTCTAGAGGCAGAGGCAGGAGAATCGCTTGAGTCCAGAAGTTCGAGGTTGCAGTGAGCTATGATGGCACCACTGCACCCCAGCCTGGGTGACAGAGTGAGAATCCATCTCAAAAAAAAAAAAAAAAAAAAAGTGAAAAGTGAAGTTGGCAAATTTCATATGTGCAAGGATCAGCTATGTTTCATTCACTTCATTATTTTTTTTTCTCTCCATATTGCATTTAGGTAGTACAGGTGTGACTCAGGGTTTTGTTTTTTGTTTTTGTATGTTGAGAAAGTTATTTCTGAATGCTAGGAGCGGCATTGACACATTTCTTTTTTATGTTTCTTCCAGAAATTGTAGTAATTGGCTGCTTTTCACTTGACATGGGAACAAATTTTAGAGATAGAAGAGCTAGACTGTAAGCTCCTTGAGGGCAAAGCCAATTTTCATTTTCTTCTGGCTTTCTCATAAGACATTTCTCATAGATTCTTAGATGTCACAGGCATTACTATTTGTTGAATAAATCACTAATGGGAATCCTGATCATTTGCACATGTTCAAATTGTGTGTGAATGGACCAATATATAATAAAATGGAGGGAGAGAAGTGATTGTTAAAAGTTAGACTTGGCTTGCCTTTTCCACACTGGATTCTTTTTAGACCAATGGACTAATCGTGAGGGTTTATAAATACATAATCAGTCAAGGGTTTTTGTATAACTCAGATATCATCTACACAAGGCACTCTGCCGTTTGCCTTCTGCAGTGCTCTCCTGTCCTCTTTTGGAATGAGTTTGGAATTGTTAAGACTGTTAATTAACCACTTCTGGAGGTGGACTACATGTGATTTGGATACCAGACATCAGAAATAGAATGCTAAACTTACTGGAAAAGTATTAGGATCTTGGTCTGTGATGACGTTGCTTACTATAATTATGTATTTCATTACAAAATTATGTTTTTGTTTTTGTTTTGTTTTGTTTTTTTTGAGATGGAGTCTTGCTCTGTAGCCAGGCTGGAGTACAGTGGCATGATCTCGGCCCACTGCAACTTCCGCCTCCTGGGTTCAAGCGATTCTCCTGCCTCAGCCTCCTGAGTAGCTGGGACTACAGGCGCGCACAACCACCACCGTCAGCTAGTTTTTGTATTTTTAGTAGAGGTGGGTTTTCACCATGTTGGCCAGGATGGTTTCAATCTCTTGACCTTGTGATCCACCCGCCTTGGCCTCCCAAAGTGCTGGGATTACAGGCGTGAGCTACCATGCCAGGGCTAAAAAATTGTTTTTTATCGTTACAGTTTCTAATTTGTTAGGCAAAATAATGGAGGTTCACTTTATATCTTCTAGGCCTTTAGTGTTCACTAAAAATAACTGGTAAGATGGTATATAAGTAAGATATGAGAAAGAAAGTTAAATCATTTTACTTTTGTTGGAAATTCTCTTTTGCATGGTGAGAAGCCAACGAGTTGGCAAGTTATTCCTCTTTGACCCAATTTCTTAAAAGCCAAGTTGCAACATATATTATATAATACAATGAAGTATTTAGTTCTACCTTATAATGGTTTTGATGTGTTAAGTTCTGGTAAGCAAGCTTTGGTTTGCAGAAATAGAAATACAGACTTAGCTCTTTGTTTCAGCTACAGTAGTATTTGACCTATATTAAACGTTAACATAACCTTGTGAATTTGGGACTCCTGTGGATAAATTAATTTTTTAAAATAATATTTTAAGGATGTTTGTAGGAAAACTGCTGAAATCTGAATAAAGCCTGTAATTTAGTTAGTAGTGTGGTACAAATGTTAATTTCTTAGCTTTGGTAATTCTGCTCTGTATATGTAAGATGTTAACATCAGGGGGAAGCTGGGTGAAGGGAGTGCTTGTACGCTTTGTATTGTTTTTGCAAGTCTTCTGTAAATCTGAATTTTTTTCAAAATACAGAATTTTAAAGTACCCTTTGCAAAGAGTGGTAATATATTTGTTTAGCAGTTAAGTTTTTTTCTTTTTCAGATAACTATAATCATAGCAGTTTACATTTTCAAGGTGTTTTCGCTAGATTGAAAATTGATAATGAAGAAAATACTTCAAATTTAAATCAGTGAGCATGAAAGAAATATGCTAAGAAATTACTATAACATTCTTAGTGTTCTGTATATGTAAAGAAGAATTGCTTGAGCATAATAAATTGTTCCGATCTAGAAAATTATAGGTTTTAGTCTCTCATGTTTTCAAAGGGTTATTTTTAAAGATTTTAAGAAAATAATCTATTGACATATAGTGATATATGGATAAGTGTGTATATAATTTGGGTAATGCAAAATGAATTTTCTTTAATGAGCAAGCAATTTGAATTACGTCTTCAGATTATATAAATTCTTTATAAATGAAGCATAGCCTAGCCTTTAGATTTGGTAAAAGTTGGTTTCAGAATTTAAGTAATTCTGTAACAGTTCTAGTCAATAGCTTTATTTAAATTTTTCATAATTCTCTAAGGATTGTAATATATTCTAGGAATTGTGAGGCTGTATATAGTAGAGGAACTATGTGTTAGATTAACTATTGTTTTCTTTCAATTTTTGTTTTAGATTTCATTAAGTTTTCTAGAATGAGCATGTATTATCTGAATATCCCAAGGCTTAGTTTTCATTTAGGGAATAAGGCATTTTAATGAGTTTTATGCTTTTCAACAGTGAAACATTTTTCTTAGGGGTTATGTCCACCATGCATTTTACTTTAATTCTGAGATTCTTCTCTTTGAAAACCAACTTTCCTACAGTCTCACTTTTTAGTGTGCTTACTATCTTTATGAATATAACATGCATGTTAATAGGCTTATTTTATAAGTGAGGGAAGGTTTAATTATTAATGTCTTTCTAACTCACAAATTAAACATTCTAAAGAGGTACAAAATAATGTAAATCTTGCATTATAAGAGGATGTTGCTTTTTTGCTTCCTAAAATACTGCGGTGGTTTTCAGTTTAGTCATCAGAAAGCCTGAGTTTACACTGTAGCTCTGAAAAACCCAGCAGAGAAAAATAAGTTGAGCTGCCTTGGGTGGGGAGGAGGAAAGATTTAGTCACCAAGCTTCCTAGTCTGTAGTGCCCCCATCATTGGTGAGGCGGCTGGCAAGGCCAGGGTGTAATTAAGGGGCTGGGAGTATGTGAGAGAAAAAGACAAAAACAGGATGAGAAGAGAAGTGTTGTGTACTCAGGTGTGGGATGTGACAGCCTCCAGAGATCCTAGCAAGGGAGGGTCACTCCCCTTGTGCCGCCCTCTTAGCTATAAAGGAGAAACACATGGAAAGTTGAAGGAGGGCCATGAAGAGTGGCAGTTGTGCAGGTAGATCACAGTAACATCCTGCCTCAGTGATGCTAGGTGGCTCTGGGGAGGGCCTGGGAAACTGCACCAGTGTTGATGGTGAGCTAGGTTTAAATCTGTGCTTCTCAAAACCTGCCGTCCACGAGGAGCATCAGGAGTCCTCCTTTCAAAGGCTGCTTCCTGGGGCCCAGCTGTGGTGATTCTGATGTCCACGACGGAGGTTCCCCAGCATCCCTGGGTGGTCAGGGTTTGTAAGAAAATTCGGCCACACTTGAAGAAACGTTGTCCTGAAAGAGGAGTTTTTTTTTTGTTTGTTTGTTTGTTTTTTTTTTTTTTTGAGACGAACTTTTGCTCTTGCGCCCCAGGATAGAGTGCAATGGTGTGGTCTCGGCTCACTGCAACCTCTGCCTCACTGGGTCAAGCAATTGATTCTCCTGCCTCACCCTCCCAAGTAGCTGGGATTACAGGCGCTTGCCGCCACATCTGGCTAAGTTTTGTATTTTTAGTAGAGACGGGGTTTCCTCATGTTGGCCAGGATGGTCTTGAACTCCTGACTTCAGATGATCCGCCCGCCTCCGCCTCCCAAAGTGCTGGAATTACAGGTGTGAGCCACTGCGCCCTGAAAGAGGAGTTCTTAAAGTGCTGTCATTGAGCCGTCCGCATCAGCATTACATTGAAAGTTGTTAGACTTGCAACCCTCTGATCCTGAATCTGCAACCCTGGAGATGAGGCCCATCGATCTGTGTTAGAACAAGCCCCCCATGGGATTCTGATGCGACCTGAAGTTGGAGAACCCTTGTTCTAAAAGAACTGAGATCTTCTACCTGCCCTATCAACCTCCCTTGATGAGAGCTGAAAGAGAACTGGGGGTAAAAATATCACGTCCATTCATTTGCTGCTTAGCCTCTTGATTAATACAGCCAGTATAACCAACATGGTGATGCAATTGTGTTGTCTCCGGCCAGACACTGGGGAAGAGACTAAATCCAGCCAGTTGTAAAACTCAAATGAATAAAAAAGTTTCCTGTGTTTTTACTTAGCACAATGTAACAATTAAATTTTGTTATAATGGTTAGCCATTGGAAATTTCCCTGGGTTGATACTTCATATAGGAGATATTTGTTGGCTTGTTATGATAAGCATGCAGCCCAGTGTGCTTATTAGAATATTTAATAGTGCTTATTAATAATTCTTTTTGAAATATTTAATTCAGGTAAATATTTATTGAGCACTTACATTTGTATGGCCTCTTTGTGGATGGTAATGGGCAAAGATGAAGATATAGTTACCACACTTTGAAAAGTTATTCATTTATTAAAAGTTTCAAAATCTACTAAAATGGAAAGAAACAGGGACTTTCTCAGGAGAGAACGGGAAGTTAGTAAATGTAAGATTTGGAATTCTAATGTGGAAATGTGAAACTTTGCCTTTGGTAATAAACTCAACTTCCAAATGGAAAATAAAGGTTTTTCGGCCGGGCGCAGTGGCTCAGTCCTGTAATCCCAGCACTTTGGGAGGCCCAGGCTGGTGGATCATGAGGTCAGGAGACCAAGACCATCCTGACTAACATGGTGAAACCCCGTCTCTACTAAAAATACAAAAACAAAATTAGCCGGGCACGGTGGCAGGTGCCTGTAGTCCAGTTACTCGGGAGGCTGAGGCGGGAGAATGGTGTGAACCCGGGAGGCGGAGCTTGCAGTGGGCAGAGATTGTGCTACTGCACTCCAGCCTGGGTGACAGAGCAAGATTCCGTCTCAAAAAAAAAAAAAAGAAAAAAAAGGAAAAAAAAAAAGAAAATAAAGATTTTTCTTGGACATTTATTTAAAGTACTGACAATGTGTATCCTAAAATTGAGCCTAATTTTTTTCTGAACCCCCAAAGACAACCATTGCCTCTCTGTCATTTAACACTCCAGGTAAATAAAAATAATCATGATGTCTTTTGACAGATTGATCCTGAACGCTTTGCAGCGGGCCTCTCTGAGAAACAGCTGGAGAGTGCTTCCCTGCTGCCGCTTGCTCCTGCTGCGATCCCCAGCTCATCACTAGGTGTAGCTGCGTCCCTAAACCCCCCTGCCTGAGCCCAGCAAGGCCCAGCCCCATCCACAGATGGCTTCCTGGACAGCTAAAGACAGGCGCGAGAGCGGACTTTCATCCGCTTACTTGTGTATCTCTAACTCTTTACTGTAAAATTGAATTCTTTAGTGGAAGTTGTAGTTCCGCTGCTACTTGTAGTGTAGTTTGTTGAAATTCAGCACTGATCCAGAGACAACTTTAGATTTACCTGCTACAGTCTTACTCATTTTTTTCTCTGCTGCGTCATATGTTGCTGCTAATCTGCATGTAGTGGTGAAACTGGAAGTAGTAGTATATATTTGCCAACTAAGTAAGCGTTCATGTTAACCTTTGGGGCCTTCTTGTAGTAGACCAGAAAAAGCAGTGGCGTGGATGGCTCTGGGTAGGTGTGTAACATCTTTAGGATATGGCTTGTCTGTACTTTTCTTACATCTGCAAGGAGTGACTTCTACAGCATTGAGGGTTAGGTATGTAATTCAAGAAGTCATGAAAATCTGCCTGGAAATCTGATTCAGCCATTTTTCCTGCTTAAAACTCAGAAGACTAATGAGTCATCAAAACCATTATATGAAACACAAGTGTTTGGCTTTGGGTTAGAAGTCAGGGCAGGGTGGAGAATCTGATTGAAGAACGCAGTGTGGCTTCCTTTTGAAATGGGGGCTAGCAGGGGTTGGAAATGACCTTGCAAGCTAAAAGAGCAAGGATTGCAGGACATGCAGGAGAGATGAATGAGAGGAGAGGAGTCAGAGACTTGTCAAGACTGATAAGGTTTTAGCATCTCCCTCTGAAGAAAAGGCCACTGTTTAACAGAATGATTTATTTCAACAAGCACCAGCCAAAGCAGAAGCAAAGCATTTACTTTTTATGGGCTGCAAAGCATAAAAGCTTATAAAGCATCAGTTTTTCAGATGGGTGAATATTCATTTTAATCTCTCTTTCTATTCAATATGCAGAAAGCAGATTTATTGCATACAATGAGAAGAGTTTATGTTACTGTGGGTTGCTCTGGGAGTCTGAGGTCCTGTTACTTCTCCCTGGCTTCCAGCTATGGAATCAAAATGGGCTCACAGGTAACGGGTAGGCTTTGACAGGGGGTGAGAAGGAATTGGACCACACCCTTTGTATAGTCTGTGGTTTTTTTTTTGTTTTATTTTTTTCTCAAGGAGTCTTGCTCTGTCATCCAGGCTGGAGTGCAGTGGCATGATCACTGATTATGGCTTAATGCAGCTTCGACTTCCTGGGCTCAAGCAGTCCTCCCACCTCAGCCTCCTGAGTAGCTGGGACCATAGGCACGAGCCACCATGCATAGCTAATTAAAGAAAAAAAACTGATAGAGACAGGGTCTTGGTACATTGTCCAGGCTGGTCTTAAACTCCTGGGCTCAAGCAGCCTTCCCAGGTCAGCCTCCCAAAGTGCTAGGTTTACAGATGTGAGTCACTGTGCCTGGCCCAGCCTGTTTTTGATGGATGCTATTTGTTCTCTTTTCAGTTTGAGTAGCTTGAGGTACTTTACATCATGTAATAAGCACATGCTTAAAATGGGCTTAAAGTGGACTCAGTGTGATGTTCCATCTAGATATACAATTATAAGGTGGTTTAAAGCATTCCTTTTAAAATACTCATAATGTGTAAAACCAAATTACTTAACAATTTTAGCATGTAGTAGTCACTCAATAAGTATTTGTTGAATGAATTAAGAAACAATTTAAAGAAGCTCCCTTGGAGAAGAAAAAAATCAAATAACTTATACTTAAGGCTTTTTTTTTTTTTTTTTTCCTGCTTCCTATCAAGTTTGACTTAGGTATCTCCAATAACCTTAACAATAGAACCAGGCTGTGTGTTTAGTGCCTGGTGCCATTAGTAATTTATAGGCGTATAGAGACCCAGTTGCTAAATTTAAAGGAAAAAGTGTTACCTTTTGTTAATTAAATATATAAAAGTAAGAGTGTAGTTTTATTGTGTATAATAAAAATGTATAAATCAGTTATTGCTATAAAGTAGCATTTTGAGATAATACTGATCACTAAAAAATGAAATTTACTATGTAGTAGATTAATCATGACTGTACTCTAGGGGGATTTGATTTAGTCACTGGTATATTAAAGGAACCATGCTATCACCAGAAAGAAGATTCCATGACAGGGAATAATATATATTATCTCTGCTGCCTTTTATTTCTGATATAGAATGAAATGAATTATACCTACACAGAGCTCAGACTGCATCATGATAACATCAGGCTCATCTTCATTACAGCAGGCATGTTCTCATTCCTTTTTTGATTCAGTGTAGCGTACTCTCAAGTGATAAAACTTAATAAAAAGAGGCTACTTTGACAACAACCTCATAAACTGTGTTTTCTACTTCCTCAACTTCTGAAGTCTTGAACACCAAATGTGGTGTAAAATTTCCACAGTGAGTTCAGGTCATTGGCTCCCGTTGGCATTGTGTTCCTTGTGTGTGTGTGTGTGAGGGAGGTTCTCCCTCGTCTCTCTGTCAGTCATCATTTTCATCCCATATATATGGCTTTGTAAAGAGCCTCTGCTCTTCTTTCTAACCTTGCTCAGTAGGCAGGGGCCCCTGTGAGACAGCTGGTTGAGAACCCTTGGTATGTTTGGAGTGCAGCATGCTTTGTCAGAGCGGGACAGGACACAGTGGGGGTCTGAGGCTGTGACATCAGCCGTGGGGGTCCCTGAGCTGTGGAAAGAAGGGCTGTAGTAGCCTTCCTGATACAGGTAGTATCCAGCCTGATACAGGTTGGATCAGGTCTTCCTGGCATTGAGTTCTCCTTCTGCCTCTGAGTAGCCATGAGGCCTTGGGGGTGTTATTTCATTTTAAAATACCCTGCAGGATGATGATGATGATGATGATGATGATGATGATTTTTAGACAGGGTCTCACTCTTGTCACCCAGGCTGGAGTGCAAGTGGTATGATCATAGCTCACTGCAGCCATGACCTCCTGGGCTCAAGCTATCCTCCCACCTCAGCCTCCTCGATAGTTGGGAGCATAGGTGCATCACTATGCCTGGCTAATTAATTTTTTAATTTTTTGTTTTTGAAACGGAGTCTCGCTCTGTCACCCAGGCTGGAGTGCAGTGGCGCGATCTCGGCTCACTGCAAGCTCTGCCTCCCGGGTTCACGCCATTCTCCTGCCTCAGCCTCCTGAGTGGCTGGGACTACAGGTGCCCGCTACCACGCCTGGCTAATTTTTTGTATTTTTAATAGAGATGGGGTTTCACCGTGTTAGCCAGGATGGTCTCGATCTCCAGACCTCGTGATCCACCCACCTTGGCCTCCCAAAGTGCTGGGATTACAGGTGTGAGCCACTGCACCCGGCCAATTTTTTTTTTTTTTTTTTTTTTTTTTTTTTTAAGAGACAGAGGTCTTGCTTTGTTGCCCTGGCTGGTCTCAAAACTCCTAGGTTCAAGTGATCCTCCCACCTGAGCCTCCCAAAGGGCTGGGATTACAGGTGTGAGCTGCTACGCCCAGCCTCCTTGCAGAATTATCGCAAAGACTAAATCAGAGAACCAATGCTGTGATGTTAGGGGCCCCTGAGGTGATAGGGCTTCATGTGTAATTAGTGGTCAGGATAAGACGGGTCCATCAGCCTGTTCCCCCATCCTCATGCAGATTACAGATTTAAGCATAGGAACCCTGTGCTTTCATAAGCGAAAAAGGGTTGAATATTGGCAATTTCACATGATTCAGACTAACACATCCCCTTTCTGGGTCCAAGGCTTTGCTAGTTGTGGTGCTGGGAGGTTGTATAAGTGACACAGAAGTATGTATATATGGTTATATATGTTTAGATTTTATAAACGGGGCCAACATTATGTTTGAAAAGAAAAAAGCCCCCTGAAATTAGCAAAATGATCACCTTAAAATTAGCATCATGAAAAGCCAGCACTGCTCAGTGCCATGGAAGGCACTGTAGGCTGGAGACCTGCATTACAGTCACCTGAAGCACTTGTTAAAAATGCAAATTCCTCGCCCCACCAGACCTACAGAGTCAGAAACTGGTAAAGAAATACCCCATATGATTTTGATCTTCATTAAAGTTGAAGAGCTACTGGAAGGAGAGTAACAGTGACTCAGAGACCCTGCCTGTGTATAGAATTTATCACATCTACCATGAGGAGTGTTAAGAAAGCATCTGAGGATTACTATTAATACATGAATTTTTACGTACCAAACTATAATTGGCCAGAGAGCATTTCTTTTATAAAGCAGAGGCTTTTCGGCATCAGAAGAGAAAATGAGTTATGAAACAAAGCACATTATAGAAACTTATCTGCTTCGTATCTATCTTGCAACTTGGTGACCTCTAGTAAATGTGGCATCAGTCTGGAACATTTAGAATATAGTGAAAGAATAAAGACATTTTGGAGTAATCAGAACACAGATGATTTTAGGTCTCTAAATTTGCAGATTGGAGCTGCATTTTGAGATGACTCATTCCGGGAAGATCATGAGACAAGATGATCTGCAAAGTATTTTGGGAAGATTATTTTCCAGCACTTAGTCCTTTACTTCGTGTTCATTGAAACATATGAACACTGTGGAATAATTTGTCTTAGGTGCCCCATAAGCATGGACCAAAAGCTTGGTGCTTTGATTGCAGTAGTTTTGAAAAGTCTCACAAACCTCAAAATGGGCATACTGGTCTGTTAAAGCATTTGAAATTTCCACTAGCTCATCATTTTGGCCAAGGAAGAAAGGTCTTTGTCAAAATATAGTCTCCAGGAGAGGTGGCTCATTAAATTATCTTAAATATGACATCTCTAACTAGCTGTCACTTCGATAAGTTGACATCTTTAGATTCTCCCTTGTAAAATGACATTTGATTCAAGGATCTCTCCGATATCTTAAAGAGTATGAGGATTGTCATCAGCTTATACCTTAGTTCAGATTAGTTTGTCAGATAGCACAGCATAAGAGAATGAGACTTGGATCATTGGGTCATTTTTGATAGGTGAGCATGGGAGACATCTAGAGCATTGGGTCCCATCTGAGAGAGTGCCTGATACAGCATGAGGTTGCTTGCTAACAAGGAGTGGGTGTTGGAGGGCTGTCTGCAAGATTGTAGATGCTTTGAACATTTGCCATAGGCTTCATCTGCTAAGCTGTGCACTTAGCATAAGCGAAGTTCACTCTTTCTCTCTGTGCTTGAGAATGTAGCTACCATTCACAGGTGACACCAAAGGCTCTTCAACAACTAGATTGTTAAGGCCTGTGGCTTCTTAAATATTGACAACATAGGTAAGCCTTATTTCAGGGGCTTAGCATTGGTAGTCATAAGTAATAACCATATATTGAGCACTAAGTATATGCTAAGTAGTGTGCTGAGAGGGTATGATATTCTCAAACGTATTGCCCCCCATTTACGAATAAAAGCTTGGCTGAGAGAATCGATGGAGACTTTGGGAGGTAAAGTCGTCTCCACTCCCAACCCAACCAGGTCATCTGAACATGGGGTACATGCGCCATGTCTGCCTCCCCATACATACCCAGAGTAGTGTTTTCCTGATTTATGCTTTACTTTGGTGCCATCCTCCTGTATTGAAGTTATACTCTAAAAAAAAGCATTTCAAATGTAGTGTGGCTGCTAGGAAGATATTAAGTGATGTTGTATGACATCATATAAAATCTGTATGGTGACCTTCTGGAGAGATTTCTTTCGGTTCAGGGAAAGATGTGATTCTCCTGTGCAGTTAGATTCTTCTTGTGGACACAGTGAGTAAAATAACCCATCAAGTTTCTTTTTTCCGTTGGCTGTTAGAAAGCCAGATTCAAACGCGTGTTTTGTAGTAGTTAGAACTTTTATATTGAACTGAAAACCTCAGTCAAAGCTGGCTTACATCAAACAGGGAATTTGTTGGCTCTTGTAACATGTAACAGAGAAGGCCAAAGGTGGGCCACGGGATTCCAAGTCTTCCTTGCTAAGCATCTTTTCTCTCTATGTGATGTTTCTAAGGAGTTATAGGCTAAATTCCTCCTGCTCCAAGCCTAGTGAAAAGAGAGATTTTCTTCCCTCATAGTACAAATCACTCCTGTGATTGGGCTCCAAGAAAAAAATCGGTTCTGTTACCAGGTGAAGAGTAGATAGAACCTGGACACAAAGCAGCAAACTGCCAGAGCGTTCATCTGGGCAGTCGATCCTTGTTTCTGGGTCTTCTTGCTGGCCTGATTCTTAGTCCCTTTTCTCACGTCATTTTAATTTATTTTGCTCTATTTTATGTATCATTATAAATGCATTAAATTTTTTTGGGTGGTGGCAGAAAATAAATTAGTTTCAAATTTCATCATTTGCGTCAGTGCTCCAAATGCACCTATTATGTGTGCACGTTTCATTTACTTTTTTTTTTTTTTTAGACAAGGTCTTACTCTGTCACCCAGGCTGGAGTGCAAGTGGTACGATTATAGTTCACTGCAGCCTTGACATCTCAGGCTCAAGTGATCTTTCCACCTCAGCCTCCAGAGTAGCTGGGACTCCCAAGCAGCATGTGGCACTATTCCTGGCTACTTTACAAAAGTTTTTTTTAAGAGATGGCTTCTGGCCGGGCGCGGTGGCTCAAGCCTGTAATCCCAGCACTTTGGGAGGCCGAGATGGGCGGATCACGAGGTCAGGAGATCGAGACCATCCTGGCGAACACAGTGAAACCCCGTCTCTACTAAGAAATACAAAAAATAGCCGGGCGAGATGGCGGGCGCCTGTAGTCCCAGCTACTCGGGAGGCTGAGGCCGGAGAATGGCGTGAACCCGGGAGGCGGAGCCTGCAGTGAGCTGAGATCCGGCCACTGCACTCCAGCCTGGGCTACAGAGCGAGACTCCGTCTCAAAAAAAAAAAAAAAAAAAAAGAGATGGCTTCTCATTATGTTGCCCAGACTAGTCTCAAACTCCTGGCCTCAAGCCATCCTCCTGCCTCAGCCTCCCAAAGTGTTGGGATTACAGGCATGGGACACCCCACCTGGCATCAAATTTATTTTTTTAAAGCATCAAAATCTTTTGGCTAAGCAAAATTTTATATAGGTAGAAATGTATACAAATCTTTTGGTTAAACAAAGTTTTATGTCAACATACTTTTAAAAAGGCTATCCAGATAGGCAAACAAGGTATATTGGTTAGCTATTGCTGTGTAACAAAGCACCTCAAAACTTAGTGACCTAAAACAACCACCATTTACTATTTTGCATGTTCTGTGGGTGCCTCTGTGGACCTAAGTTGGGCTCGGTATACTTCATGTGTGTGTGTCTCTCCTCGGTGATCTTGGCTGAGCTTTCTTGAAATTTTGCTGTTGTCCTGTAGGCTCATCTAGGATGTCCTCAGCTGGGACAGTTGGACTCTTCTTCATGTGATGTCTCGTTCCAAAGAGAGAGCAGAAGTGAACCAAGACTTCTGGGCTAATGCTTGGGAAGAGTACCTTGTCACTTCCACCTCTTCTCCTGGCCAAAGCCAGTTACAAGGCCAGCCTAGAATCAACGGTGGGGAAATAGTCCTTACTCCTTGGTATGTGAGGCTGCAGGGCCACATGGTAAAGAGTACGGATACAAAAAGAGGTGGGAAACTGGGACTCATACAGGGGTCTGCTAGGACCCAGCACATACGACCTAAATGCCTCAGCTTCTCAGAACAGTTGGGAAATCATGGGCAGCGTGGGGAAAAAACAAAGTTTAGGGTTGAAAGAACTGCATTCAAGGGCCAACACTGCCACTTACTGTCATCTGAAGGGTGAAGTTGTTAACTTTGGTGAACTCTCTTCCTCATCTGCTAACAGGGTCAATCGGTGGCATTCTCATGGGTTTACTTCAGAGATCAAATAATATGACTTTTTTTCAATCATGGGTTTACTTCAGAGATCAAATAATATGACTTTTTTTCAATCCCCGTGTCCCTTGGTCGGTTCTGAAGGTGATAATAGCCTCATTAAACTTGAGTTCTCAACCTGGCTGTGCTATTTCCTCGCTGTGAGAGTCACAGAGCCTCTCTAGTCCTTCATCTGTGAAAAGGGGATGAATTATACTTCCTTGGTCATCCTGTGTAAAACACAGTGCCCAGTCCAGAATAGCTGCTATTATTGTTGGACCCCTATGACTACAGAATAGCCTTGAGCAGTAACCTTGCCTTGTATTTTTCCTTTATGTCTACAAACCCCAAAGGGTATGGTTTTCCCCAGCCTCAGTTCTTCTTCCATTTGTGGTCTTGATTCATAAATTTGCTACCATTTCTCCTGGTTTCCTAGAAATAAGGAAAAAGGAAATGTGACAATTGCATGCCACCTAGGTGCTAGGTCCTTTACATATCATTTATATACTTCCCCAGTGTGATCCTATGAGGTGAAGATGACAGCACTATTATTTTAGGGTTTATGGAACTGAGGCCTCAACGCATTTCATGTTGTCCCATGAACAGTGGCTACAGCTGATTTTAGATCCAAAAGTGCTCATTTCCCCCTGGCTCTTGGGCTCAAAACCTGTTTTCTTGTCCCTGCCTGTTGGGTCCAAAGCACATGTTATAATTTTCAAGTATGGCTGAAGAATTTGGTACAGTTTCTCATTTTGATGTTAAAACAATTGTAAAATTGGCACAGCCCAGAAGTGCAGTGTACTTACTGCTTTTTACAGCCCTCTGGAAGAGTAAATTAAAAGGAAAAATACTTAGCTTCTTAGTAACTTGACTGAAATTAATCAGTTAGAGAATTACTTATATTTTTCATGAGCAGAGGAGGGTGGAATGTTATCTTTTCTGTGGTTACAAATCCCCTAGATAGAAATGTGCTTTTGTAATTTCTTGTGTTTTCCATCCGAATATCTGATTAACGTGAAAGGTGCAGAATCCTTTGTAAATCGCTTGTCGGTATGCCTGAGTGGTCTTAGGGGGAGAATGCCACCAAGGTCAGCAATAATTTATTTTAAGACCTTCCACTTCAAGTGGAGGTGGCAGGCCCTAGGAGACTGATGTTAATCACCTTCTTCAGAACAAATTGCATTGCCTTCTGAGGCTTGACAAAGAAAACATGTAGATCTGTATTTGAAGGATTTAAAATAATCTAGTGAGTAAAGTCTTACTGTACTCGCCATGGGAAAGAACTATTTGGTATATAGTACTCTACAGTGGTTATGTACCTTGCTTATTTAAATAACATTCTTGCAGTGTCATTAGGGAGAATTACATCAAAATAAACTGCATTAACAAAAGTAGAGTCAGTGAATATCGAGAATATTAGCATTTTTCAGAGCGACTTTAAAAAATTATGCAATTATGAATGTAGACATTTTATCAAAATGGTTTATGAAGTAATGGTCGTTGTCAACAGATGCAAGTTTATAAGTAAATACTGATTTTGGAAAGATTCCTGACCAGATAGAGATCAAATGAGGTGTTTGTCGATTGTTGGGGATGAGAAAGACCTCAGGACTGGAGTTTAGGAGATCTGAGCTCTGATGTCTGGTTCTGCTGCCATGTAGTGTGTGATTTGGGTCAAGTCTCTTCATGGTAACTCAAGGCCCAGAAAAGTAAAATGGATACTCTAGTAATACTTTTTGGCTACCTAAAATAAAGATGAGATCAATGAGAAATTGTGATTGTGTTGGCATTTTTTTTTCTCTTGGGATACTTTCTGAATACATATTGTTTATTAGATTCGGGGTACCCCCCGCCCCAAGATTATTCTCTCATGCCTCAATTTTATAAATGGAAACTAGGCCGGGCGCGGTGTCTCAAGCCTGTAATTCCAGCACTTTGGGAGGCCGAGACGGGCGGATGACGAGGTCAGGAGATCGAGACTATCCTGGCTAACACGGTGAAACCCCGTCTCTATTAAGAAATACAAAAAACTAGCCGGGCGAGGTGGCGGGCGCCTGTAGTCCCAGCTACTCGGGAGGCTGAGGCAGGAGAATGACGTGAACCCGGGAGGCGGAGCTTGCAGTGAACTGAGATCCGGCCACTGCACTCCAGCCTGGGCGACAAAGCCAGACTCCGTCTCAAAAAAAAAAAAAAAAAAAAAAAGGAAACTAAACACAGTGGTGAGAAGTCCTCCATGGCTGGAAGAATACTCAAGGGTTGTTTGCAAGGCGTATTCTTTCCAAATACAGTGCTTACCTAGCACTGAGCGTGAAATGAGGTAGGATAATATCCCCCTACTGGAAGAGGCATCTGTGCCTTCTGTGGGTGAGTTCTAAGTCCTGTGCTGAGGCCCTGGGAGCCAGGCCTGTGCTGAGCATTGAGGATATAAGGGTGTCCAAGATGAGGGTTTGCCGTTAAGGAGCTTGTAGAAAAACTGAAGGGATACCCAAGCAAGTCGAGCCTTCTGTTTCTCAATTGACAGAGAGAGTGTGGAAATTAGGGAGGGAGAGAGGAGGTTGCTCCTTCTCCAGGCTGGCCTTGGCAAGGGAGCTTGAGGCCAAGTGTGCAGGAGGAAAGATCTATGGGAAAACTGCAGGGAAAGCTCTCTTGTGGTCAGCTAGGTAACTAGGAGGTTTGCAGTTAGACAATGGACATGGGAGCTGCCCATGAGGCCTTTAGGCACTATTCAGGTCTGACGCAGAGGGAAGGGAGAGAATAAACTCTTACATAGTCTTTTGAAATGGTGTTTAAATTTTTTTCTCTTAAAACGGGATGTGTTCTAAGCAAGTGAGTTTTTGAAGGCTGTGGTTATCTTCGAGTAGATGCAGAAAGGAGAGCGTCTGGGAAATTGCAGAGAGGAACAAAGTTTGAATTGTTTTTGTTTTTGAACTTGGTGGCTTGGCAGGCTTCCCTTCTGTCCCATGCAGATCATATGTGGTGCTGTATTTAAGGGATGGATTTGTGCGGGATTGGAATTTGGCCACAGGTTGGAAAAGTGTTGAGTATTGGGGGAGATTCATGACTCAAAATATTGGCTACTGTTCTATTCCCGTGCCTGATATCAAGGTCCAAGGCTTTCTCTCTTTTTTTCCCTCCTCTTCTTTTCCCTCATCTATTTCCCTCTCATGGGATAGATGGGTTTTAAAAGGAAGTGGTGAACCAAACAGGTATCTGTATCCCACTCGACCATGGCCACTCCTCCTGTAGTGGCATTATCAGTGGCCAGGCCACTTGTCATCGTATTTCTCCTCTGCAGATGTGGACAGGACAGAGTGTTCATTCACATAGCGTGAACTGGTAAGTGAAAGCATAACCAGTACCGTGCCTGGTGAGGCACTGGGTGGTGCTTTATCTACTTGATGTCTAATCAGCACTGAAGTACTTGTGTGTAAATGTGTAATAATACCACAGACGAACAGCTGATACTCACAGAATACTTAAAATTTCCAGGCATTGTCTTAAGTGCTTTTTGATTATGTATTATCTGGTTTAATACTCATAACAACCTACATTACCCTCAGTTTACAGGCCTGGAAATCAACTCTAGCAAAGTGGCCAAGATGAGGCAAACTATAAGGGCAGAGCTGAAATTTGAACATTACCAGCCTGATGCTTTCAGCCACTGACCCACAGTTTGTAGTTCTTTCTCTGTATCACACAGACTTACAATCACTCTGCATACACCGTAGGCTTAGCCTGCTTCTGTTTCAATATCCAGGATCTTTTCGTATGCTTCCCTGTTGATTGGTTAGTCAGGAGTCCACTAAGGGTGGATGAATGGTTCAGGTGTTGTAAGTGCACTGGCAATGAGGTGGCAGGACGAAGGACCTGGGGGAAGGAACGCCGGTCCTTAGGCACTTAACCAGGTTGATGTCTTTAGTTTGGAGGGTGACTTTTAGAACAAAGTCAGCAGGTTTGCTTATTTCAGAGATTATATTATAATATAACCAGCCAAACTGTTAGGGTCGGGAGCAAAACAAGGGCTAGATACTGCGTGGTGAAACCTTGCCAGTGAAACGGCTTTCTGAGCAGGGAGCTGATACTGCTCAGTTCCAAGGTCTGTGGGCCATTGGCATCTGACTTTAAAGCCTGTATATTCAATAAAAGAATGTTTAATAAAACCGCAACTCAAAGCACTATGAAAATTTAAAAACAATTTTTAAATACTGGGCCTTCCTTGCACATTGGTAAGTTCACATCTGAAATTTGCATGACATGTTTATACAGTTGAGAAGGAGAGAATGCATGCCCTATGGTAAATATTGGCATTTTAAATTACAACTTGTACAAACATATTTTAAAGGTATCCGTTGTAAAGACCCAAGTACCAAAGGGATTTGATACCCTCCATTGTCCATTTAAAAATATATGAACAAACTTTAATTGAGAGAAACTTCACCTCTTTAATTTTTCTCCTTAAACTGGTATTCCCATTTTCTTTCCCTATAGAATCATATCCTGTTATAACACACTTTTGCTTTAAAGTCTTTGATTACTTATCAGGCTTCTCTGTAACAAAAATATGTAAAAAATTGAAATTTTAATTCTATTTTTAATTTTATAGGAGCGTAAAACTTTAAGTGTTAGATTTTATCTAATTGAATTATCACTAGTATACTATCGAATCATTGTTAAAATTTATTGGAAAAGTTGTTTCAGAGATCCACTGGGCATTTGATGAAATAGTTCATTTATCTGTGGATTGATATTACTTACTGGTAGAGGTATTACTTACTGGTAGAGTTAAACTGGGTTAAATACCAATTCTATTTCCGTTTTTCATTTTTATAAATAGGTACTGAGAATCTTTGTTCATATAAATAGATGGATAGGATTAACCACTTATTTGAATTTTTTTTTTTTTTTTTTTTTTCCTGAGACGGAGTCTTGCTCTGTTGCCCAGGCTGGAGTGCAGTGGCGTGCTCTCGGCTCACTGCAAGCTCCACCTCCCAGGTTCACGCCATTCTCCTGCCTTAGCCTCCCGAGTAGCTGGGACTACAGGTGCCTGCCACCATGGCCGGCTAATTTTTTGTATTTTTTTTTTTAGTAGAGACGGGGTTTCACTGTATTAGCCAGGATGGCCTTGATCTCCTGACCTTGTGATCCATCCGCCTCGGCCTGCCAAAGTGCTGGGATTACAGGTGTGAGCCACCGCACCCAGCCTGAATTTCTTTTTCAAGTTTCATGCCAAGATTCACATCATGATCTAGTATCAGTAATTATTTTTAATGACCTGTTAGCTGACAGTTTGAGTAACCTCATTCTCAAAATTGTTGAAAGCAAAAATTGGGAAACCAAGTAGTCTTAAAAGGATTCGTTGCCCAGTTATCACCCTTTCATTTGCTGGGAAGTAGACCAAGAGGCTTTGCAAAGATTCATCAGTGACTGCTAATTTCACCTGTTGTTTTTTTTTAACTTAAAGGCACCTTGTTTAACCCAGAAATATGAAGAAGTCGTTGGGAAGACAAAAATAATATTAGTTTCAATATAATTTAGCCAATACATGCTTTAAATATATTTATATAAATAAATACACACCCACACCCACATGTGTATAGTTAAACCTTAGAGATGAAGATTTAGGGTAGTCAATAAGTGAATAATATCACATGATTCGGTTGCAAAGCAGTTCTCGTCAAGCTCTCAGTAAAATCAGACGTGCTTTCTATCAGATAAAGTCTAACACAGTTTTTAATTTCAAATAAGTTTTAATTTGCATTTTGAGGAAAATTATTTTAAATGGTAAAAAGAAATGATATGACAGATTACTAAAAGCAGTTTAGTCAGTTTTGAAACACTGTAGAATTAATAGAATTAATCATATTTTGTAATAAGTTATAAAACCACATATAAAAACACAGAATCTACTGTGTTTCTTATTAGTTTATAGGAATGCCATATAATGGACACCTAAAATTATGAGCTATTATAAAGTGAGGAGTCTGATTAAAAACATGCTGTTTTTCTGGTAAATGTGTGTAACTGTTTATACTGAACTCTGGCATTTGACTTCTGAGAATAATTAAACAAGAATTATATATATACTTTCAGAAATTACTACATTAATTTCCAAAGACTTCAGGGTCCAGCTTGGTGTTTAATTCTTACATATGTAATCAAAGGGAGGTATATGCTACTAAAAACAAATTGTTATAGCAACTAGCATTTTTGTTAAGAGGTAGAAAATATTAACTATGAGGATTGACTATCATTGGAAAAATCACTACATAAATATCTGATAAAATAGATTTTAATGATCTTACTTTATAATGCACACCAAATCTAACTAAATCTCATTTTTGTGAGTTTTTATTGTATAATTGGAAAAATTTGGGAAGCATTGCAATTATACTTAAAAGAATCAGTGTCAGGAATCTTTACATTTTTGGTTGTTTGAAGATTCTTTTCTTGACAGCTAATGGGATGTTTGATTGTGATCATAAATGCCCACAAAAACAAATTGTTAATGATTATATTTGGAAACACCAAAAAGTAATTTTTTGTGTTTAATATTTACCAGTGTCATCTTTGCCTTAATGGCACGAGTTCTTCTGCTCTGAAATGCTCTGAAATGTATCCTTTAACCGTGGTCCCCTGAAGGAAGATGTGTGGTTGTTACATTGTATAATATATCTAATTTTATAACACCTCACAGGGAGGAAAACCCTCAATCTCTAGTACACTGTTTTACTTTTGCTCTGTTGCCCAGGCTGGAGTGCAATGGTGGGATCAGGACTCACTGCAGCCTCAACCTGCTGGGCTCCAGTGATCCTCCTGCCTCAGCCTCTTGAGTAAGGTGGGACCACAGGTGCACACTACCATGCTTGTCTGGTTTTTAAATTTTGGAGAGATGGTATTTCACTGTAGTGTCCAGGCTGGCGTTGAGCTCCTGGGCTCCAGTGATCTTCCAGCCTCAGCCTCCCAAAGTATGGGGATTACAGGTGTGAGCTGCTCCATCCATCCCATTGTTTTACTCTTAAATGAAATATGGATTTGACAGTGGAAGACAAGAAGCCCTCCAGTGAATGGCTGTTGTTTGAAAGCTTCCTTGAAAGCAGCAGGTCACGTGGTGGTTTCTTTGGTGGATGCATGGGAGTGTTTACAGGTGAGGGGTATGGCTTTCTCTTGGCAGCTATGAGGTCTGTTGAGAAGCGGCAAATGGGAAAGCAGAATCTACCTGATCCTAGCCTGGAAACGGGTGCCCTTTGGCCTGTCAGTGTTCTGTACCCCTAAATTTCCACAGCGGTGGAGTGTGGCTCTGTTGGGTCTTTCATAGTCATGCTAGGAATGCTGGAGCTAGGCCCTGTGGCCCAACTTTGATCTTTGTAGATAGAGACCTGAACACTTGAAAGGTGACATCCTCCCCTGCAACCCACCCCAAGAGGCAGAAATCAAGCTGGTGAATTCTGGTTTACAATAGAGTAATCAATTCTGGTCTTAGTCTGTGACTTTGGCAAATACTGTATGTCTCTCTGCTCCTGAAATCAAAACAGATAGTTCTGACTTAAAGATAATTTAGATATTAAGATTTTATGAGTCATTAATAATTAAATGAACACTAAACAAAGGCATGTACTCCTCATTTGACCTGAAAGAATCTTGCAAAACAATTAGTTTCCCATGATGTAACTAAATGTTTTGGACAGTGGGTAGTTTCCGGCTGAATCCACACCTTATTCCAGGAAGCAAAACTTTGAGAGAACAAGAAGCAGACAGAGCTGTAGAGATGCTTAACACACGCTGCATGTCATCAAGCCACTCAATATGTGACAGTCACTTTTTCAGTTGGGTGGTCTTTCCAACTTGTCTCTAATGGGAAGCAGGTGGGTGTTGTTATCTTATTACATGGATCTGGAAACACTGGTTAAATAGTTGGTTCAGGCCCTAGCGGAAGTGAGAGTGTGGGTTTCCCCTGAGTGGGTTCTGCAGTGTTGGCAAAGCTTTTGTAACGCACTACCAAGGAAAATGACGAAGCACGGGGAATGGATGCTTATCCCTTTTACTAATATCCCTTTACTTAATAAAAATTAAGTCAAGTTTCTCCTTAATTTTTCTTCAGGAAATATGACACTGGCATTTATCAAGTATTTTAGTAATGTTTGTACATAAGGATATTTGTAATGTGCTTTGAATGGTACTAAAGAAGATAATAAGGTGTGGGGGATTATCTGAGGTCAATTCATTGATCAGTAGCTGTTCCCAGGGTGAGGGGTCATCCAAAACGGAGGTCTCCAGGGTATGCACACCTGGAGGGTGGAAAGATGGTCCCCTGGATACCTAAAGAAAATAGTGGACCTTTTTCCAAATATGATAAATGTCTCCTGAGGAAATAAGAGTGGATATATACAAAGAATCCCTGAAGGCGTATTCATTAAGGCATTATTTGGAGGAGTAAAAAAATTGGGAACAACCTAAATATCCGACAACAGAGAGTGGATTAAATCCTGGTATATTCATGTAATAGAATGCCATATAGCCACTAAGAATGATGACAAGAATATTTAAGGGTGTGAGATAATCACAAGATGGTGATGTGGGACAAAAACTAGTGACAAAATCCTTCGTATAGGATTATGCTGGTACTACTTAATTATTTTAACATGTTTGTTGAAAAATCTATGGAAATGTATGGAATACAAGCCAAAATATTAACTGGTTATTTATAGATAGTGGATTTATTGTTATTTTATTTCAGTTTTTCTGTATCCGGCTTTCTTGAACATGTTTATGTATCCATCTTACGAGAGAAAGTGACTTAAAATAGCTATTATGTGAGTTTTGAATCCATGAGTGTTTAAGTCAGTAAGGAAGGAACTGTGATGATTTTATGAGTATGTATGAACTGACTGGCAAAGAGTGACGCTCATTTTCTACTTCTAGAAGCCAAAAAGTGAAAGAGGAAGATTTCCGGACGACAAAACTTACCTCAATTTTTCTTTGCTTTGCAATGTGTAAAACACAAAACATACAAAATGTAGGTGTGAAAATGCATCCCTGTGTGTTTTTTAAAACAGATCGTATCCTTAGCCAGTTGTCTTTTAATCCTCATTTGGCTGGCTTTTCCTCTGGAATTGTTTCTTTGCTGAAGTGTTAATGGATTGGTTAATTTGTGAGCAGCACTCCTAATTGTATTAAATCTCTACAACCTTATTAAGCATTTGTGCAGAATTAGATCAGAGAGCTTGGAGAAGCAGCTTGCCAGTGGTCTGAGGGAGGGAGTAGGGGAGAGCCAGGCTAACAAGTGAGTCTGGGCCACTAATTGATATCCCTAAGTCCCCCACTCCCAGAATAAAACAACAGACTAGAAACCCCACCACTAAAAGTTCAGTATTCTAAAGCACATACGCTTCTGTGCTGTATGTTTAAATGCCATTAAAGAGAGAGAAAATGCAAGCCAACTTATTCTTTTTCCTTTTATTTGAGGGAAAAGAAATGATAATTAACATAAAGAATTAATGAAAATCTCCAGAGTGCTAGGTTTTTAATTCTAGTTGCTTGTGTTTATATTTAGACACCAGCTTCAAGAAAGGTATTTAAGGTATTCTGTGCTTAAAGAAAGAGGGGGAAACAATTTCAGGAAATATAATTGAACCGTGTTTATTTTGAAAACAAAAGATAAATAGTCTGAAATATACTGACTTGTATCAACCATGATTGACAGCTGCCTTCTGCATGTGAGGGAGGTGAATTCAGCACCTGAGGATGCTGGCTGTGTAATTGAGAAGTGGGGACGGGGAGAATGCATGATGAGAGATTGATATCAACCTCTGGGGACTCTCCCTGTATCTCCCGTTGCTTATACCTGCCTGCTGATAATTCTGTTCCCAAAAAACTTTAAAGTTTGTTACTCAGCATTATCACAACAGTAATGGAACTCCCAGTAAAAATTTTAGGGACCCGTTGTTTGATTTACAGTTATTTATTGCATTATGTATTTTAGCATTTTTGAAGTAAGAGATACTGTAGTTCTGTTAAGGATGAAAACCAGTTCAAACCCATAAGCAGTCAGACTTATTTTAAATTGGATAGTACCAGAGGTTTTAAGAGCCACCCAAGGCCAGGCGCGGTGGCTCACGCCTGTAATTCCAGCACTTTGGGAGGCTGAGGCGGGTGGATCACGAGGTCAGGAGATCGAGACCATCCTGGGTAACACGATGAAACCCCGTCTCTACTGAAAATACAAAAAATTAGCCGGGCATGGTGGCGGGCTCAGCTACTTAGGAGGCTGAGGCAGGAGAATGGCGTGAACCCGGAAGGCAGAGCTTGCAGTGAGCCGAGATCGTGCCACTGCGCTCCAGCCTGGGCAACAGAGCGAGACTTGTCTCAAAAAAAAAAAAAAAAGCCACCTGAAAAAATAGAAAAATAAAGATGCAAAATGGTTTTTGAGGTTTTACATAATCCATGTTTCTACAGGAGACATTGGGTGCTAGGAGAGTAAAAATAGGGCAGATAGAACAAAATGTAAAGAGTAGGCAATTTTGCCTTTTCAGTGCTTTGGGCGCTCTAACTCATCATATATTCCACTTACCAGGTCAGGAGAGCCATGGGGATGCCCCAAGGGTGTCATCAAATGCTTTCCTGCCCTCTCCCACTCTCTCAGGACTTTCCTGGTCCTAAGCAGACCTGTCAGGTCTCTGCCCTCTTGCAGAGGGGAAAATCACTCCTGTCTCCTGAGGCTACCCCAGGTATGTGGTGCAGAGCTCCCTGGTGCTATCTCAGAAGCATTAGATAAAGAGGCTCCTTAGTTAACACTTCCCTTGCCCTGGGGCTATTATGAGGTCCATGTGATCTTTTTAGTCAGCAGGGTCCTAGAATTGGGAGGGTAAAAACTGGAGTGTATGCTATAAAAAAGGGATGATGTTGATAGAGAAAGTTGTCAAGAAAGAGCAGCATTCCCAAGGCTTAATTGATGAATACAAAGGCAGGTGTGTGTGTGCACATTCAAGTGTGTGAGCTGGGGCAAGGTTGCTGAACCGAGACAGAACATACCCTTTGCTTTGGAGGCCTTCCACAGTGGGCTGAAGGGAGACTCGGAGGTTCTGTCCATATGTATGAGAGGTGAAAAGGAAAATGGCTTCCATTGCAACCTGGATTAGAAAAATGTCTAGACATGGCGGCAGGTTTCTTCTGTTCCTTTCAGATTTTCTAGGTCTTTGTAACAATTGAAACACATTTCAGTCAGTTAAATATATAGGATATTTTTGCAATAAAATCGGTGGCAAGGAAAGTGTGCAAACTGACTGCTTAGTTAATAATTGCTGGTGTGGAGCGTCTCTTACTTTGCTTTTTCCCCCTTAATTGGTTGAGTATTAATAAACTCATGGTTTGTTTCAAGGGCACAGCTAGTTTTTAATGGTCTTACCGAAATTTCAGGAAGAAAGCTAAAGAATTAACATAATAAATAATTATTGCTTCCAGGGTTTTTTGTCGTTAAGATAATAAAATGTTAAAAAGCAAGCCACTTGAGCGGAAAGTAATTGCCCTGATAAGCACCACACAGGCAGCATTCACAATAAAGCAGCCCTTCCCTCAATGTCAGCCAGATTTGCGTCCCACATAAATGCTTCCTCACATTATGGAAATGTACTTTTTCCATCAACAGAGTAGAATGAAACTCCAGGCTTCTAATTAATCTTGGCTGACGTTTGATTTCATACCCAAGTTAAAGGCAAGAGGCGGTGGAGCTTCCCCCATGTACATGACCACAGGCAAATCTCTCCATTAATGTCAAATTGCATCTGTGCATCTTATTGTCACTGCCACATGTCAGTCATTAATGCATTAGCAATCACTTACGTCCACTTTCTACCTGCTGGCTCCCTGCTTGAGGAAATGGGCATTGCAGGAATTTTACTTTGCAAGCCTTTAACCTTGAACTTCTGGATTAATGACATAAAGAGCTTACTCAGATATAATGCTTTACAGATTTCAGCTTGCCTTTGCCTACCCTGCACATTGTAAATCTCAACAGCTTGGTGAAGAAGACCAGACACCCACCCACAGTTTATAAATGCGGAGACCAAGACTTAGAAAACCTACATGGCTTTTCTGAGGCTTCATGGAAAGTAAGTGGTAGAGCTGGGATTTGAACCCAGAACTTCTTAGGTCCAATGTAATATCATTTTCCCTAAATGGATTGGAGAGCTCCTTGAGGGTAGAATTAAGTAGCTTTGTCACTCTATACAACCCTCTCCCTTCTTCCCCAGTCAAGTTTCTGTTGCTGTTAAGGAAGCAGTAGACATTTTTGATTGGAAAAAGCAACAAATTCAAATTTATAGACAAAATAGTAAAGTCAGTTCCATTTAAATTATTCGAAGTGGATTAAATTATTCAAAAAGATAAGAAAATTGTCCAGGTGTGGTGGCTCATGCCTGTAATCCCAGCACTTTGGGAGACCAGGGTGGGTGGATCACCTGAAGTCAGGAGTTCGAGACCAGCCTGGCTAATGTGGTGAAACCCTGTCTCTACAGAAATGCAAAAATTAGCTGGGCATGATGGCAGGCTCCTGTAATCCTAGCTACTGGGGAGGCTGAGGTGGGAGAATCGCTTGAGCCCTGGAGGCGGAGTTTGCATTGAGCCGAGATTGCGCCATTACACTCCAGCCAGGCGACAGAGTAAGACTCTCACCAAAAAAAAAAAAAAAAAAAAAAAAAAAGGATAAGAAAATTACTCACATCAGGGTGAAAAAGAAAAGTGTGTATATCGCTCATTAGATGTTGGTCTTAAGCTCCCCTGCTGTCCTGCAGAAGGGGATGCAGAAAGCCTTTGTCTCAGAGAGAAACCATTTTCCTTGTTGCTACTCTGAGGTTTCCACCCAGGGTTTTATGTCAGAAAGTTGGACAATGGAATGGGTGATGCTCTTCTCATTAACAGTTTTCTTGTCAATATGGCAGAATAATGTGTGCTTTTAAAAAATCTGGTCTCCAAATTAAAGGAATAACTTGGAAACAGTTGAGTGAAAGTAGTTCTATGGGAGGCAAAGATGGTGTGTAACTGATTTGATTTAGAAACAAATCAGCCTACCTCGCAGGGTGAAAAATAGCTTCTTTTAAATGATCATCCTCAAAGCCTGCTTCTTGGGACTGAGTTTTCACGGTGGGGACAACAGTAGTGCTCTTGAAGTGTCTTGGAGTTCTGGGGTCTTTCTGGCTAAGGGTGTTGTAGAATCACCTTGGCAGCCAACGTGCCACTCGTTGAATGGCTCCTTCAGTGACATGCCAGGCCGGATGTTGCCAGAAGGCAAGCGTTCTGGAATCTGTTGTGATCCCAGAACTGCTGCTATTGATGAAGGCAGGGATGGCTTTTGCCTGGAATATTTTCATTTCCATTTACCTTGAAGCCAGCATGAGAAGCATGCCTGGAGTATTTTGGAGCAGGTGTTGTGCAGGGAGCCATTATGGCTATAGGAAAACTTTAGGAAGGTGCCCATGAAGTATCAGAATCTAAGCAACATCGATGCTTTCCTGATGTGCCTCTGAGGAGGAATTGGCTGCAAAATGCACCTCTAGGTAATGAGACAGATTGACCTGAGGATGGAATGGCTTTTTTATTAGCTATATAAGTGTTGGGGAATGTCTGTCAAACAGTGATTTTGTTCTGGCATAGTTAATGTTGGGGCTTTTAGGGGGACAGTAATGAGATGAAGGTTGTTTGGTAACAGTGCTTTATGATAATGTCATCCTAGGAGACTTAGCATTGTAAGGGAGGCCCAGCATGTCAAATGCATTTTAGTCTACAGTGAAGTCTCAGGTGGCTACATTAAAAGCAGAAAGTGGTGGCACAGACTTCAATAGTAATGTTACTCTATCTGCATTTTAATATGTTTACTATCAGCAATAGATGAGGATCTTCATATTGATATTATTATGAGTACTTCTTGTGTAATTTTTGCATCTTTGCCCCACTCTGCTGTTCATCTGAGAATATTTGAATTTGTGCACAGCTGAAGCCATTTGAGGCTTGCCTGTCTGATTATTTACGTAGAACAAATCACCCTAAATATATTAGTGGCTCTCTGCCAAACTGCCTTCCAGAGAAATGGTACTCATTTATATTCACACCCCTGAAAGATGGACCAGAATCATTTGAATCTTTGCCCACTTGTTTGACAAAAGATGATTTTCTTGGAAAAAGATGGAAAAAGTATTGGTAAGGGTTTTAGGCATTTGTGTATAGTAGTACACCCTTATCTGCAGTGGTGCTTTCCAAGGTTTCAGTCACCCACAATCAACCCCCGTCTGAAGCTACTACATCCCTACCTTTGGGCTTTGGGGCCCTTATGAAGTGAAATATATGAGTGACTTGAGCACAGGCACTGTCATACAGCGACAGTTGACCAGAGAACTGAGTCAGCTACTAAGTGACCACTGGGCAGGGAGTGTAGACAGTGTGGATCCTCTGGACACAGGGAGGAGTCATGTCCTGGGTGGGACCGAGTGAGATTTCATCATGCTACGTAGAACAGTGAGCACTTAACAACTTATGAATTGTTTACTTCTGGAATTTTCCATTTATGTCACAATGCCTTGTCTTTCACCTCACTTCATCTTACCCCATAGGCATTTCATTGTCTCACATCATCACAAGATGCAGGGTGAGTACAGTACAGGAAGGTATTCAGAGAGAGAGAGAGAGACCACATCCACATACTTTGATTACAGTATATTGTTGTAATTGTTTATTTTATTATTAGTTGTTAATCTTTAACTGTGCCTACTTTATAAACTTCATCATAGGTATGTGCATATAGGAAAAAACACAGTATATATAGGATTTGGTACTGTCTGCAGTGTCAGGGATCCACCAAATAGGTCTTGGAACCTATGTTTGGGGTACAAGGTGGGGACTGCTGTATGTTTATTGCCTTTTCCTTTGCTACTGGAGTCATTATTTGATTTGTTTTGTTAAAACTCTTTGTAGAAATGTCACTCACTCCTTTCCTTCTCTTCAAAGTATTTTCCCTTACTTTCTCCATTTATCTTTTTTTTTTTTTTTTTTTTGAGACAGTGTCTCTCTTTGTCACCCAGGCTGGAGTGCAGTGGCACAATTTTGGCTCACTGCAACCTCCACTTCCCGGGCTCAAGCGATTCTTGTGTGTCAGCCTCCCCGGGAGCTAGAATTACAGGCACACGCTACCACACCCGGATAATTTTTGTATTTTTAGTAGAGACCAGGTTTTGCCATGTTGGCCAGGCTGGTCTCGAACTCCAGGCCTCAAGTGATCTGCCCTCCTCGTCCTTCTAAAGTGCTGGGATTGTTGAGCCACTGTGCCAGCCTTCATTTATCTTTTAATTCATAGCGTTTTTGTACCATAGGGAAACTTAACTGTGTGCACATGTGTGGTAAAGGGGGAACGACTGACTACTTTTATGAGCAGCAGTAGAGGCCTTGGTTCATGGGAAGACCTCCAGAGGCCTTGAGGTGTGAAGTGGGGCTGGTGAGAGAATGCTGTTCTCTCTGTGTTCTCTCCTGGTCCCTTTGCTGGGTCTCAGACTTGGATGCTAATCGTTTCCTTACCTTTCGGATCAATATCGTCATGGGAAGTAATCCTTCCCCCAAGTGGACAGATTCTTGACTTACTAGAGTCAGTTTTGTTACTCTCTTTGGCATGGGAATTTAATTACGTATTTAAGTGGGAAGGTGTGAACAGGATGAAATTAGACACAGATAGGGAGCCACTGCCACAACCTGAGGTCAGCTGCAGTTTCCTTAAAAAGTCACTTTTTTGCCAATAAAGTTTCCGTCTCTGCTTCTCCCTTCATGTATTCCGCTCATCTACACTAAGCTGGGTAGGCAGGAATCATGAAGTGGATTATGGAATGTCCAGTGGGTCTGGATACATAGCTTGCATATCCATTAATAGCCTACATTACAGATTTTATGTAAAGTGTTAGTTTTAATGATGTAAGCATTAGAAACCACACTATTTGAAAGAGAATGCACATTTGCAAAGAGAATACACACGTAGTGGATAGGTGAAAAGCTTACTCCCTAAAACTATCCAGATATGGATAGTTCAGGGTCATCTGTCAGGCCATTTATAAATAACTCATATTAACATTAATCAATCGTGCAGTGTTCCAGACCTGAAACAATGCATTTAAAAAATGCATTGCATTTCCAAAAATGGGATATTTTACGTTTAAAAAATTGTTCATATAGATAGAGTCCTCTTGAAATTAGTGGGTTTTAGGTATAAATTTAGATCGTATTTGTGAATGAAACCAAGGCCAATAAAAAAAAACTATGTATTTAAAACTACAACAAAATGAAATTCTTTTTATCTTAATCCAAATATGTATTGGTCAGTATTTCTTATTCCAGAGCTCAGAATTACCCAGGAAATCTTTGGTTTCCTAAAACTCAAAATGTTTATTGCCAATAGCTAAGTAATATCTTGTCGTAAACAGTGTGGCTCAAAATTATGATCCTATGTTTATGAAACTGAAATCTGACTTATGCTTGTGATTGTGTTTCTAGTTATGCATACTTTCATAGGAATGAAAGCAAAGCATAATTCTGAGGTTAAGACAAACATGTTTGGTATTCATTGAACTACTGAGCATGTCTACATGTGTTTATTGATCACCTACTGCAGGCTTAGTCTTTATGCTTAGTTCTTAGGGATGCAGGGACAGAAATTAGGTGCTCAAAATTTTCTAGAACCAAATAACATTATTTTAAAAATAGTGCAAGTCTGGGTGTCCTTTTATAACAGGGTTTCTAACTATAGTTCAGCTTTGCTGTATTAATAGTATTGTTGATGTCAGCACTTTCTTGGAAGAAGTGTTTTTTGCCTATTCAACTTTTGCCTCATGTTAGATTTTTTTTTCTGCTAAACATTACTGTTATCTTAGTGTTTTTTTTTTGTCGTTGTTGTTGACTGGCTGTTTGGCCTGAGAATTTAGTTCTGAATTCCCTTTTTTTTTTTTTTTTTTAAAGCAACATAGAATAAACAAGCAACTGTGTGTCCCTTGGCATGGTAGCCAATTTCAGGTTCATACCCACTTAATAGTAAAGTCTCATTCCTAAAGGATATAAACTCTATATTTCTTGCAAGGATGCTTAAAGAACTGAGCAAATCTTCAAGCATTATTATCACATTTTAGACTAAATAAAGATACTCTCTTTCATTCTCATTTTTGTCATTCCCAAACACACTGTGGCCTTCTGTGGCATGAGTAGTTTAATCAAGTGTTTAGAATTTCTTGGCCTCAACCAGATTAGAGGAATTTAACTCAGCTATTGTTGAGAAGAGGTAATTCTGTAGTCACTACTAAGGTTTTGTAAGTGTTATTGTTAAGAGCTGTAAAAAAAAAAAAGGAACTTTGAAGTCTTTATTAGAAAATAAGATGAACTCATTGTGTTTTATGTATGTTCTCAGATATAGTTAAAATATTTCAAAATTACTACAGGGCAATTTTCAAGCTTAAAATAAAAGATGGCTCACTACCCCTGGACAGGTTGAATTTGTAATTCACAGCTGAACTATTAAAGTTAGCATGCAGAGTATACTATGAGAGTTCATGCCGGTCTAAATAGTCTCAAATAATTCTTTAATTTGTCTCTACAACTGTAAGTTTACTAAAAGTACTATATGGAAATTCCACTATCTAATGCAGGTGCTTCCAACTTTTGCTGGGACCCTTGCTGTAACCCCCGACTCAGTTCAGTGTGAGCTCCCAGCAGCGCTCATCGTTTCTTTCTGTAGCTTAAGTCTGTGCATGCTCCCAGTTGCCACAGCAGAGTTTCTGCAACCCGGGGTTCACAGGATCATCTGGGGATGCTTATTCAAATGCAGCACCCTGCTACATTTTTACTGCAGAGGCTAACACGGGGCCCAGGAGAATCTGCCACTTAAAAAAGCCACCCATGTGATAGAAAGCCTTCTTGAGGGAAAGCAAAGGGCCGTTTGTCATGAAAGGCTACTCTTGGCCTGCCTTCTTGTGGCACCCTCCCGAGCTGGGGACTCTGCACTGAGCATTCGCTACTCTTGGCACACTTGACCTTCCCCTTTCACCCTAGTTCTCTTGCTTAGGTGCGGGGTGGGATCCATCCACCTTGCTCCTGGGATCTTCTACATGCCTTTTACCGTCTAGTTGCACATCACTGCTGTTGCACCCTTCACCTGTAATGCACCCTGCTTTGGTGTAAAGTTACTTGCTGTCTTAGCTGTTCTCATAATGCTTGACTCTGCTTTCTTTTCACACTTACTGCAGAGGTTAGGAGCAGGACTCTGGGGCCCACCCATCTGGATTTGAAACCTGCCTCCCCTTGGTCTAGCTCATTGCTGAAGGGTAAGTTATTTTATCTTTCTGAGCCTGAGATGCCTCATGTGTAGAGTGGGAAGAATAGTGACTACCTCACAGTCTGTTGCCAAGGACCAAATGAGGTAATAAACATCCAGGGCTCAGAACAGTCAAGTAGTTAGCATGCCTCGAAGGCCAGCCATTGTCATCATTGTGATTTCTAACATTGGCTTTTTCATGATCGTCCTACAGAGCTCTGTGCAGCCAGAAATCTGGAGGCAGCAATCTTGCCTCGCCTTTCAAATCCAGCACATAACACACCACTTCCTCCCCCCACCACCCTACAAGTGTTGACTGAATTGCACTGACTTTACTTGCAAATGCATTTCCTGACTTCAGTGTCACCAGACCTCATCAGTCTGTGGCTATCAAATACATTCTGTTGACTTCAGTAACTCAAAAGTGCACGTCCTTGTGACCACCACCTTGTGGGTTGTCTCTACCCTCTCCCCTCCCTGAAGGACTTGGTTCCCTTGCTCATTCAGCAGTCTCTCCACTCCAGGCCCTGCCCTTCCCCTGCTTCCTCCCTAGCTGCAGGAGGGAGTAACCTGCTGCTGCTGCTGCTGCTGCCGCTGCTGGCTGTGCCACTGTATGCTCTTGCCACCTGCACCGGTAAGCTTGCCTGATGCACACCAGGCTGTGGCCCAAGAGGTGCCTGGAGGAAGATGCCGTGCCCCTCAGTTCCCCTCTGCTGCACTTGTCTCTACTTGGGCATCTAGGTGCTGTCAGGGTTTCAGAGGAAACTGCTCCTGCATCTGCATCTGGACTGAGAACAGGCTTACCTCCTGAGAAACACAGAACCTGAATTCGTATTTGGAGAAGACAACAATCTTCCAAAGGCTGCGAGCCTGTGAAGCCCTCCCCTGTGTGACCGGGCCCCGGAGCTCCTCTGTTGGTTTGAGATCCTGCGTTGGGGCTGCAGAAGTGGCTGGCCCAGTGGCGTGGCTTTCCTGGGACAGAAGGATCGCTCCACCCTACTGGGGAACAAATGTCCACCTTTTAGGAGACAGAAAACTGGGTGTTATATCCAAATTACCATTTTTTAGCTCTCAGTTTCTGAACGGTTTTATGGATCTTAAGTCTGAGTTTCAGTTAGGCTTTCCTCCCCACTGGCAGTATCTGCAGGAAGGACAGTCCTAACTCTGGATATTTCTCTGCCCCCTTTTGTTTCTTGCTGTATGAGTCACTACTCTCCCCCAGTACGTGAATTTCCTGGGGCTGCTCTAACAAATGACCACAACCTTGACAGCTTACAGCCACAGAAATTTCTTCTCTCACAGTTCTGGAGGCCAGGTCTGGAGTCAAGGTGTGAGCAGCTGCGCTCCTTCCTGAGGCTCTGGAGAGCCTGTGCCAGGCCTCTCTCCTGGCTCCCGGTGGCTGTTGTGAGCCTGTGGCGTTCCTTGGCTCATAGCTGCCATCACTGCAATCTCTGCCTCCATCTTCACATCACCTTCTCCTCTGGGTTTATTCTCTTCTGTGTGTCTCTTTTAAGGATCTTTGTGATTGGATTTGGGGTCTACCTGAATAATCCAGGATTATCTCCATATTGTGGGATCATTGATCATATTTTAAAAGACCACTTTATCAAGTAAGGTAGCATTTTACAAGTTTCAGGAGTTAAGACTTGATGACTTGGGGTGTTCATTATTCAACCTACAACACGTAGGTAACAGTAATCTACATTCTCGTACATCAGTTGCATTGTACCCATTTCATAAATCTTGTGCCATTTAATTTGGTAATCTGGTTAGTGCTAGGAATTTTTCATATTTAGGGGAGAGAGAATAATAATAACTACAGAAACAGTATAGTTCCTTGAGCCCCTAGGTATGCTAGGCATTGTGACACACAAATGCTTACACTGGCCTGGGAGAAATGTGCCACCATTATGTGCATTTTACTGATGAGGGGGCTAAAGCCTGGAGCACTTAAGTAACTTACTACGGTCTGCTTAGCAAGTCAGTGACATAATCAGCAATGAATTGGCAATCTCCTTCAAGGTCTGTGCTCTTAAAAGTGTAAGACTACAGAGAGGTGACCTCAAGTCAGAGCTGGGTGGAGACCTTGGTGTAGTAGTTTCTACCACTGGGTTGGTAGTAAGATCTTGGGCAAGTTATCCACCTCTATGAACTTGACTCCATCTAGCACAGTAAAAGGACTGTGAAGGGGGAGTTAATAGGGAGGCACAAATTAAAAGAAGACCAGTGAGAAGCTTTGGGCTTGTTTGGATTCAGCTGAATTTAACATTAGATATTTGGGTTATCTGGGAAGTTTGATTGTGGCAATTTTTTTTTTTTTTTTTTTTTTTTTTTTTAGAGACAGGGTCTTGCTCTGTAGCCCAGGCTGGAGTGCAGTGGTATCTTCATAGCTCACTGTAACCTTGAACTCCTGGGCTAAAGGGATCCTCCCATCTCAGCCTCACTAGTTGCTGCAACTATAGGCACATGCTGCCATGCCTGGCTAATATTTTATTTTTTGTAGGCTTGGGGTCTTCCCATGTTGCTAAGACTGTGGCAATGGTTTTTGTTTGTTTATTTGTTTGTTTTGTTTTTATAAAGTGTAGTATTATAGAGCATTATAAAAATGTTAAATGGGACTGTTATTTAGTTAGTCCCGTTTCTCCTTACACTGTGAACATGGTGCCTTAAAAGTGTTGGAATTTTTAAAAAACTTGATAATGCTTCAGTGAATTTAAATATTTATATAAAATATATGTACTTCAATACTTGACACTAAAAATATTAAGAGAAAAAGATGAGGTATTATGAAAATGTCTAAGAACGATATATTTGGAATTATTATTATTATTATTTTTTGAGATGGATTCTCACTCTCTTGCCCAGGCTGGAGTACAGTGGCATGATCCCGGCTCACTACAAGCTCCACCTCCTGGGTTCACGCCATTCTCCTGTCTCAGCCTCCCGAGTAACTGGGATTACAGGCGCCCACCACCATGCCTGGCTAATTTTTTTGTATTTTTAGTAGAGACGGGGTTTCACCGTGTTAGCCAGGATGGTCTCCATCTCCTGACCTTCTGCCCGCCCTGGCTTCCCAAAGTGCTGGAATTATAGTCATGAGCCACCACGCCTGGCCTGGAATTATTTTAATAATCTTTGGTCATGCTATCAGTTAACTTTATGGTAAATAAATAATTGGAGTTTTAAATGTAGAGTTTGTTTTGTTGAGATTCATTGCAAAACTGCGAGACTACCTTGCAACTCCGTCTTGGGAGATTGGTCTTGAATCTTTCTGGTAAGTGATTTGGATGTTAAGCTAACGTTTGCAGGACCCCTGCCTGTTAACATCTGCCTGGCCTTTGCCTGTCGGACCTTGACTCTTCTTCCTAACCTGGGCTGAAGTCTACAGGATCCATGTGAGGCCAGATGTGCTCCATGGGGAGAGTCTGGTGGGCAGATCCTGAGTAATGGGCTTCCCATTTCTCTCTCCATCTCTGCTTTGCTGTCAGGAGTATCTGTTTGTCTGAAGCCTGCTGATTCTTTCTGTTCCTCCAGCTTCCTTTCTGTAATGCCAGTTGGTAGCTTTGGCTTTAAAATGGGCAAACCTCCTGCTCTCCTGGTTCAGAATTAGTGAGTTTTATCCTTTCAGGGATCATGCCGTGGAACACACAGCAGCCTGTGGAGTCTGCTAAGCCCGGTTCACAATGGAGCATTGATTCCTGCTGCTGTGCAGCACCCTGGCCTCTGCAGCATACACACGCTTGGGCCAGAATGAATTTTCAGTGGGTTTTAGGTCTGACACACTGGCTTTGGTTTATAGTAACATCAGGGGCTTGTGTCTCCCTAACCCCATCCTTTATAAAGTGGGGATCAGTGCCTCACAGATTTTGATGCCAACATAATTATTTATAAAATCACCACATTACATAAGATGTGCTGTTTTTCTTTCCTCACACAAGAAACGATTTTCATTTGATGTATTGATCCGTGTAGTTACTGGGAATTGAGCCCAATACATTTATTCTTTTATTTGAGATCTGCTAAAATTGTCTCTACCTTCGGGAGACTGAAAAATGATCCAGGTTGTGAATAAGTTGTTGCAATTCTTTTCATGCCAAGCAGGGCTTTATGCTAAATTTGGGACCTGAGGGGCCAGATTTAGGATCTGGAGGGTTAAGAGTGAGACACAGCGGCTGCCGGGCCACATGCCAGATGCAGGAGGTAAGCCTGGAGGTTCATGACCAGTTTGGACATAGCTGCTGCTCTGGTAAAACACAAACATCAACAACCAAAACTTGATTGCTGTGGAATATGTGCTATAATCTAGAAAACGGAGATTCTCTGGTATGGGAAATCCTTGAAGTCTTGGCATTAGTGACAGCACCTGGAAATACTCATTCCAATTCAAATGAGTCTGAAGTGGGCCCTGTAGGGGATGCATGGGGAAATTTGCAAATGGTGTTTGTGCCAGGAATGTTAAGTGTTGATGGTGATGCTGAATTAATGAATATGGAAAGAATGCATATACTCGAGAGGAGGACGCAAACAGCTTTTAAATTTTATTTTGATATTACCTTCCAGTGCACTGCATGGTTAGCAGTAACTGTACACAGAAAGGGCCACAGAGGATTTGCTTCCTGAAAGGTGTCCGGGAGCTGCCCTGTTCACCTGGTGCCATACTTCCTCAGAAATACGGAACGAGCGCGCAGCAGCCAGTGAAGGTGTACTTCAGCTGCTGTCCCTATTGCTTCTAATGTAGTGTTGGGTGGAATGATAAAATAGTGCTCATGTGCTCATATTTGTCTGTGGTAGTACACAGTAATTTTCAGTTTGTTTGATATAGCTGCTATAGGTCCTCAAAAGAGAGTTTTGGATTTTCTTTCTTGGTGCTGACACATTGATACCATTTGGAATATAGAGAAAAACTGTCAGTGCAACACAGATTAATTTTTTAATAGGATCTACTAAGTAAGTTTAATCTCTGGCAGGGATGTCTGATCTTTTGGCTTCCCTGGGCCGTGTTGGAAGAAGAGTTATCTTGGGCCACACATAAAATACACTAACATTAATGATAGCTGATGAGCTTAAAAAATCACCAAAAAACTCATGTTTTAAGAAAGTTAACAAATTTCTGTTGGGCCACATTCAAAGCCGTCCTGGGCTGCATGCCTCCTGTGGGCCGCGGGTTGGACAAGTTAGCTGGAGTATTAGTAAATATTGTGAAGCAGAAAGGCTGTGCTTATATAAAATTTTGATGATAAATTCTTAGAAACGAGCTGTATTTATCACACTGATTTTCTTTTAAGAAATCAGCAAAAATGTCAACCCCCCCGCCCCTCCATTTTCCATTCTAGTACCATACTTCGTAGCAAAAAGTTTTGGGGAAGAAAAGAGATTCTTGTTCATAGCACATCAACATTCTTTTCTCCTATAGATGTATAAGGGAGGCAAGGTGAAAATGAGCTCGTCTGTTTAAGCTCTTATTGTGGACTGAACCAAACCTCTTCAGTTATTTTACGGATTATTTCCTTGGTTGTTTTGCAGAGTTCCAGTTGTATGGGATGAGTTAATGTTAACGATACACTACTTATTTGTAATGTTACGTGTTGTGTGGACAGCTCTGGTTTTGCTTAGAGTGTGAGGTTCAGGCCCTCATACTGCAGTCTGAGGCTTGTGGTAGTGATTTGGGAGAGGTCTACTGTGTTGTCAGCCCAGCCCTCCCAGTCCAGCTGTACCAGGCAAGTCCTCCTCTCCTACTTAGGCACAGACCAAGAGCTGACATGGGATTAGGTGATATGTGGGGCCTGGTTCCTGCCATTGCAGAGCATGACAGACAGGGAGAGGGTGTGGCTTGAAACCTGGGAAGTGTCTCTGGGGATGAGCCGGATGTAGGAAATCAGGAAGGCAGGGAGCTTTTCTGGAGTTCCTCTCAAAGCAGCCACTCCTTTTACTAGTCTGCAGGACCAGGCAGAGTGGGAAGTGGGAGGTGGCTGCTCAGCACTTTGCTACCTGTTGTCTTTCTGAACTGAAGACTCAGACCATCTTTAAAAGTCCTACGGATCTAGTGGCCTGCACTGGGTGTTTGGAGGAAGACTCCTCTGGTGAATAGTTTAAAGCCAGAGAATCAAGTGGTTGCCACTCCTTGTTCCCTGGGACTGGTAGTTTAGGGGACTCAGGATCTGCACAGGTCCAGAAAGAAGAGGCATCTTACTGTGGTTGCTTCTGTGGAAGAAGAGGCATCTTACCATAGTGGCTTCCATGGCTGTGATCTTGGATGGGTGCAGCCAGATGGGGAGGAGACAGCAGGGATTTGGCTTCTTTTTCTCCCCTTCCCAGACACGTGCAGTTGGAGAGCTTCTTATCCCAGGATGGGCTCTGAAGTTAACAGAGAAGGTAAAAATCATTTTTGTTTTTGTTTTTTTTTCATGTCTGACTATGAATTGTTGAATTCATCCAAGGGTAAAGATTCCTCTGTATACCACACGAGCCATAAGCACACAGTCACGTGAACTGCACACTTGATAGAGCATGATGGTGACTTACAGGTCCTACTTAATGGAGGTGAGCGAGGTGGTTTTATGTTATTTGGCTAATTTGTATTTGTTTAAAGGATAACTAGGCTGTTTCTCTTGCCCTTCCTTATCTTTCTAGTTCATAACCTTTTTCTCCAGACACAGACCTTAGCTTTGGCTGAATGGGAAGGGAGGAATGTCTTGTTTTCTTTAGTCTGCCTTACAGATGCTGGAGGAAGCTCAGTTGTTAGTTTCAGGTCCCTGAATTCCCCAAAAAGCAGATCTTAAAATTCTTCTTGGCCTTAGATTTTCTGCCTTGTTTTGGTGGAAACTGCTCTATTGGAAGTTGCCTGACTCCACCCAGCTCATCTGGGGGCTTCCAGAATTTTACTTGTACCCCATCAGATTTGCTCTTCTCCTGCTTGTAGACACTCAGGTGCCTAACCTGGGAGGTTTTCCTGGGAACTTCACAAATGCTTTCAGAAAGGTGGAGAAGGAATTGCCGTTTATTTAGTACGCAGTGTATGCCAGGCCCTAGGTGCAAAGTTGCCAGTGTTTCTTCATCAAACATTCTCACCAGCTCCTTAGGGGAGCTTAAATTAACACAATTTTAATGATGCGGAAACTGAGATCTGGAGCTGCAAGGAATAGAGATTGCTTAAGCATGTTTATTACAGAAATTCTCACTGCAACCAGTTGCCGGTTTCTTTTCTTCACTCATTGGCATGTGGAAAAAGCCTGTTGATAAATTGTGGTAGGAACGACTGGTGTGCTTGGGTGTGCCGAGTTGTCTCTTCTGCACGTCTCTCTCCTAGTGAGAGGGAGGCAGCTAGCCTAGCTTAGGGTTAGGCTGGAGCTTGCACTCGGGAGCTGTATTTCTGGGTTCAGATCTTGACACCACAGGCCTTCTTGTGTGACCTCAGATAAATTACTTAACCTCTTTGTGCTTCACAATTAGTGATGTTTGTTAAATAAATCAAGTAGGTGAGTACAGTTCTAGTGATCTCTTACCACTGAAGGGGTAAAGATTTCTCCTGCATGTGCCAGCTTGATCTGGCAGAGGACGGGGTTGTGGAGCCCTCTCTATGATACGTGCTAGGCTGCTGAGTGCTAAGATGTCACTTTCCTAAAATAAGTGTCCTGGATGCCGTAGGTAAGCCGTGCATTCCTCACTCCGCCTTCCTCGGAGCACTGCTCATCCTCTCTTCGTGTATCAAAGCCCCCCACACTGAACACAATTTCCTTTTGCCCCGCTGTCTGATATTTAATCCCGAATAGTGTGTGGGGGGGGTGGTGAAGAGTGTGGAGTGGGGCAGTAGCCAGCTTATTCCAGCGCCAGCCTTACCAGCTGCCTGTGTGGTGGCCTTTTAGGGGCATCGGGCCCTCCTGCTCTACGGGATCTCTGTCCCACCTGTTGCAGTAATGAGTGAAACCTTAAAGCCTTTCATTCCCCGGTCGGACAAGATGCTGGGAAGGCAGTGTCCCTGGGAGAGGCATCAGGCTGACTGATATTCACATCAAAGGAACGAGCAACTCCTTTCTTTCTGAGTAGGCTGTTTTAGAGACGACAGGATAGACATACCTTGAGAGTATTGAGATGACTTGGGAAAAAGAGGCATGGATATTCTGGAGATACAAAGAATACTTTTTTCTGATTCAGGTTTTATTTGGAGCGAGCATGCTTCTGCACACTCCTGACTTCACACAGATTCAAATGGAGCTTGTCCAGAACAAAGACGGTTTCTACTAATTTTTTACATTCCATTTTTATGAAACATTCTCAGAGTTCCAAGGAAAAGAGAATCCTGTTGTTCTGTGAGATTACGTTAAGAACCACTATATTGGTTGTCTGATTTTCTTTTTCTTTCCTTTGAAGCTCTACATTGATCTCTGGAATTAATGTCAGTGAGCTTTTGAGGTCTCTAAAATGAGAATCGGAAGCACCTGGCTCCCTTTCAACCCTGAGAAGTTGAATGAAATTGGTGTGGGGATATCTGTGGAGTCAGATTTCCTTTAGATATTTCATTTAACCCCTTGAGCCTTGAGCTAAAGGCACTGATTTTGTTCACGGGGGGTCTGCTCCCAGTCCTGGGTCCCATTCCTGAGCCATGCTGACGAGATGACCGGGGACTACCACACCCAACTGCCCACAACTGTCTTCAGGAAGTTGGAGAATTAGAATAGTATTGTCTGCTCTGTAACAGCCTGGAGAATTTTAGAGCGCTCTGGGAGCAGGGGTGGGGTATGGGATAAGGGAAGATGTGATGAAAGAGTAGCCTTTTCCAGTTAGAACAGATGTAGGAAGAGAGCAACCCCAGAAACATCTGGAAAACTCTTGCAGTGCAGGCTAGTCCCTGTGCACCCGATAAGGTTGACTGATCAGAGGCGGCGGAGGCAGATGTCAGGGTCAGCTATCTGGGATGCCCTTCATAATTCCTGTTTTCTTCCCCAGGGTATGTTTGTGCTATTATTAAATGATTACACATGCTTGTTCATTCCTTCCTAGTGTATACTTTCTAGCTAGTGTCATTTGAAGCTAAAAATAAGTCTGGTCCTTAGAGTTCCTGAGATTTTTCTGCCCAACCTTCTGTCTTTCTCTTGAGATTTGGGTCTTCTCATAGCATAGTGAAGTTTGTCCTCCTGGTCTGTCTTTGCATGGCTGTAAACGATGGGAGATTCTGGATGATGAGACGAAGTTCCCAGCTCACTACACAACTATAACCTGCATAGGGGGACAGTAGCACAGGTAGTCCTGTGGTGAAGCGTTGGCCTGGGGGACAGGCCTAGGTGCTCACTATCTGGTGCTTTGGGGCACCATTTCCCCTTTCAGAGAACCAGAGTGCTCTTGCATAAAATGAGATCATGGAATAGCAGTGCATTCTAGAAACTGCCCCTCTCCCCCGCCCCTTTTTTTTTTTTTTTAAAGGCAAGCCCGGTCTTTAAACAATTTTGTATGGAATCTCAGTTTAAGAAGATATTTACTGTCCATGGAACTGACAACCATTGCACTCCCCCTTCTCTTCATTTGCTGGTGTGGTTCCCAGGCATGCCTGCAGTTGAGGGCAAGACAGTTTCAGATCTACTGCCATTGGAGGATCCCCCAAACCCTGTGAGCTCTGGAGTTTCTGATTACTGCCCAGGGATGGCCATTAGCCTTGAGTTAGGGAGTGTATTTCTACAGAGGTGAGAAGGTAGTTCCCGGGCATTTCTAAAGGTTTAGGGGGAACTGGCCTCACCAGATGGTGAGAATTTTACTAGTGATAATTTTACTAATTACTGATAATGAGAATTTTACTAATGCTAATGTGGGACACTTCCCATGTTCCCGGTGATAAGAGTTGTGGCAATTTTGTTTCCTTGGGAAGGTCCTAAACAAATGACTTACGCTATTCTGTTAGTGGGAATTGGAAGGCATTTTCATGAAAGTGATAATTATATTACAAACATCAACAGGGAGACCCATTAGATAAAGTGGGATAGGAAAGAACACGACAACCCCTATTGGGCATTTTGAAAAGCTGATAAGGTAAATGGTCATTTTAAGAAAGGTCTCAAAGACTCCTTCAACTTCTTATGCTGACCTTGAAATTAGGGCAGACTGACAAGAACAACTTATTTGATAGGAATTGTTGGTTTTTGCACAGTAGTTCTAAGTGAGGGTCTCAGACTTGGAATCCTGTGATTATTCTCAGCCAACATGAATTTCATGTAATTTTTAAACTGTAAAAATCTGAATGTCTTAAAGTATTTTCTATCAGCTGTGAAAGTCTGCTTTTAAAATTTTTTTTCTAGTGTTACGTCAGTGTTTCTCCAACCAGTGTCCTCCAGAACCCTTTAAGAAGACATTGTTTGGGTCCTTGATAATTATTTTTCTTTAAAAATTTTCTGAACTTTATTCAAGTTTGAGAAATACAGACTAGGAGACAGTTGGGGTATAATCATGTGCCACATAGCACTGTTTTGGTCAACAGTGGACCACATGTGTGATGACACATATAATCCCATACAATTATAATGGAGCTGAAAACTTCTGATTGCCCAGTGACATCATAGTCTTCAGAAGGTTGTAGCATGATGTGTTATTTGTGTTTGTGGTGATGCTGGTGTAAACAAACCTACTGTGTTATCAGTCATATAAAAGTATTACACAATTCTGTTCAGCACATGGTTCTTGATAATGATAATAAATGACTATGTTATAGAGTTATGTATACTTTTAAATTATTATTTTAGAGCTTACTACTTCTACTTATTAAATAAAAAGTAACCTTTAAAAACACCCTCAGGCAGGTCCTTCAGGAGGGATCTAGAAGAAGGCATTGTTATCCTGGGAGATGACCGCCCCATGTGTGTTATTACTGCCCCTGAAGACCTTCCAGTGGGACAGGATGTGGAGGTGAAAGACAGTGATGTGGATGGTCCTGACCCTGTGTGGGCCTAGGCTAATGTGTGTGCCTGTGTCTTAGTTTTTAACAAACGAAAAAAAGAAAAACATATATAAAAGAGCTTATAAAATAAGAATATAAAGAAAGAAAATAGTTTTTTAAGTTGTACAATGTGTTTGTGTTTTAAGCTAAGTACTATTATGAAAGTCAAAAAGTTAAAAAAAAAGTTTATAAAGCAAAAATGCCACCGTAAGCTAAGGTTAACTTATTAAAGAACTAAAAATATGTTTAAAAAAGTGAATTTAGTGTAGCCTAAGTGCACAGCGTTTATAAAGTCTATAGCAGTGTGCAGGAATGTCCTGGGCCTTCCCATTCACTCACCACTCACTCACCGACCCCTCCAGAGCAACTTGCTGTCCGGCGACCTCCATTCATGGTAACTGCCCTATGCAGGTGTACAGTTTTTATCTTCTATACCATATTTTTCTGTTTAGATAGACAGATACTTGCCATTGTCTTACAGTTACCTACAGTATTCAGTATGGTCACGTGCTGTACAGGTGTATAGTCTAGGAGCAATAGGCCATACCAGCCTAGGGGTATAGTAGTCTTGATACGGTTAGGCTGTGTCCCCACCCAAATCTCATCTTGAATTCCCACATGTTGTGGGAGGAACCTGGTGGGAGGTAATTGAACCATGGGGGCAGGTCTTTCTCATGCTGTTCTCATGATAGCAAGTCTCATGAGTCCTAATAGTCTTATGAGGGAGAGTTTCCTTGCACACGCTTTCTTTGCCTGCTGCCATCCACGTAAGATGAGACTTGCTCCTCCTTGCCTTCTGCCATGATTGTAAGACCTCCCCAGACATGTGGAACTGTAAGTCCATTAAACCCTCTTTCTTTTGTAAATTGCCCAGTCTCAGGTATGTCTTTATCAGCAGCATGACAGCAGACTAATACAAGACTCTACCATCTAGGTTTGTGTAAGTGCACTTGGTGATGTTCACACAATGACAAAATTGTCTACCTATACGTTTCTCAGAACGTGTCCCTGTCGTTGACATATGACTGTAACTAAGACCACAGGTTACATGAATTCCTCTCACATGTGTTTGGAATAATATGTTTTTTGCTTTGTCTCATTTTTCAGAAGGGAGAGAAAGTAAAGTGAACTAATTTGCATTGTGTATGTGCTCCGTGTGTGTGTCTGTGTGTGTGTGTGTGTGTTGTGTGTGTGTGCATGTATGACAGGCAGTCTACTGTTATCATGCTACAGTTTACTTTTGCTCTCTTTTCTGAATAAATGTACAAAATGTATATGGAACCTGTTGTGAAGGTGCTGGTCACATTTTCTGGTGCTTTAAGGACAAGTGATCCTTATTTTGCTTGAGAAATCTTCACGGCCTTATTTTTCACTGCATCAGATAATTTATGTCTAGGTTCTGGGCCTTCCTCATGCCAATTTCTTCTTACAGATTTATCGCACTTCCTATGATTTCCCAACATTTTTTCATCAGGCTGGTCAGACCTGTCTCTCGATTGTTCCACGATTCACTTTGATTTTATCAGCCTCAGACCGTTGCTTCATATTAGACCTCTTATTTAAAATGTCTTACCTTCCATTTATCTAAACCCCAGCTTAATTGTTTGGACGAAGTCATAGCTGCCAGTGAATGGGAGTGAAGCTGTACGAAATCATTGAGTTCTAGCCAGGTCCTCCAAAATTGGCTATGTGAGAAAGAGAAGCTGAAATGCCCTTCTCTGTAAGGTTCTCACTCATTTCTGTTGTTTCTTTCATCTTGACCTCAGGGAAGGTGTAATTTCTTTTAGCATTGTGTAGGTGAGGCCAGTCACTGCAAGAAGGCTTTGTAAAATAACATGGAACTAATTGGGCTTACAAAGTAGAATGTACTTAGCTCCCATCGAGTAGAAGGGAGGGTTCCCTTCATGTGTTTCTGCCACTCATGCTCCCAGCTCCTATTCTGCTTCCATCTCTCTCCGTGAACAGTTTACAGGCAGGAGGGCAGGACCTGGAGGATAACAGAAACCGTTTTCTTACCTGGCTCAGGAAACCAGTGTCCCATCTGTGATTCGGTTGCCACTGTAGCGTTGATCCACTTGAGGGCAGATACCACCCCATATGGGTTTGCTTTTGACCTCAAAGGACAATTGGAGGGCTCTGAAACTTGGGTCCCTGTGGTAATTCAGATATGATACCAAGCACCCAACAATCCTGTAAGAATGTTGTGTGGAGATTTTGAAGATTGTTGAGTTAAAAACTCCCCCAGTCATTCTCTTCTCTCAGCTACTCTGCACAGTTTAATCCTTAATTATGTTTTGTCATGTTCCCCCTTTTCATACAGTACATGCTCAATAATGCTTTTAGTGATATTTTTTCTTGAAATAAATTGAAAATACCGGCCAGGCGCTGTGGCTCATGCCTGTAATCCCAGTAGTTTGGGAGGCCGAGGTGGGTGGATCAGGAGATCAAGACCATCCTGGCCAAAATGGTGAAACCCCATCTCTACTAAAAATACAAAAATTAGCCGGGCATGGTGGCATGTATCTGTAGTCCGAGCTACTCAGGAGGCTGAGGCAGGAGAATCGGTTGAATCCAGGAGGCGGAGGTTTTGCAGTGAGCTAAGATTACGCCACTGCACTCCAGCCTGGGTGACAGAGCGAGACACTGTCTCAAAAAAAAAAAAAAAAAAAAAAAGAAAAGTAAAGAAAATACCCTGAGAGCTGGGACCATGCTGCCTATGCAGTTATCCGTCAGTAATGGATGATTCCATTGGTTGATTCCAGTACGTGGAAAAGGGAGACCCTGTTTGATTAACCTTCTGGGGTCAGCAGATTACTGTTGTCCCTTCCAGTTGGTTTAATTCATGATGATTTTTATTTGTGTCAGGTAGATAAATTATAATGTGGCATAGATGGAAAATGCTCTGTTGAATGGAAATCTGAATTTTCCTTATAAGGCTTAACATTCATAGTCTTACTGGGCTGCTAGATAGTTATTGGAAAAAAGAGAATGACACGTTCGTGATTTAGTGGGGAGATTGCTGATTTGACTCATTTAGCAATGGGGTCTGCTGATAGTGCATACATCACAGATAGGAAAAATAGTTTTCTTCCACCCTCTCCAGAATAGTTTAGGGTAAGGAGAACCAGAGAACATGTGTTAAATAGAATCCAAGCAAACCTACTAGTTATACAAATGACTTAAGGGTTATTGTGGAAATTTACATAAAACTCAGACTCAGCATAAAACAGTACAAACACCAAGGCCAAATGAGTTACCATAGTAATAAAGTACACACAGGGCAACGTGCTTGTGGTATAGGGAAGGCCGTATTTAAAGTACTTTTGGAATGTCAGTTTCAGAAACTGAAAAAGATGTTAGAAGTTTGATTTTGTGTGATCAAACATCATTTAGAAGCTAATGAACAGAAAGAATATTAAGGTACCCAACGAATATTAAGGAACCTAGGAATGTTTGTGTTTGAGGTGATTAGAGCTTCTTGCAAGCTTAGAAGTAGGAAGCTAATGATAAGTGATCATAAAAAGAACAAAATAGATTGTAACTGAAGGATTGTCTTTTTCTTTAGAGAAAATTGGATCATTTATAGGTAGCCAATCTGGTTAATAATCTGACTTTTAGCATCCCCAACCAAAATATCCAGATGCATTTTGTTGCCTTCCCCTGCCTAATGTGAAATAGTAGTTCAGTATACTGTTCGTTTTTCATTAAGAAATTGTCAGCTGCTGTTGACAAACAGGTACTGAGTTTGACACAGGATCGATGTGCTGTCAGTCTTGAGCACAGGCATGTGTTTATCTTGTAATGTGGCTTCTTAAAGCATGGGCTTAGTTTAAAGAGTTGTTTTTCACTCCAGGGAACCTATAAATAAACTTCATTCTAACAATGATTTTACAAGTTTCAAGTTTTTAAGAGAGATGATCAGTTTTTTGAACTGTTTTACTCTTCAGAATGAGTTTGGAGTTGAGAATTAAACTTTGATACTTCCTGTGGTCCATCCCCTGGACAACACACACATTATTATAATAACATTTACCAAGTGGCTTTTTTCTGTTTGTTGACATTTACGTTGATGTTCCCATAGATTACAATTGAGAATTTTTAGGAAGGTTATCTTCAAAATCCTTTGTTGCTTAACTCTGATAATTTTTCAATTTGGGGAGCTGGTTTGATTTTGCCAAAAACGAAAACCTCATCATTTAAATATAGTTATTTTAAACAATTAATGTAACAATAAAGAGAATTCGGGAACTGTAACAGGAAAAAAAATCGCCCATGATCTTATTATCAGTAAAGCACTGTTATCATTTCTATATTTTTCATTCTGTTTTTTAAGGGTCATGGTTAGTTTCGCATACACGCATGGAGGGGCAGGCTATAGCAGGAAGAGAGATGGGATCATTCGCTCCTTGTTCTTTGGTGGTTGAGGCTCTCTAGCTGAGCATAGCTGGCTCTCAGGAGGGCTGTATGTCATGCTGCAGAGACTAGGTCCATTCCTCAGTGCCTCTCCAGCCCGGTCTCTGAGGAGCCATCCCGGTCATCTGGGAGGCCTCTGCATTCCTTCGCTGGTACATGGAAGCAGCGAAGGAACAGGTGCCCTGTCTTCTCTTGAGAAGTCCTCCCCTCCCTTCCTGTAAGGTGGCAGGCCTCAATGCTTTTGTCACCAGGGACTAATTTCATGGAAGACAATTTTTCCACAGATGGGGATGGGTTGGGAATGGTTTACAGGATGATTCAAGTGCATTACATTTATTGTGCCCTTTATTCCTGTTACTACATTGTAATATGTAACAAAACAAATACATAGCTCACCATAATGCAGAAGCAGTGGGAGCCCTGAGCTTGTTTTCCTGCAACTAGACAGTCCCGGATATCTGGGGGTGATGGGAGATAGTGACAGATCATCAGGCATTAGATTCTCATTAGGAGCACGCAGCCTAGATCTCTCACATACACAGTGCACAACACAGTGTGCACTCCTATGAGAATCTGACGCTGCTGCTGATCTGACAGGAGGTGGAGCTCAGGCAGTAATGCTCGCTAGCCGCCACTCGTTTCCTGCTGTGCCGCTAGATTCCTAATGGGCCATGACTGGTAGCAGTCCGTGGCCTGGGAGTTGCGGACCCGTGATGTAAGGGAGGGACGTCAGGAAAGTCCAGTTGGGTTCCTGTTAGGATGGTGGTTTTTTAGACAAGGTCTCACTCTGTTGCCAAGGCCGGAGTGTGGTAGTGCGATCACTGCTCACTGCAGCCTTGACATTTTGGTCAAGGCTGTGATCTTCCTGCCTCAGCCTCCTGAGTACCTGGGACTACAGGCATAGCGCCACCACACCCTGCCTATTTTTAAAATTTTTGTTGAGTTGCAGTCTCACAGGGTTTCCCTTGGGGCCTTGAACTTCTGGGCTCAAGGGATACTCCTGCCTTGGCCTCCCAGAGTGTACCCAGACATGGTGTTTCAGACATGCCACAATGCTCCACTGCAGATCTCGCTCCCCACCTGACTGGGGGAGCAGCCCAAGGTCTTGGGATCACTCGCCCCTTTCTCTTTGGTGGTTGTGGCTCTCTAGCTAAGTGTAGCTGGTTCTCAGAAAGGCCCCGTGTTGTGCCACAGAGACTGGGTCCATTCCCAACTCCCATCCCGGGCACCCCACACTCGTGGGCCCCTGTCTTCTTTGCTCCCATCCCTGGCTTGGTTTCCTGGAGGAACGCCTTGAGAGAAGCTGCAGCTGGTTTGTGCTTGTGAGGAAAGCATAGCTTTCAGGAGCTTGTCCTCTGGTCCCCATCCTGCCTGCCTTCCCACTTGCGGTAGGAGGCCTGGGGAGATCTGTCTGTTCTCACTCGCACGGCCAAGCTGATCCTGGTGTCTATTGTTTGTCTGGCCTGCTCTCCTGGCCGGCACCCAGGATGCGCTTTCTTAGTGTTTCCACATGTGAGTGGCTGGGTTGGGGTGGGTTAGTCGACGTTGTTCTCACCGTCAGCACCTCTTTGATCAAACAGAAGTACAGAGAGGGAGGTTCTGCATTCACAAAAAAGCAGAAGGGTATTAAACATAACATGTTTGAGTAGATGGCTTAGAAATAGAATTCACAGCAGAATGGCCTCTTTCCAGTGGAGAATAATTCAGGACCCCATACCACAGCATGGTGGAGCATATTTGGAAGTCACCCACCCCCGTTGTCAGTGGAAGGGCTGAGATCATTATTCTGAGCACAGGATCTTTTTCTAAGAGGATTTTATGGTTTTAAAGGGAGTTTGGAAAAGGGAAATTTGGGAAGCTTGAAGTGATGGGACAGAAATACCGATTTGTAGGTTGAATAATTAGACTCCTCCTCGATGTTCAGGTCCTTGCTTCAGTGTCCCCTGCTTGGTGATTTTCTAGTGGCTGCAATATATGACCATTATACATTGCAAAAGTTATAGTTATTTGTTTAAACACCCTTCTCCTCTGTTAATCTGTAAGCTCTTTAAAGGCATAACCTCCCCTTTTTCTTTTTATTTTCCTGAAGCAATGATTATGCATACAATAAAGATTTACTGAATTGAATCAGATAGTACCTTTTTATTTTTGGGAAAAAAAATAGTTTTCCAGAGTAAATTTAGAAGTTATTTGCTTAATTGAAAAAATATAATCCTTAAAAAGCTTAATTTTAAGGAGGGTTTACAGCAAGCTTAAACACTGGGGTGTGTGTGTGTGTGTGTGTGTGTGTGTGTGTGTGTAATATATGTATTTCTTTCTCCTTTCCCCCGGTAGAAGCATTTCGTGAGAAGAGGATAATCATCAACCACATGAGTTAATCTGGGGAATGTCTGGGAAGTGGGAGGTTAAGGAATGCTGCATTGTTGAATACATTGAGAGCATTTCTGGTTTCAATTTGGTTTACCTTCTCTTGGTCTAGGAGATCTGGAATGCTGCCCTGGACTTTCGGTTTTGTGTGAATTGGCTCTGAGGAAAAGGACTGCTAGAATTAGCTGTTGGAATGGGGAGGGGCAGAGACTGGGCTCATGAGAAGCGAGTGGACTGGAATCTGTTTTCTGAGATGTTGCCTTGAGTCTGACTTGTTGATGACAGACCCATATTGGAAATATTGTTCCACTGTTAATAAGAACATTTTATTTTCACATGCAACTTGTTAAATATGTAGCCAAAAATCCTGAAACAAAACAAACCCCCTTCCCACTCAAAAAACTTTCCTGGAAGTGGTTACTTCATAGTGCACATTTCAATAGACAATTGAATGAAACGCTAATATAAAGAAAATGTTCCCTGAGGGAAGAGTCCTGCGTTAACGGCTTAGAAAGGTGTTGTAATCAACTAAGTTTTCATGCCTCTTTCTTCTTCTCGTTACTGCTATTTCCCTTATTCTGATTTACTGATTATTTATTTTCTTGAATAATACATTTTAAAAGAGTATTTATTTCTCTCACTTTAACTCAGATTTATCACAGTTTGGAACTTCTATTTAATGTATTAATAAAATTAGTTTTAGTAGGAGTAGTAAATGGAGGATGTGACAAGCGTATAAATTACTAAAGGCTCAAAACGAAAAGCAATGCAAAAACCCTGAAAGGAAAAAAACCCAAAAATAAATCCCCAAACCTGTTTGCCCACATCTACTTACTGTCTTTCAGAACCACATAAGAATCGCAGTTCTACAGCACCTTTCCTTGTTCTTCTTTTCATAGTTTGTACCCTTTGATTTGTGATGCCTTTTACTTCACCCCAAACCCCTGTGACATTTAAGATACATGCTATACAAAATACGATTCCTGGCTAACCAGCTCCATAACCCTTGTTAAGCTTTTTCCATTCTGCAAAGGCAATAGCTCTGAAATATAGAAGTGATTGCATTAAATCCTTGGCTGGCAATTTTGTGTGGGATTGGGTATTGAAATGCAGCAAAGCAAATAATGAAGGCATATGTTTACCTATAATTCTTTTTACCTTGGGAGAAGGATTAAATAGGAACAGTTTGGTTGTTGTCAAATTCTTAACAGTTGCTTTCAAGCATGAAACAGTCCCCGGGCTCTCGGAGGATTTACTTAGCAGTTTGAATAGAGAGGTCTTTACTGCTAATGGAACTGAGATGGCAGGCTTAAGCAATGGGGTGCTTTATAGCCTCTTTAGCCACTTGAGAAGATGTAACATCAAATAGCTGAAACCATCCTGATCTCCATTGGTGTTTAGGAAGTTGTGCAAAGATTGGTGAATAAATAATTCAGGGTTGTATGAATGTCTGGATGCCAGGAGTGTTGAGAGTATCTAAAAGCCTGATTCACAGAGGGTTTAGTTCTGGGAGAAACTCTGGAACCCCTCCTTGAGCTTGGCCCCAGGGAACATTTACAGATGATGACATTTTCTAAGAAAGAAAGAACTTTCACTTGGGATTGACTGGGCTTTGTAAAGCAACGTTTCACTGGGGACTCCAGTCCTGGAAAAGTGTTATTCGTAAAATAAAGACTATTTTCAGTACAGATGGTTGGCAATTGCTGCTGTGTGTGTAAGCGTGTGTGTGTTTAAAATACAGGATGGTGATGATTACTTAGGGTCTTAAGCAACCGTTTAAGTTCTCTACTATTTAATGGTTAAGCTTTAAGAGATCACTTGTTGAAGACATAGGGGAGAAGAAGTCACAGTTTGTCTGTTGAAGCTTCTGCTTCACGCTCTCGTCATCTGTTTCAGACCTTAGTGAAGACATCCCGAACGTGTTGTCCAATGAACAGGTGGGCAGCAGGTGTTGGGGACACATTGGATGTGTGAATATTCACAAATATTCGGACTCTCCTCCTGAGCATAAAGTAGATAGCAGTTCCCTGTTCATTTGGACATAGGCGTGACCATATGACTTGCTTTGGCCAATTAAATGTCACTTCTGAGCAGAAGCAGGAAAGCTCGTGCTTGTTTCACCACATCCTGTGCCGTGGAAACCTGCAATTGATTCTTCAGCCCCAGGGTGTGGATGACTTGGAAAAGAGCTCCCAGCTGATGGCCAGTGGGCATGAGGGTGCACAAGAAGTGATATGTTCCTTCATATTTGGTGATTGTTACTGCAGCATGACTTAGCCTGCCCTGATGAATATAACCTATAAAGTACTAGATTTTTCTCTAGCAGAAAACCACTCAGTCAGTCCATGGATGTTTCCCTACCTTAAGCTGAGTGGAGAACTTCCCATGGTGATGTGGTGGCCAGGAGTTAGGGCGGAGAAACCCCTGGCTGCTACACAGGAACCGTTGTACCAGGCATTGGCCCTTCTCCTTCGTTTCTTGTTCTCTGTCTCCCATAGGTTGCTACAACATTCTTTCTCTTCCTGCCTCTACCCGCTAAGTCTGTTTCTATCCTTTGCATGGTTTCCTGGTGGGAATTCTCAATTTTATGCTAACCAAACATAGAAAGCAACTTCTGTCCTTCCGTTACATGACTCTGAATGCCTGGACCCCTGACCCCCTCTTCTCTGCCACAGATGAGGACCACTCTGTGTCCTAGGGTGGGTGTGAAAGTGCTTGTAATTGCCATGTGAGGGAGAGTCACTTACTTTCACCGAGCCAGAGCTGGGCGGCTGGGGAATCGAATTCTAGACCTGTTGTTCTTAGGTGCATTGCAGTGCTTGCGAGAATCTGCTTTTCACAAATATTTTCCACTGTTCACAAAGCTCTGGGAAATGGGAAATGTAATGCACACTTTATAGATGGGAAGTTGAGGCTCACAGAAGGTAAGTAGTGTGCTCAGATCATTACGTGGACATGATATCACTGAAGCAGCTCCAAAGAGTCTCTCATTCCAAGATGGATACTCTTTCTCCTGCAGTGTCACACACTTCTGAGTGTGATTGAATAGGCATAGTTGAAAGAGGCAGAAATATTTGAACCTATCAAAAGCCAGTTCAAATAGATCATAACAGTAATACAGCAACAATAAAATAATAATAGGCTGGGTGCAGGGGCTCACACCTATAACCCCAGTGATTTGGGAGGCTGAAGTAGGAGGATTGCTTGAGGCCAGGTGTTTGAGACCAGTCAGCAACCTAGTGAGACCCTGTGTCTACTAAATAAATATATATATAAACAAAACTTCATAAAATAATAATAGCAGCTAAAACTTATACAGTACTTATTGTATGCTGCAATGTTCTAAGGCCTTTACGTTTACTTATCCTCATAACACTCAGTAGATATTCATATGAGGCCGTAGAGGCACAGAGAGGTTAAGAAACTTGCCCAAGGTCACATAACTAATAATTGGTGAACTGGGATTTGAACCGAGACTCTAGAATCCTTGATTTAAAGAACGAATGTTTGAAATGGTTCAATTAAGACTAAAAGAATATTCTTTAAAGACCTTTTTTTAGAGCAGTTTTATGTTCATAGCAAAATTGAGAAGGTGCTAGAGTTCCCATATAGCCCTGCCCCCACACATACATAGCCCCCCATTATCAACAGCTCCCACAGAGTGGTGCATTGTTGACGCTGATGAACCCACATTGACATGCCATTATCACCCAGAGCCACAGTTTACATTAGTGGGCCACATTTGATGTTGAACATTCTGTGGGTTTGGACCAATACATAATGGCATGTATCTGCCATTATAGTATCCTGTAGGGTGTTTTTACTGTCCTAAAAATCCTCTGAGCTCCATCTATACATCCATCTCCTGATTCCAACCCCTGACAACTGCTGATCCTTTTTACTTTCTCCATAGTTTTGCCCTTTCCAGAATGTCATATAGTTGGAATCCCAAAATATGTAGCTTTTTCAGATTGTCTTCTTTCACTTAATAATATGCGTTTAAATTCCCTCCATGTCTTTTTGTGGCTTGATAGCTCATTTCTGTTTAGTGCTGAATAATACCTTTCCCGCCTCCAACCTCCTCGCCCTGAGACGAAGTCTGGCTCTGTTGCCCAGGCTGGAGTGCAGTGGCCCAATCTCGGCTGACTGCAAGCTCTGCCTCCCAGGCTCATGTCATTCTCCTGCCTCAGCCTCCCAAGTAGCTGGGACTACAGGCGCCCGCCACCACGCCCGGCTAATTTTTTTTGTTTTTAGTAGAGACAGGGTTTCACTGTGTTAGCCAGGATGGTCTCGATCTCCTCACCTTGTAATCTGCCCGCTTTGGCTTCCCAAAGTGCTGGGATTACAGGCGTGAGCCACCGCGCCCAGCCTTAATACTGTTATTGTCTGCATGTACCACAGTTTATCCATTTACCTACTGAAGAATATCTTGGTTGCTTCTGATTTTTGACAAATTCTGTATAAAGCTGCCATAAACATCCATGTACAGGTTTTTGTGTGGACATAAGTTTTCAGCTCCCTTGGATAACCATCGAGAACTGTGATTGCTGGATCATATGGTAAGAGTGTGGTTAGTTTTGTAAGAAACTGCCCAACTGTCTTCTAAGTGGCTGCACCATTTCTCATTCCAGTGATGAATAAGGGTTCCTGCTGCTCCATATCCTAGCCAGAATTTGGTGGTGTCAGTGTTGTAGATTTTGACTGTTCTAATAGATGTGTGAGAAGAGTATTCTAAAAATTGAATTTTTATAAATATTACATGGCCTGCATTTTCTGAATTATGTAGTATATTTGTTCTTTTTTTTTTTGGTTCAAGAATCCTAAAATATGTACTGTGTATATGCATTATTCCTTTATGTTTCAAGCTTCTAGCTACTTCCTCCACCCTCTCACACTCTTCTTACCATGGCAGCCATGGTTCATGGTCAGGCCTCTCACATGCTGCTATAAGAGGAATTGATACTGGGCTCCCAGTGGTCTATATTGGGTTTTCTGTGGTCTATGCTGGACTCCCTCTTTTACCTGTTTTGTCCTTTCAAAAACAGGTATTAACTGGGCTCTTGTCTGTAGGATGTAAACAATAAGAAGGAAAGATACCCTAGAGAAATATCTTGGGATGGTACTGAGATTTGTTAGTCATCAGGAAATGCTGTCCTGTGGAACCCTAGGGAGTTAGGGTGGTTACAGAATGGCAAGCCCCAAGTCAGGGCTGCAGCCCTCCTGCAGGGCTGGAGAGGACAGTGAGGTAGGCACAGGAGAAAATGACATCCCTGCTCAAGTCAGTTTCAGCATGAGGCAGCAGGTGGGAGACTAGGGGAAGCTAGATTCTTGTATTTTTCTTTTAATCTGAAAGTTGAGAGGGAGATACTTCATTAGGCCCAGCTTTGTGTATGTGTCTGTAGAGGAGAGAGAAAGAGAACAAAAACTGGGCTTGTTGAAACAAGCCAAAGTTCAGCCAAGTTCTCATCTGAACCTGTAATCCCTCCAAGGTTTTTTTTCCAGGCATAAGAAGAAAAATCATTTTCTAAAACTTTCCATTTCTGATTTTTCTGTGATTCTGGGCAGTCAAACTTGTGTAAAATCTTTATGATACCTTTTTAATTTATAAATTCTCAGTATGTTAAACTTGCTTATTTTAATTTGAATTTTTGGAAATTATAATTTTTCTATTACTCTTCTTGGCATAAGGTAATTTCTTATTGGGATGATATTTTACAATTTAGTTGCTTAAAACAATTTTGCTTTTAGTGTAAATCTTAACCTATTTTTGGAAAAATATGCATTAGGTGTTTGTCAGAATCACTTTGTAACCCTTTTTCTGATTATGAGTCTAATATCGTTATTGTAGGAAAAACTAGGCAATACCAGAAAGTATTAAAAGGAAGATGAAACATACTACCTACTCAAAGTAGCACTGCTAAACAATTTGTTGTATTTTAACCGACTTCCATGCATGTATATGTGTATTATACATGTGTACTTACTGTTGTGTATAATAGTAAGTATAGCTATATAGGCAGTTTTTACAGCCTGCCTGTTTCAGTGGTCGAGATCATCATCATTTTTCCAGGCTTGGAAATAGTCTTGGAAAATACGATTTTTAATAGCTGCATGTGACTTTAATACTATTCCATAATTTATATATTCTTACTTTTTGGGTTGTTGGTATTTAGGCTGCTAACAGTTTTTCATTATTAATAATGTTACCTTGAGCGTCTTTGCTTGCATGTTTTTATGAGGCTTAACAGTTTAGGTGAGAGGCCTAGAATATTAAAAATAACCCTTATTCACAAGCTTCTCCCATGTGATAGGCGTTTGATACTTTACTTACCCCCAGAACAACCATGTGAGGTAGGTGGCATTGTTCCTCCTAAAAAAACAAACTGGTACCTGCAAGCTGGTCAGCCGTGGAGGTGGACACAGGACTTTCTGGACTGACCCCAGTTCTTTCTTGCTCCACTGTTCTGGTTGGGCACACTTGGAGGGAACTGTGAGATCAAATTATGAGAGAGGGACTGTAGAAAATCATGCAGGGGGTGGGGAAACTATTATGATGAAACATACTTGCTAGTACTAGTGGATCTGAAACTGGATCAGGCAGGTATATACTGGAAACTATTATACAGATCCTCTTTCCTCTACCTCTGGGATTTTACATTTTAGAAATAAGGTCTCCTGAAGTAAAGTGATTTGCCTGAGGCCATACAACTAAATATTTATAGCAGCGAGTGGGACCTTAACTCTCAACAACTGCTTTTCCCAGCAACTGCTCTTCCATGTTCTTTCCACTGTGCTTGACTCTACAGGCTTCCCAAAGGATGAAGACTAGAGGTCTGAACGCTGTATTCATAAGGTCAGAGTACATCTTTAAAGGGACATCTCCCCCAGTTATCTAGTTTGAAATCAGTTAGCCTCTACTGGACTATGAGGATGGCAGTACTGTAGACTGACTGACTGGATGTGGATCCTAGTTCTACCTTTTTCTTGTCGTGCATCCTGGGCAAGTTTCTTAACCTCTCTGTGCCGCAGATTCTGCTTTTTTTTTTTTTTTTTTTTTTTTTTGAGACAGGGTCTCACTCTGTTGTCCAGGCTGGAGTGCAGTGGCACCATCATGGCTTACTGCAGCCTTGACTTCCTGGGTTCAAGTGATCCTCCTGCCTCAGCCTCCCAAGTAGCTGGGACTGTAGGTGCGTGCTACCACATTCAGCTAATTTTTGTATTTCTGGGCAGAGACAGGGTTTTGCCACATTGCCCAGGCTGATCTTGAAATCCTGAGCTCAAGCAGTCAGCCCACCTTGGCCTACCGAAGTGCTGAGATTACAGGCGTGAGCTATTGCACCGGCCATCAGATTCTGCTTTTATTAAATAGAAACAGCAGTAGTATTTACTGCATGAGATTATTGCGAAGGCTACATCAGTGCACTGTGCGGAGCTCCTAGAACAGTGCTAGGCGTGTAGTGAGCCTGGTGTAGGTGTAGCGAGCCTGGTGTGTGTGTAGCGAGCCTGGTGTGTGTGTAGCGAGCCTGGTGTGTGTGTAGCGAGCTTGATGTGTGTGTCAGCTGCTGCCGCTGAGTAACCAGGCATGTTCCCTCTGCCATTCCTCCATTAGCTACCATTTTCAAGGAACTCAAAAGAATCACTTTTTGCCTCTAACAGAATTTACAGAAACTCTACCAGAGCTTGAAATGCACCTGTCGTGGTCAGGGAGCATATATATTTAGGGAGAGTAATAAGATAAAATCTTCCATGAAAAAAGCTTTTAGAGGACTAAGAAGACATAAAGTTCAAAGGTCTTTTTAAGCAGGCACCAGAATGTCATCTCAAATCTGTTTCCTTTGTTTCTTGATAGGAAGGTAGTTAAAACAACCTAATAGCTTATCAATGAATCAGAAGTTTCCAGATTTCCTCATTTGCTTTCGCTTGCTAGTAATTTTCCCAACTCTTATCAAATTGGATACAAATAGATGTTTTTAAAAGTCAAGTTACCCACACTATTTGATTCAGTTGCAATTTTTGGCTTAAAAATGAAGAAGGAATATGGCCTAATTCTTGCCCTGTGGTGAAATTATATTGCAAGGTAAGAGAATAGAAAATAAAGCTTTTCATTATCACCTCTCCATGACCTCTTGAACGAAAAGATTGGGAGTTTGAGAGGTGTTTTGTTGTTGTTGTTGTTTTTTTTTGGGGGGGGACAGAGCAAGACTCTGTCTGAAGTACAGGCTGAGTACAGTGGCGTGATCTCGGCTCACTGCAACCTCTGCCTCCTGGGTCCAAGGTATTCTCCTGCCTCAGCCTCCTGAGTATCTGGGACTACAGGCACCTGCCATGACGCCTGACTAATTTTTGCATTTTTAATAGAGACTGGGTTTTGACCTGTTGGCCAAGCTGGTCTTGAACTCCTGACATCAGGTGATCCGCCCGCCTCGGCCTCCCAAAGTGCTGGGATTACAGGCGTGAGCCACTGCGCCTGGCCAAGGGGGTTTGTGCATCAAGATAGACTTCCTCTGTCTCTCTCACCGGGAAAGCTGCAGTGAGACCAGTTACTAGTGGTCAGCGTGTGACGTTGGGGCCCATGAGCCTGGATTTGAAACCCAGGTCCTCAGCATCCAGCTGAAACAGCCATTTCAGCCTCTCAGTTTCATTTTTCTGTAAAATAGAGAAAATACTTCCTACTGTGAGGCTAAAATGCATTAACGTTCGTAAAAGCATCCAATGCTAGGCTCTTGTAATGTTAGCACCTTTCCCTCTGATGACATTCACTGGGAAAAGGAAAGGCTGTGTAGCCCCGTCTTCAGAACTGAATGCTCCAAAGCAGGACTTCATTCTACGCTTGCTTTTAAACAAGATTATTTCCATATACTATCCAATCAGGTAATATGATATAGGAAATGCCCTTCCCTCCGTGAGACATGCACTCGAGTTTGGCAAAGACTGTTGTCACCAGCTTCATTTAAAAGGGTTTAATGATCTTTGGACTTCAGCAGACTCCATAGAGTACAGGCCTGATGGACGGAGTTTGGGCAGGGAAAATGTTTTCCATTTCATAATCTCATACACAGGGACCTAAACTCCACTATCAGGGACTTCTTTAATGACTCCAACTGTCAGCCTGGACATGAGTGACCTGAAGAACATGTATGGAGAGTGGAAGGGGCGTACAGATGACTTCTGCTGGTATTGCCCTCTCCCTTCTCCCAGTCACACAGCTGGTGGCTTCACAAAGAGCGAGGCTAGCCGTGAGGTTGTCCTGTGTACAATCACAGAGTTCCATTGATTCCAAGTAAGAGGCCCTGCACAAATGGAAATTCTGATGTATGGAGCTCTCTACCTGTATCTATTTGAAAACAAAAGCCACCTTATTTTGTCTAAAATAATTTGAAGAATTTTTGGATGGCCGCATGACAAAGATACCACTTCAATAAATAATATAAAAAAAAATATGGTGTGAACCCAGGAGGCGGAGCTTGCAGTGAGCTGAGATCGTGCCACTGAACTCCAGCCTGGGTGACAGAACAAGACTCAGTCTCAAAAAACAATACACACACACACACACACACACACACGCAACAGGATACATATTCTGTGAACCACTATTCATTTAGAACCTTGCTCAGGGTCTAAGCCTGACCCATATTGCTGCAGATTCCACACTGGGGTTGTCTGGGTTATTTATTTATTTCTAGAGAAAGGATCTCACTCTGTCATCCAGGCTGGAGTGCAGTGGTGCAATAGCTCACTGTAACCTTGAACTCCCTGGCTCAAGTAGTCCTCCCAATTTGGCCTCCTGACTAGCTGGGACTGCTCCTGAGTATCTGGAGCTCCTATGTAAACATTTTAAAAATTTAAAATTTTTGTAGAGATAAGGTCTTGCTCTGTTGCTGGGACTGGAGTCGGGAGATTTTTGACACAAAATTCCATGGTTTATCCAATCCGTGCCTGCACCCGGGAGTGCGTCACACTCGGCTCACTCTCCCCTTGGCACCATCCCCCTCTGCAGGTGGCCTAGTGTCCTTCCTCCAAGGAGAGGGACTTCCCTGGTCTCCTTCCTCCTCTCGAGGTTCTGGGATGACTCACACTGAAATATTGGTGGAGTGAGAATCCCCTGTGGAAGCTGTTGTTTCCATCCCTGCCATTTCTCCTCACCTCCTGACCTCACTGACTTGCGCAACCAGCCGCCCTGGCATTACCCTGGGTGGGACAATTTCCCTTTTCAATTTTTGGTTATCAGATTTTACCATCTTTTTGGACCTCGGGATATGGGCCTTGTCCTTTGCGGGGTTATAGCTGTCTCCCTTGAAGGCTTGGTTTAGTCCAGCAGCCAGGCAGGGAAGCATTTTATTCTTCTCTGGCCTGAGGCATGTGTCCTGAAACCGTTCTGTTCTTGGCCTCCTCAGCCCTTGTGTGAGATCTTGTCTTCCGAGAGAACTGGCCCTTCCCAGTGACCACTCATCTTTGGGGTAAAGGTCTTTATCCTCGTGTTTCAGGACCTGACTCTTGGCCTTAGGTTACATGGAAGGAGGGAGATTTGGGGACACAGAATGCCCAGTAACCTGCGGTGAGGCTCAGTTCATTCTTGGAAGTATTTGGGAAGTATTTTGCAGGCCTTGTGCTAAGGGAATGTGAAGATGAGAAAATTTGGTGGGCACCAGAGGCATGGGAGTTGGGTACTTGGCCATGCCAATGTTAAATGCCTCCTTCAACATTTCAGACAGGGAGTTTTTGTAGTAGAGAGTAGAGCTAAACTTTAACTTGGTGATTTTTTCCTGACTGAATGTCCTCTCTAAGGACAGCAAGGAAATCAACAGTAGCAGTTAGTTAGGAAATGGGGTGTTGTGGGGTGCTACAGTGACTGGAATAAGAAGGAGTTCCATTGATTCCAAGTAAGAGGCCCTGCACAAATGGAGATTCTGATGTATGGAGCTCTCTACCTGTATCTGTTTGAAAACAAAAGCCACCTTATTTTGTCTAAAATAATTTGAAGAATTTTTGGATGGCCACATGACAAAGATACCACTTCAGTAAATAATATAAAAAATATATGGTGTGAACCCAGGAGGCGGAGCTTGCAGTGACCTGAGATCGTGCCACTGAACTCCAGCCTGGGTGACAGGGCAAGACTCCGTCTCAAAAAAAAAAAAAAAAAAAAAATATATATATATATACACACACACACACACACACACACACGCAACAGGATACATATTCTGTGAACCACTATTCATTTCTGTATACCAGACTGGATTTTTAAAAGCATTTGAAGCATTCACTATTTTTCACATTAATATCAAAGCGGTAAAATAATCCAGAAACAAAAAAATGATAAGTAGCTTAATGATTCTACTTAAAATTAATGCAACTAATGTATTTCTCTTATTCCCTAGTGTACTATTGTTGCAAAGTAGTTACTGTCTTTGGAGTGAAAGTTTAAAACGATAATATAACTTTCTGAAAATTGCAGCTATTGTACAAAAAAGTGATTGTAAATCGTATGTGTCTTATGCCATTTTTCTTAAAAGAATTAGATATTTAAAAGATCATATAATCTGTTAAAACCATTAGTTGGCATTTTAAGAGTCACTTCAAGAATGTGCTTTAATTTAAAATAAAGGAAAACTAAACTTGAATTCATTTTCATCTTTTTTTAACTACATTGAACATTTTAACATTTTGATTCTAGTTTTGTCCATGAGTATTAATAATTCAGTCATTCAGCAGATAATTGAGGGCCCACCCTGTCAGGCAGTGTTCTAAATGCTACTGGTGCCCAACAAAATAGACACAAAATGCTGGCTTCACAGAGCTCACATTCCATTTGTGTACATTTCTATGGGACGAGCACTGTGTACTTTCTGTGCATGCTTGAGCAATTTTAATTCTTCTGTCAGCCCAAAGAAGAAGGCACTATTACTGTCCCAGTTTAACAATGAGGAAGCTGAGCCTTGGTGAGGTTCGCAGTTTCCAGCTTCTCTCCATCAGCGTGATGTTGGTTTCATGACCACTATGCAGTCACTTGCTTTAGAGTGCTTTGAACCATTGAGTTAGCTTCACTGAGAATTATCGTGGAACCACTTACACTGCTATTAGGAAGTATGCTTCAAAATGGTAGTATACTCATGGAAGCAGCCTCAGAGGAAAGCCATTAAGATGGTGGGGGTGCCAATTGTGTCATCTGAGGGCAATTGTAAGATTTTATTGAACTAAGATCAATGGGTGCAGGGTTTGGGAGGCAGGATTCAGGTCAATATAAGGAAGAACTGTCTAACCTGTCCACAGAAGGGATTAAATGCTGAGATTAGAAAACTTAGCCTTGTGGATGTGGTCAAGAGGATTCAAGCGTTAGATAGATGATCATTTAGATCAGCTTCCCACACCTGCCCATCAGAATGATCCAGCCACTTGTTGAAAGGAGGTGTTCTGGTTACCCTGAGATGTTTTCATTCAGTAGATTTAGAGTGGGGCCTGAACATCTGAATTTTTAATCAACACAATAGGGGACCTATTTGCTGGGCAGAGGGTGGTGGGGTATAACAGAGGTCACAGATGTGCAAAGGCCCTTTTTTGAGGAGCATGTGTGAAATGTTTCAGGAACTGAAAGGCCAGCTTTGCTGTTGTACTCAAGAGAGTGAAGGGCAAGTTGTATTAGAAAAAAGTGGACACATAGGTGCGAGCCAGAAATTGGAGGTTTTGCAGAACCACATTAAAGACTTTAAGCACAACTGAAACCATGTTAGCCTAGAGCAACATAGGGTGACCAGATTTTGTGTGTGTGTGTGTGTGTGTGTGTGTGTGTGTATGTGAATGTGAAGACCCACACACGCAAAATACACAGCATAGTTTTAAAGATCTCTCAGGCTGTGAAGAGAATGGACTAAAAAATGTTCATGGAGAGGGGTAGAGTGGGTGGTGGTGGACTGATTAATAGACTATCGAAGTATTCCAGGTGAATGACAAGGGGAAATGAGGAGGTATTTTTGGAAGCTAAGATCAGCTGGCCTGGATGGTAGCCCAGATCGTGGGGATCAGGGCAAGAGGGTATTCAGGGTGGAGAGAGATGCCATTTACTCGCCTGGGGAATAGGTTTGTGGGAATGTTTTGAATGAATGGAATTTGAGGTACCTGAGATGGCCACTCTGACATGTCTGATGGGTGGTTGGGTATGTGGGGTTGGAGCTCAGAAGACATGTCTGATGGGTGGTTGGTTATGTGGGGTTGGAGCTCAGAAGGAGAGGTCAGATGGTTGAAACCAAAGGGGTGGATGAAGTTGTCAAGGGAGCAGGAAGAGTGTTAGAAAAGGGCTCCAGACATCTAATATCTGGTGGTGAAGAGGAGGAACACCAGGATTCGGCTGTCACCACGGAAGCCGCTGAAGAGGGAGGAGGGTGTTTCCTGAAGGTGATGTAGTCAAGAGAGGAGGAGAGATGAGACCCGAGAAGAACAGCCTTGGATTCCTTGGCCTGGACGTCCCTGTGCCTTCAGCAGGAGCTGTTTAGGTGCCACGCTGGAGGCTGCAGGGAGTTGGGGTAAGGACCAAAGAGAGTGATTATGGAGACTGTCTTCTGGGAGATGTGGTTAGGACGAGGAGCAGAGACTCAGCATGGTCACTTATGCGGAATGTGGAAGGGAGGTTTTTAAACATTTTTAAAAGATGGAGTAGCCTTTTGGGCTATTTTGCTGGTTTATTTTAGAATTGTAAGTGGGGGAATTAAAGAAAAAAGTTAGGAGTAATGCTTTTAAAGTTTCATCTTTGTTATTTTAAAATGTTTTCTATCATGAACTCTGAAGAAATCTTTTGAGAGGATGATGGATTTACATTGTCAGTCTCTTATACAAGTGAACCCTTGTGAAGTAATTTTTTCAAAACTAAAGCTTTGTTTTTCTCTCCTTGAGATAAGATAAACACAGGCACCATTAATAGCACATTTTGCCTTGTTATCTAAGAAGGGGGATGGTTGCAGGCATATAGTGTAGTGTCACGTGAGCCAGTGGTTTTTTACATGGGGACACTTAGGTTGACTTGGCTTATGTGCCCTGTGAAAGTGAGAGCCTGTGCCTGGGATCTGATTTCCTCTTTAACTGAGTATCAAATTAAATTCAGAGACCCCGGGGACTACTGACCAGAAACATTTTCCCTCATCCTGATTTCTTTTCTGTTCTACACATCTATGTCCTGTTTTATTTAAAACAAATGTAAGACTTTAATTAAGAAGGTTTTAAAGTCGTGAGATTACAAAGTAATCTTGAATCCAATCCTCTGTAATTTTAATCAAATCACCCAGTATGTTTAAGCTCAAAATGTCCTGTCAGCTTTAAATTGAAACTGAATCCCACTGAGAAAATATTACACAGTCTCATCAAAACTTGTGCTAATTTCTTTTTTTGTTTTTACCCGTCCTTTTTTAAAGAATCAATAAGCTTGCTTTTTGATAATAGTGTTTCTCAATGTTGAAACTGTGATAAGATATATTTCTTTGCATTAACTTTGCTGTAATAACACATTTATGTTCAGAACTACAAGGCTGTTTTTTTGTTTGTTTGTAATTTCACAATATGCCAGGGGATTAATTGGGGGGTGCTCTTGAGGATTAAAGAGTCCAATTTGGGAGATAGATAATTGTCTAGAGCAAGCTTGTCCAGCCCGCGGTCCAGGATGGCTTTGAATGTGGCCCAGCACAAATTTGTAAAATTTCTGAAAACATTATGATTTTTTTTTGCAATTTTTACAGAAGTTCATCAGCTGTTGTTCATGTTGGTATGTTTTATGTGTGGCCCAACACAATTCTTCTTCTTCCAATGTGGCCCAGGAAAACCAAAATACTGGGTACCCCTGGTCTAGAGATAAAGACTATTTCCCAGATAGATGGGTAGGTTCCCTATTACTGCCCTCTCTCTTGAGTCAGGGGTATTTTTTGCAATTATTCTAGCACTACAGATCTGTCATGGATAATAATGCATAGTTATTAACACTAACTATGGATGTTATGAAATTTGATTGTCAGTATATCCTGTGCTGATTGTACTCATTCAAGTTAAAAATCACAAGGTATAATGGAATACTATGCAACCATAAAAAAGGATGAGTTTGTGTCCTTTGTAGGGACATGGATGCAGCTGGAAACCATCATTCTCAGCGAACTATCAGAAGAACAGAAAACCAAACACTGCATGTTCTCACTCATAGGTGGGAAGTGAACAATGAGATCACTTGGACACAGGAAGGGGAACATCACACACCGGGGCCTATTGTGGGGTGGGGGAGTGGGGAGGGATAGCATTAGGCGATATACCTAATGTAAATGATGAGTTAATGGATGTAGCACACCAACATGGCACATGTATACATATGTAACAAACCTGCACATTGTGCACATGTACCCTAGAACTTAAAGTATAATAAAAAAAATCACAAGGTGTAGATATATAAAAACTCAAATGTTAGTTTATCAGTTTACAGATAGAACTGTGATATAGCATTCTATGGTGGGCACATTGTGCTCAGATCTAAATAGCCTAAGTAGAAAGCCAAGTTAGAAGGTTGGTCAAGTATGGAATCAGCGCAAGGGGAGTTGATCAGATGATATCAGAGGCCAATTGTCATGAAGCTGTTTGTCTAGTGTATCCATTTCACTGTAGTGACATCCCTATGACGAGAACCAGACCATGGTATTTTTCCGGAACAATGGCTGTGTTTCTAGCAGTGCTGTACTCTAGACATTTTATGTGTAAAGAAATGATGTTACATGCTCATTTTAGAGAAGAGGAAAGTGAGGCTCAGAGATGCTGCATAATTGGCCTAAAAGTTGCACAGATAATAAGGGTTGAATTAGAACTGGAACTTACATTTAATTCCAAAGGCTGTGTTTCTACTCTTTGTGCTTCATTGCTAAGATTTGGGCAATCCATAGGTCTTCAGTGATGGAAATCACCTCCAAGAAACCCCAGTGCCTTAGCACTTGATGTCGTTTCATGAACAGAGCTTTTGTTTTCCTTTGCTGAGACACTGTCCAAGTTGGGGTGGCTGAAAAAGGCTCCCTGAGCTGGCCACATCTGTTTTAATTAGGGATGTGTAAAATTCCAGCCATCAACTGTGCCAGGAGTCTGGATTGGCTGCATGTTACAGCCGATACATGATCTAAGGCAAATTATCTGGATTTAGGGATGGTATTTGGGATGAAATGATGGAGAGTTAGAATGGTCTCTCAGCAAAGCTACGTGCTGTTTACTGTAGGAATTAGCATGCCTGATTAGTACAGCTCTGAGAAGCAATGAAAATGTCTAAAAAAATTCAGCAGTTGCCTCAGTGCCCTAAATAGTCTTATGTCAGCAATTAGCAGTAACAGTCTTTCATTAATCCATCAGATTTCTGATGCTGCACATCCTAATGCAGGAGATAATAGAGAATCCTGAGGATTAGCCACTGATGCATCACACCACAGTATGTCATTACAGCAACAGTGTTGAGACAGCATATTGAAGCAGAAAAACGGTAGAGCAACAATTCTCTGAAAGCAGGAAAGTGCTCCTTTTCTTCATTCAATTCAGAGTGCCGTGTACAACGAGCCATGACTAGGCAGCAGTCTGTTTCCCCAACTCTTTGGAGATGTGTAAGTCGGCTTTTTAGTTGTATTAATGAGATGTTGCAAAAATAAGAGATTCCAAGGAAAGAAACATATTACTGGTAAATTTAAAGGGGTTCAGATTTGACAACCATTCCTTGATGAAATGGGCTCTCTTTCATGTATTCTGTGGTCATGTTACCTAATCTTAGGAGGAGTCACCATGTTTTTGCTCTTCCCCAAATTCATCTTTGGATGGCTGTGTCTCAGAATCATTCAGCAGATATTTCACATCCTTTCTGGTTTCTTCAGGTCTCCACATGCCTTCCCGTCCTCTCATTCCTGGCAGGGAGCCTTGCCTTGTACTTGACTTCTATGCTCTTAGCATGATGTGCATTCTCCCACCTTCCCTTCACTCCTCTTAGAATCCCTATGTTGTCACCTGTGTGTGTAGTGTGTGGTAGTTGCACTTTGACAGATTTAGTTTCAAATCTGACCTGCTCTCTCTATCTGGCAGAATGGCCAGGCACTACTCACTTGGAACCTTTGATTCCCTCCTTTCTTTCCAAATGCTCTTCCTGTATCCTCCCCATCGCAGGAAAGGACAGCATCTTTTGTCTGGTTCTCAAACTGAGAAACTTGGAGTCATCCTTATTCCTGTTTCTTTCATGCCCACATTCAACCAGTCAGCAGATCCTGTTGATTCTACCTTCAGAATATTTCCAACCACCATCCCCGCCCTCCTGCAGGTCTTTGCTGACATGATTCTTCCCTAGGGCTTTCTCTCTTTCAGCATTGCCCCATGATGGTCTAGTCTGACCATTCCAAAATCTGATCACAGAGCCTCCAAAGTCTTCCGTTTTCACCTGGGAAAACACAGAATCTTTTCCAAGACCCTCTGGGTGCAGTGTGATTAGCTTCCAGCACTTCTCTTTGTTCATCTACTATAGCTTCATCCCTTCTCCCGCCATGGGCCCTGATGCTCCTCAAACACTCAAGCATGTGTCCTCCTTGTAGCTCGTTTCTGTTTTTTCTTGTTACTGTTTTTGTTTTAGTTGTCTGTATCCTCCATGATAATGTTTATTCCATAAAGAACAGGATTTTTTTTTTTTTTTCCATTTTGTTCACTGCCATCTCCAGCCTCTCGGTTCCCATTGTACTGTTGCCTCTCTTCAATTAGAGAAATGCAGACCTATAGAATGAAGTTCAAGCTCTTTGTCATGGTATTTGGTCTTCTCCACAATGCCCAGTTCCTGTCTTTGGGCCATTACTGTTTGTATACTCACAGGAACCCTAGCTACACCCAGCTATACCATGGCTATGTCTTTGTCCCCATGGCTGTGAAGGTAGGATGTGCTGAAAAACTCTTTCCTCATTTTTAATTGTTAAAGTCTATTCCTTATCTTTAATGCCCAAATGGATTGAAAAATATTTTTCAACCCATAGAAAAATATTTTAGATTTCTCCCGATAAACACTTACCTTCCTTTCCTCTGAAATTTGCTGCCACTTGTATAGCATTTATCACATTTCGCCTTTGTAAGTTATTTGTGAACATCTTTCTCTTTTGTTATTCTTGTAAAATCCTTGATGATGGATTTCTTTTCATTTCAGCTCTATTATTGCATCCTTAGTTATCACCTTTTACACTGTGTTTAGCCAACTTGTTTACAAATAGAAACAGCTCTAAGTTCATATTTCAAATGATCTCAATTAGTGTAGAAAGCTTTTATTATTTCCTCTTGTGTGAATTATTTACATGAACAAGAAATAACATGCATATGACAACAAATTAGGATATGTTATTTTCATATTAAATGTCCCTAAGATAATAAGCAATGAATTATTAATGTATCACACAGGCATATCTTTTATTTTGTTTTTTGTTTTTTGAAATGTAAAAACAAACCTACATTTGTCCTACCAAAAGCTCATAGGGTATGTTTAGGCTTTCAGGGAAAATAATTATTTTTACTTAGAGATCACTAGTTAAAAATACAAAAGAACTTAAAATTTGCATTGTGTCCCCCAAAATTATGCCATGTATTTGGAATGTGTATTTCATATATGTTGGAGTTTTAAATATTTTTCCAGCAGTATAGAAAAACAGAAGAAAATGGACTTACATTTATTATTAAATCAACATGTATTTTATATTTTTATATTTAAAATACTTTTGATTATAATAGTTAAGGCAATTTTATAATGCAGGACCCAAGTCTCATTTCCTTTCTATTCTTCCACCAGGTAAGTAGTACTCTTGATTTAATGCACTGATATTTTCTATAAAGTGCTTAGCATAGTACTGTGTGCTTAATAGGTAGTTAGCACCCAATAAATGTTAGCTTCTATTATTCAGAAAGAAGTGACCTTCTCTTTTCAGAGTCCTTCTTGGCTTGTCATTTGTCATATTATTGCCTTGTATTATTTTTATGTCTTTTCTAGCTAAGTGTCCTTTAATATTTTAGAGAATTTTGTACATTGTAAAGGATTAATAATTTATCCACTGAATAAATAATGAACCTGTGAACATTCTTTTAAAATCTAAGTAGCTCTGAAGTTTCCTAATACTGAGCCCAAACATGGCGGAAACTTCTGAGCACAGACAAGTTAATGCCATAAATAATCCCAGAAAAGCCACTGGACACAGAACGAGTCTCTGGGGATGAACCAGAAGTCACATTTGCCTGCCTACAGCTTCCTTGCTGAGGCAGTTCTACTAAATTGACAGGGGATATATTAGCATGTTCAGAGACCTCTAAGGTACCGTAAAACCCGCAGAATGCCCACTTTCACTACATTTAATAGAGTTACCCATTTGGTTAAGATTAGTTACTCAGTTTCTTTATGTTGTAAATGACTTATTTGGCCATTTGTTCCGGAAAGGTAGGAAGAGCAGTGGAGAGAATGAGAGATTGCAGGGCAGACAATGGCTTCTGTTTTCTGACTGTGCACTCACATGAGAGAAAGAGAGCCTTTGAAAAAGCATTTGCTTGGGTGCTTCACATGGAAGATGTGAGCTGCTGAACTCTGGGAGCTGGCGCTCGGCCGGAATATGTCCTTTAAAGTCTACCCGTTAACCATTGCGGTGCGTGGAATCTAGTAGGCATTCAAGGAAACTTTGATGGATAGATGACTAACTGGAAGTGACGGTGTTCCAGGTAGAGGAGATAGCTTGCTTTTTGTGGATGGCTCAGTTGCGGGCCTCCACTGGGTTCTCCCAAGGCTCAGTGTTTTGCCTAAAAGTTAAGCCATTTTCAGATCTGTGAGTGCATAGGTAATGTAACCATTACGTTATCATTGTTCTATTTCATTTACTTCCAAGTAAAACCAGTCTTCCTTGTCATGATTATATTAATTGTATTCACTCCCACAATGATTCAAAAATACTGTGTGTCTCAGAATTGGTGTGGTCCCCCATTGGACAAGTGGGGCTAAAATGTAAGCAAGGTGGGCTTCCTGGAGAAGCCTACAGCCTAAGGGGGAGATGAGACCTGCTTACATGGCTGTCAGTACAGAACAGAGGAGGTGCGTGCTACACAGTAAAGGGCTTCAGAGGAGGGAAAGTCTGTACAGTCTGGAGGATGCCAAAGCACTACAGAGAAGAAGCTGCATTTTAAGCATTACTTTGAAGGAGATGTTGGATTTAAAGAAAGGGACTGAGTTGGAGGTTTAGAGTGAGGATATTGAGGAGAAAGCAACAGGCATAGTAACTGGTAACTTTACAGTCATGTCAATGAATTTATGTTAATTAAAAGTGTAATTCAGGCTGGGTGTGATGACTCACTCCTGTAATCCCAGAACTTTGGGAGGCCTAGGCTGGCAGATGACATGAGGCTAGGAGTTTGAGACCAGCGTGGCCAACATAGTGAAACCCCATCTCTACTAAAAATGCAAAAATTAACCAGCCTTGGTGGTGCATGTCTGTAATCCCAGCTACTCGGGAGGCTGAGGCACAAGAACCACTTGAACCCAGGAGGTGGAGGCTGCAGTGAACTGAGATTGCACCACTTTAGCCTGGGTGACAGAGTGAGACCATGACTCAAAACAAACAAACAAAAAACAACTGGTGTAATTCATTTGCATATGTGTATTTGGCTAAGTAAAATGTTGTATATTGTCAAGTTTAAGGTAAATTTTGTTTCCCTTTATATCCTGTAGGGCATCACAATAAAATTTTGTTTGGTCAGGTTTTTCTTATACTGTTTTATTTCTTTTAAGCATTGGGATTCTTCATATTCAAGATGAAAAAGGAAGTCATAATTGCATGTTGTGATGTTCTTTGAAGTTATGTTGGATAGCGTCCACAGTAGAAAAGGTTAAGTTCATTTCTTAATATGTATACACTGCCTCTTACCCACTAGCATCGGGGCCACCCCATGCATTTGTTTGCTCATTCAACAAATATTTATTAGGCATCTACTGTGTGCCAGGCAGGGTCTAGTGTCTTTCAGTTGTGTTTGCATGCCTCATGGTATGCTTTATATTTTTTCTTTCTCCTACTCTATGAACATTTCTTTGGGGGATATAGTAGGTTCTTAATAATCATTGAATTAATGCACGTTGAAAAATCTCAAAGGAATTCAGGCATGAATAAGCAAGATGGACTTGTTGAAAGTCCCACTGCAGTTTTGGACTTGAGTACAAATATTGAGTACTGTGTTTCATAGGGTTTCATTAGAACAGAATGCGTTTACAACTTTGAAATTTTTCTGGTGCTTTTCCTGAATTTAAGAAATAATCCCACACATGAATCACATCGTGGTTCAAAAATGTAACTATATTTTGACTAACCTTACCTAATGGGGTTTTGGTATTAATTTAAGCATGAAGAACTATTCTTGGCTTTTGCCAGGAAACAGGTATTTAAAGTTCTCTTTACTTTTATTAATCCTAACATTTCTTTAGGCCATTTCAGCTCTTATATGACTTGAGGGTGAATGGAAAAAAATTCAGTCAACCAAACAGAAAAAACTGAAGACTGATTAGTTGAAGCCTCACGGAGTATATGCCCCTTCTACTCTACCCTGAACACTGAGATAGTCACATTTCCTAGAAAGACCCAGCAAAGCCAGATTAGTAGAAAGAGGTCCAGAATAAAGTATCGGAGAAAACATTATAAGAGGAGAGTGTTTTACAGAAGATGAAGACTAAATTTTCAACTTCATGTGATAAATCCAATTTGTTTCATTTTTAAATTTATGCTTCCTAATAAAGTCATTTATTCTAGGGCTCAAGGTTTTATAAATGGAGAAGGACAGTGCGTATGATTAAGATTTCAAACTCTGTCATAAAAGAATTATCCATGTTTCTGCCTGCCCTGTGTTGTATAAATTTCTGTGACCTATAATTTCTTAGACATATTTATCTAATGACATGTGTTTGAAAGCATCTACATTTTGTGTCTACACTAGTCTTTTAATGATTCTAAGTTCATTTTTAATGGTTGAAACTGTTATGTAGACCATTTTCTGAGGCAAAATCATGAAGTACTACATCACAATATTAAGTTCTTCAAATTAGAATTTCCGTTTTAGTGCATTTGTTATTTATTATTAGGTTAGTTCTTATGCTAATTTTAGATTTATTAACAGATAGGCTGGAGCCTGCCAATTAATACTTTTTACTCTTGATTCAGCAATAATTTGGGTAGTCAGAAATGCAGATGCGTTTCTTATGGTCTTTCAGAAAATTATTTTCTTTTGATTTAATTACTTGGTGCAGGACATATTTCATTACAACACTTCTAAATCCAATTAGATATTTTTGCTACAGGCAATAATTATTCTAAACTCTTTTCCTCATAGTGGAAAAGTTGATCATCTTGAATAATCTTAACCATGTTTGTTTCTCCAAAACTCTAATGTTTTACCTTATAAATTTTCTTGGTTTCCAAGTGAATTTAAACTAGATATCTCATTTCCATTTTTCAGCATTTTCTCCAATTTGATTGACTTGTACTAATTGCTCTGTCGCCCAGACTGGAGTGCAGTGGGGCGATCTCCGATCACTGCAAGCTCTGCCATTCTCCTGCCTCAGTCCTCCCGAATAGCTGGGACTACAGGTGCCCGCCACCACCCCCGGCTATTTTTATTTTTAGTAGAGATAGGGTTTCACCATGTTAGCCAGGATAGTCTCGATCTCCTGACCTCGTGATCTGCCCACCTTGGCCTCCCAAAGTGCTGGGATTATAGGCGTGAGCCACCGTGCGCAGCCGGACTTGTACTATTCTATATGCCCTTTTTTTTTTTTTTTTTTTTGTCGAAGTCTCTCTCTTGTCCCCTAGGCTGGAGTGCAATGGTGCAATCTCGGCTCACAGCAACCTCTGCCTCTCGGGTTTAAGTGATTCTCCTGCCTCAGCCTCCTGAGTAGCTGGGATTACAGGCATCTGCCACCACACCTGGCTGATTTTTATATTTTTAGTAGAGACGGGGTTTCACCATGTTGGCCAGGCTGGTCTTGAACTCCTGACCTCAGGTGACCCACCCACCTCGGCCTCCCAAAGTGCTGGGATTACAGATGTGAGCCACTGCTCTCGGCCTCTATATGCTTTTATATTCATATTCCATATGCTGTTTACATATATATGGTGAGCAAGCAGATATTATCCTGATATTGTAGAGCACATGATTTCTTGCTGTATTTTTATTGGCTTTTTTCTAGTGAGCAAATAGAATGTTTTTTACATAGTTTTCACTTCTAGTTGGAATATATCTGTACTTGAAAATTTACCCAAAGAGTATTGCCACATCTTAACAAGTAGATTACTAAAGAAGGAAACAGCCTTGTTACCATGTTTTATTTTACTTGTAACCAATTCCAGTTTCTAAATCATTCAAAGGAAGTGCATAACTAGTCTTTTCCAAATAACTTATTTGGTAGGGGTTTTAGGGGTGGAGATGGTCTGTAATCAAAGATAAATGGCACAATGGACAGATGAGTGGCAGGGACAGATACTGAGCACTGAGGGAAAAATCATACTTAAAATGAGTTTCCTGTATCTTAGAAGGTTAATAAAATATTGTATAATTTGTCATGCTGATGATTAGCATTTGGGGTTTCTCTCCTGTTTCAGTACAGATGGGCAGAACTTGCTACAGAAAGAAACTTCCAGTGTCCAATCAAATTAATTACATATATCTGTCATTCCAAATTATCTGATAGTTATGTAATTTGAAAGAAATAATTACATGAAAGGAGCTTTAGAGATCATCTTACTGCAATTTTGTGATAATGAGGAAAGTGAGGTCCGAGGAAGTTTACTTTTCACAGGTATTGTGTATTAGGATGCTTTTGGTTGCAAGTGTCAGAGTCCGTAGTTGAAACTAGTTTTAAGTAAACTGAAATATATATATGACTGGGAAATCTAGGAGTAGATTTGGAGTCAGAAGTGCAGCAGCCAATTGGTGTGGTTAGGAGTTGGGTATTATAACTTTAGGTCATGTCCTTATTCCTAAGGATGTGGTAGGGAGACAAGTGGTTGGCAGCTCCACTAGAGCCATGGGGAAAGGGAGGAGCCAGTCTCTGAAAAAAGAAATACACTCACCTAGTTTAGTAGATGAGTTGCTGCTGGAATCTGGCCTTTAGATTCCCAAGTTAATGCCATCTACATCAAAACCTTAATACATAGTAGGATAGTTGGAATAATTAAGAGGGTGCTTAACTGTTAGTAAATTGTCTACTTAGTTTTCACTTTAGAGCACCCTGAAGTTGGGGGTCTAAAGCCTTGTTTTAAAGCCAACAGAGCCTATAGCTACAGTCTTTTGGAAGTTAGGGTTTTTATAAAACAAATGCATTGTTGGTGACCTGATACATGCAGATGAGAATAGAGCACAAATCTGCTAAAAATTTAGAATTTTAAAAAATAATAATGGAAATAACTCCCGAGAACATACAAACTATGATCTGTTCAACACGCATGTCTCTTCAGCTTTTGTTTCTCTTTGTCCCAGAGCTAGAGCTTGATTCAGAGCCTGGCTGTGTGTCCTACTTGGAGCTGCTGAAAGATCCCCACACATTCCACTCAACCTATATCTTCCTTCTCCAGGGACCTTGTCATCTCAGCCAGTAGATTTAATTTGTCTTTAATATTAAATATGTTCAGTAAGTATGTGTGTATGCCCGTTTGTGTGTTTAAATTTTACATTTGATTTTTCCTAATTTTATCCTTAGTGAATTCTTAGAAATGTGATCAGAAATACCCATAATATTAAGAAAAGGAGAGAGAGAGGCAGGAAAGCACTTAGTTAATTCAAAACTGCGTAAGATATCAATATATGATTGCTATCACATACTAACAGAACGTTTAAGTTCTCTCGCTCATGAAGAAACACACATCTTCCAGATAATAAGGTAATACAGATGTGTGTACCTTAGTCATACCTATATGTAAAACTAGAGGGGTGGCTGAATCCCAAGAAGTGGGCAGTTGCCCCAAGCTGTACTTCTGTCTCGGATGAATAACTGCAATCACTAACTTTCTTGAAGAATTTGATATGATACTGAGAAAATAGTGATTAATCAAAGGTACTTTTAAAATGGAAGACTTTTATTTATAGGCACTAATTTTTTGTGATCAGAGAAAAAAGTAGTAAAGAATAGGTGAAACATTTATTGTATACTTACTTTTGGTCCAGCATTATGCTTTGCATACTTAGTTTTCTAATTCATCTTTCCTTGCATCTGTGAAGTGAGTACTATTGCAGATATGAATCCACTTTACAGATGAGGAAACCGAGGCCTGGAGAGGTTAAGTAAATGATCTAAAGTGAATCCAGGTCAGAATTTGTGGTCTTGAGTGCAATGAGGGATGTGGAGAATTTGTACAGCAGCACTGTCTGGTTGTAAATGGCAGGGCAGAAACCTGACCTTTGAACCACTCTGTGTTCTACCTACTTCCATGGTAGACCTTGTCCCAAATATTTCGGGATCGATCAAGCAAGTAACAATAATAGGTTAATGACTCATGGTTCTGTGAAGGAAAGAAAATTGAATATTTCTGAGAAAAATTGTACCAAAATAGAGAGTGCCCTTAAATTGTATCAACCTGTGAGAAGTGTTTTAGGCAAGAAAAGTTTCCAGTTTTTTTCTGGGAAATGCTCTACAGCACTGGGTCCTGGGAGGAACGGCATATACATTAACCTCCTTGCAGAGAACTATTTGTTCTCTTTTAGAGACAAGATTTGTTCTTAAAAGTTGGGCAGACTTCACATCTAATTCTTCTACTGTTGTTACAATTTCCTACACTAATCCTAAACCCCATGGAGGTTTTATTACATTGGTTGGTGGCATTAGCCTGTCAACAGCTGGATGAGACAGAAGTTGGAAAATGGACTTTTTGAGGTCAGGAAGCTAAGCAACCAGAAGAACCAATTTGTCAACTTAAATCATCTGGGGAATGGAAAAAATTATTCCACAATGTGGGAAACAAAAGACTGCCTGGAGCTACTGTTTTTTGTTTTTATTTTCTTTTTGTTATTCCTCTTTGCACTTCCTTTTTCCGAGCAGCATTATGTGTGGGTTATAGAAAGCTTACATGTTGACTTTGTTATGTCGTCATTTGGTGTGGTCACGCTAACATTTATTGTAAATACTTTGAGTATTTTTCACCCTTTTGGCTTAATTACCTGCAGCCACATCAACCTGAACGTATTTGAGAGGTAAAGGGGCCCAAGACTTCAGTAAGAGCCTTTACTTAAAAAAAAAAAAAGAAAAAACTTTCATCTTTGTATTGTTTCTCTTTTAATAATGGGGCATTAATACATTTTCCATATTTGGGGTGATAGTATTTGGGAAGGTGAACTTCATTTGCAGGTTTTATAAAACTTATTTCTTCACAATACTTAGGAATATATTCAGTATAATATTGTATAAAATTTAAATATTGTCTTGTTTCCTTTAAAAGGATATTCCTTATGCTCTGGTACAAGAACAAAGACATAAGATTCTTTTATGAAATCATGAGATGATGATGTTCGTGACTGAAAACACATGTCCTCCCATGGGTATTGGCTGGGTGCTCTCTTTCAATTACTTTTGTTTTGTTTTTCCCTAGTATAATGCTTTATAAAATAAAACTTTATGTACTGACATGGCACCAAATAAAACCCATTATTGGAAAAACCTATGTTTCTTAAGGCTGAAAGGTACATTCCTTTATTTTTCTTATTTATTTATTTATTTATTTATTTATTTATTTGTTTATTTTGAGACGGAGTCTCGCTCTGTCGCCCAGGCTGAAATGCAGTGGGCCGATCTCGGCTCACTGCAAGCTCTGCTTCCCGGGTTCATGCCATTCTCCTGCCTCAGCCTCCCAAGTAGCTGGGACTACAGGCGCCGTCACCACGCCCGGCTAGTTTGTTTGTATTTTTAGTAGAGACAGGGTTTCACCATGTTAGCCAGGATGGTCTCCATCTCCTGACCTCGTGATCCGCCTGCCTCGGCCTCTCAAAGTGCTGTGATTACAGGCGTGAGCCACCGCGCCCGGCCCCCATTCCTTTCTTTTTTATGTGAATTTCTTCTCTATTTTTTTGGGTGATTTCAATGGACTGTGAAATCCAAATTACTGTTTCTTTAAATAGTAAAGCAAACACACAATTTAAAATAATCTGAGCTTTTTTCTTAGCAGCCCAAAGAAAAGTTGTTAATTTTTACTCAGATTATCTTTTTCTTTTGTCCATTGTGCTTTTATATATGAGCACAATTCATGAATGAATCATCTTAGTCATTAATTTCAAAACATTCTATTGTTAAAACAATTTAATGTTGATGAAATCAAGTTTTAAAAAAAGGTTAAGAGTTTTAAAAAAACTTGTAATAGCCAGACAGCACATATTTAAATATAATAGTATAATGGGAATATTTTCTCTTTTCAAACGAATTTCCTTGTCTGCTAGTATTAGTTCTTAAAATAAGAGTATTTTTCTCTTAAAAGTTCCAATGAATTGAATTGAAATGAGTTGAAATGCCATAAATAGAATATTTTATAATACTTTGGAGGTTTCTACTACAAAAGGTGCTCTGAGATTCCTTTGCAAAATGAGAAATGAGTTTTCAAAATAAACACCCTGTTATTTGTGTGTGTAATAGACTGTTAGATACTATGTTACCTTTACTTAAAGTGAAAGATGCTTATATTTATGTTATTTTCAAATTAGAAAATCTTTATATACTGTGGAAACATTTTTAATTGACGCACCTGACTAATAATTCTCTATTACCTCTGTGGAACATGTAAACTGATATCCACCCATGCTTAACACAGTAGGATTGTACGTCGGTTCTACTATGTAGAAACGTCAGTTTTATGTCAATTTATCTGTGTAGAAGAGTCAGTTGTATATATCTCAACTCTGTGCCAACTCTATTTGTAATTTAATTACTTTACAAGATTATCAAGAAAATTGAAGAAATATGAGTAGGGGAATAGAAAGAGAGTTAGTCCATAAAAACTCAGATGAATTCTTTGGAAAGACTAAAAGTGAACTATTTAAAAAATGCTATTGTGCTAGGATAAGCAAGCCAGCTGAAAAAAAATTGGAAAATAAGTAGAGGAAATCTTAAATAGGAAATCAGACAAAGTATAAATGGTTGAGGTTTATGCAAGACAAATGAGAGGGAATTCTAATCAGCATACCTATGTTCTGAAAAGACTATGGGCAAACATTAGAAGATGATATACACTTATGTCATTTAAGTTCAGAATAAATTATTTATTTTGCAATTTTCATTTTGAAAGATGATCTTTCCAATTACCTAAACAATTAATCATTCCTCAAGGTTGAACAGAGACCTTCTATGCTAATGCTTACTATTATTCAATATATGTTTGCTTCTTAGATTTCATTTCAGCTAATATGTCTACATAAAACTTTTGTCATCTGTTTCAAACAGTTATGCATTTTCTGTCATATTCAAGTAGTTAAATAGAAAAATAATGTGTTTTTCCCTAAAACTGTACACAATTTGTTTGATTAGACTTTGGAGTAGTTTCCTGGTTTTTAAAGTGAAACCCAGCAAATAATTAAATATTAAATAATTAATGTAAAAGCCACCTTTTAATTTATATAAAAGCTAATTTTAAGTAACGAATCTTATTTGACACTATTTATTAGGGGAGTAGTTCAGAATCGGGCACATTTTCCTGCCTGTGGTTTAATCATCTTTGCATTTTACTTATGTAACCATTTAAACAATTCCAGGAAAATCCTTAGTATTTAGAAATGAACTTGGTTCATGACCCACCTATTTTATCAAAATGGTAAAGCTTTAGTTTTTTTTGTTTGGGTGACTTCCTAATCATTAAAAAATAAAGACATTTTGAGAAGGCTTATAAAAATAGAGTCATTTCAATTGTAGGCTGCTGAAATGGGCCTTGGTTGCTGCAAAGTATTAGAAGCACAAATGCTGATATGCACTGTGTAGCTTCAGAAGCAGTAGATGTGTGAGCTGTCTGTTCTGCCACTATGGAATGCTACTCATTTTGGCTGTGAGACCAGTCATAATTCAGTATATAACACAGATAAAGAGCAGCAGTGGCACCATTCTCTTCTGAATTATGACACCTGGGAAATTGACATCCATCCAGGGAGTGACATTGTAGAAGAATAGACCGTGTAGCAACCCTGATAATCTCCTCAGAGTTTGCGAGGGTCTTAGAATCCAGAGTCTGTCCCTTGTTCTTTTGAGAGACAGTAGCCAGGGTTTTGTCAGTCTGCCAGGATTGGGTCTCTGCCAAAACAGAGTCATGTTGGTATTTTATTAATTTATAATGAGAAAATAAGACAAGCTTGGGGAAACTGTGTACCCACAGCCTTTAGTCAGGCAGGACGGTCTTTCTTTCTGGCGAGCTCTGTGGGGAACCCATTAAAATCCAGTTTTTCTTGGTGAGCCTGGAAACAGGGATTGGAATCCATTGGAAGACATCAGGTTTCTTTTGTAAACATATGCCCAGGATTTGAAGTGAGCTGTGTCAATACTCACAAAAATGTATTCTCCTCCCTTGACTGTGTCCTGCCTTTACTGATAAGCGGTGCAGGTGGGATTACTGTCTGCAGAGTTTGCACCTGGGATCTTTGTTAGCATGGCCTTCGGCAGTCATTGCAGAGTCACACACACCTGTGTCCCCCAGGTCCAGCCCTTGGGCAGGGGCATCCTCATTGCCTCTGAGCTCTGATGGACATTGCTGGTGTTGGTAGATCACCACTGATGACAAGATGATAAAGATGGATAAACATGGCTTTTCCTTTGATGTGTCTTTTGTAAATGTTACTTGCATACCTTTGTGGTGATTGTAGTCCATTCCAGGCTCTTCCCATCTTGTTCCAGCTGTGTTTCTGACTTATCTCCCATACACTGGAGGACTCACTCTTCCCACAGGAAGCTGGGAACCTGAGTATTTGTGAGATTTTTATTACATGGGTTTGCATTTCATTATACCCGTCTCCCTGCTCCAGAGCCTTCCTCTGCTCTCCTGTGCTGAAATCTGAGCTTTCCATTAAGGCCTATCACCTGTCCTACCTGAGCAGGGACTGCTCACACATCCTGTGGTGTGCTCAGAGTGCTTTGTTAGTGATTATAAGTGGTACTGGCTACTCCTTCATACTGTGGCAGTTATTTGAGTAACCTATGCAAGATTGAGAGCCCTTCTGAGTGAGTGGCTTGTATTCACATCATCCTTGTTTCCTCCAAGTTGGAATGGTCTAGGGAGGTCTCTGTATTTTTAGGGGGAGGTGGGGGATGGTTGGAGGAGAGAATGGCACGGACGAGGAGAAATGGGTTTCTGCTCCAGCATTTTGCGTGCTTTACTATTTTTTGCCATGTATCTTAGCAGTTTCGGAGGCCACCGCAGGCCCTGTTTATCTTAAACAACATGTTCCTGAGACACATAACAGTGATACCAGGGGTGGGTGAAATGAATTCAGGGTACCATTTTCTTATATATTTACCTATTAAATGAGAAATAATTTTAAGATGCACACTGAGGGTAAACTCTTATTCATAAAGCAGCCAGGCAAAACTCTGATGAAATGTGAATCAATAGTCTCCTGTCAAGTGCAAGAATTCCATTGAAAAACTCAATCTCCCAAGGGCAAATTCAGATTATATCTGTGATGTATTGAAATAAAATCTGGTCTAAAAATCTTGAGTTAGATTTTTTGACAGTATCTCTCACTAATATATTTCTGGGCTGCTCCCTTAATTCTTACAAAGGTTACAGTGAGAAAGTTATTAGGTAAGTTATTATGACCCAGGCAGCCATCCAGATAAAGGTTCATTCTAGACAAGGTGTGTATTTCATGGGCAGTGAGAGGGAATATGTGAAGATACAGTTTCCAACAAGATGGTGAAATTTTGGTTCTACTTTAATTGTAGCTTAATAAAGAAATATGATATGGTCAGAACTGCTCTACATCTGTAAGGCTACCCTGGTATCCTGGTCATGCCCATAGCCAGCTCTCTTTGAGCCTGTCTCTGAACAGATTGGAATCTGGCAAGTGGTGATTAACAACACTTGCTCCCTTGACTTCAGGGGTTGTTGACTTGGTCATACAGATCAGTGATTCACAGTCATACAGTGCATCAGAATCACCTGCCAGGAGGACTTGTGAAAACAGATTGCTGGGCCCCAGCTCCAAAGTTGGGGTCAGGCCTAATAATTTGCATTTTTAACATATTCTTAGGTGATGCACATGCTGCTGGTCTTTGGACCACCCTTGGATAACTGTTGGTATACAGGCTTACCTCGTTTTATTGTGCTTTGCTTTATTGTGTTTCATAGATACTATACTTTTTTTTTACAAATTGAAGGTTTGCGTCAATCCTACATCTAGCAAATCTATTGGTGCTTTTTTTCCAACAGCATATTTGGAAAATAGGCCCACTTTGTGTTTCTTTTTCAGATTTTGATAATTCTCACAGTATTTTTAACTTTTCCATTAGTATTGTATCTGTTACGGTGATCTGTGGTTAGTGATCGTCTGTGTTACTATTGTAATTGTTTGGGGATGCCATGAACCATGCACATATAAGACTGTCAACTTAATTGATAAACGTGTGCTTTTCACTGCTCCGCTGCTGGGCTGGCTGTTACCCCATCTGTCTGCCTTTCCTTGGGCCTCCCTATTTCCTGAGACTCAACAATATTAAAATTAGGACAATTAATAACCACACAGTGGCCTCTAAGTGTTTAAGAGAAAGGAAGAGTCACATCTCTCACTTTAAATCAAAAGCTAGAAATGATTTTGCTTAGTGAGGAAAGCATGTTGTAAGCCGAGATAGGCAGAAAACTAGGTCTCTTGTGCCAGTTAGCCCAACTGTGATTGCAGAGGAAAAGTTCTTGAAGGAGATTAAAAGTGCCACTACATTGAACAAATGATAAGAAAGTGAAGCAGCTTTATTGCTGATATGGAGAATGTTTGAGTGATCTGGATAGAAGATTAGATCAGGCACCATCTTCCCTTAAGCCAAAGCGTAATCCAGAGGAAGGCCCTAACTCTCTTTAATTCTATGAAGGCTAAGAGAGGTGAGGAAGCTGCAGAGTAAAAGCTGGAAGCTAGCAGAGTTTGGTTCATAAGGTTTAAGGAAAGAGGCTGTTTCCAGAACATGAAAGTGCAAGGTGAAGCTGCAAGTTCAAGGTGAAGCTGCAAGCTGCAGAATCTGCAGCCTATTATCCAGAAGATCTAGCTGAGATAATTGATGAGGGTGGCTACACTAAACAACAGATTTTCAGTGAAGATAAATTAGTTTTCTGTTGGAAGAAGATGCCATCTAGGTCTTTCATAAGTTGAGATGAGAAGTCAATGCCTGGCTTCAAATGAGAGGCCAACTCTCTTGTTAGGGACTAATGCAGCTGGTGACTAAGTTGAAGCCAATGCTTATTGACCATTCTGAAAAATCCTAGGACTTTTAAGAATGATGCTAAATCTACTCTGCCTGTGCTCTATGAAGGGAACAACAAAGCCTGGAGGACAGCACATCTGTTTATAGCATAGTTTACTGAATATTTTAAGCCTACTGTTGAGACCTACTGCTCAGACAAAAAGATTCCTTTCAAAATATTACTGCTCATTGACAATGCACCTGGTCACACAAGAGCTCTGCTGGAGATGTACAAGGAGATGAATGTTGCTTTCACGCCTGCTAACACAGCATCCATTCTGTAGCCTACAGATCAAGGAGTACTTTGTACTTCTAAGTCTTATTGTTTAATAAATATATTTTGTAAGGCTATAGTTACCATAGGTAGTTATTCCTCTGATTGATCTGGGCAAAGTAAATGGAAAACTCCTGGAAAGGGTTTGCCGTTCTAGATGTCATTAAAAACATTTGTGATTCATGGGAGGAGGTGAATATAGCAGGAGTGTAATATTAACAGGTGTTTGGAAGAAGTTGATTCCAACCCTCATGAATGACTTTGATGAGTTCAAGACTTCAGTGGAGAAAGTAACTGCAGATGGTGTGGAAACAGCAAGAGAAATAGAATTAGAAGTGGAGCCTGAAGATGTGACTGAATTGCTCTAATCTTTTTTTCTTTTTCTTTTTCTTTTCTTTCTTTCTTTCTTTTTTTTTTTTTTTGAGACAGAGCCTGTCACCCAGGCTGGAGTGCAGTGGTGTGATCACTGTGATCATGGCTCACTGTAGCCTCAACCTCCCGGGTTCAGGTGATCCTCCCACCTCAGCATCCTGCGTAGTTTGGACTATAGAGCTCAGATAATCCTACCAACTCAACCTTTTGAGTAATTGGAACTATAGGTCTGCGCTGCCATGCCCTGCTAGTTTTTGTATTTTTAGAAGAGATGGGGTTTTGCCATATTGCCTAGGCTGGTCTTGAACTCCTGAGCTCAAGCAATCCACCCACCTCAGCCTCCCAGAGTGCTAAGATTATAGGTGTGTGTTACTGTGCCCAGCCTGCTGCAATCTGAAGATAAAACTTAAATGTGTGAAGAGTTATTTCTTACGGATGAACCAGGTGGTTTCTTGAGATGGCATCTACTCATGGTGAAAATGCTATAACATTGTTGAAATGACAACAAATGATTTAGTATATTACATAAACTTAGTTGATAGAACAGCAGCAGGATTTGAGAGGAATGATTCCAATTTTGAAAGGAGTCCTACTAGGGGTAAAACGCTATCTACCAGGCATGGTGGCTCATGCTTGTAATCCCAGTTACTCAGGAGGCTGAGGCAAAAAGATCGCTTGAGGCCAGGAGTTCAAGACCAGTGTGGGCAACATAGCAAGACTCTCATCTCTACAAAAATAAAAAATAAAAGCACAGTTAGCCAGGTATGGAGGCATGGGCCTGTAGTCCTAGCTAGTCGGAAGGCTGAGGTAGGTTCGCTTGAGCCCGGGGGTTTGAGGCTGCAGTGAGCTGTGTTTGTGCTACTGCACCACAGCCTGGGTAATAGACTGAGACCGTGTCTCTATTAAAAAAAAAAAAAAAAAGGACTGGACATGGTGGCTCACACCTGTAATCCCAGTAGTTTGTGAGGCCGAGACAGGTGGATCACCTGAGGTCAGGAGTTTGAGACCAACTTGGCCAACATGGTGAAACCCTGTCTCTACTAAAAAAAAAAAAATACAAAAATTAGCTGGGCATGGTGGCATGTGCCTGTAGTCCGAGCTACTCGAGGCTGAGGCAGGAGAATCGCTTGAACCCGGGAGGTGGACATTGCAGTGAACTGAGATTGTACCACTGCATTCCAGCCTGGGCAACAAAGTGAGACTTCATCTCAAAATAATAATAATAAAAAATAAAAATAAAAATAAAAAAGAAATTGCCACAGCCACTCCAACCTTCAGCGGCCATTACCCTGGTCAGCCAGCAGCCATCCACATCAAGGCAAGACTTTCTACCACAAAAAAAATATTCTTAGGCTCAGAATATTTGCTTAATATCTTAGGCTTAGCCATAGGCTCAGATAATGATTAGCATTTTTTTTTAGCAATAACATTTTTAAATTAAGGTATGTACTTTTATTTTTAAGGCATAATGCTATTACATACTTAATAAAATACGGTATAGTGTAAATATAACTTTTATACACACTGAGAAACAAAAATTATGTGACTCAGTTTAGCTATATTCGCCTTGTTGAGGTTGTCAAACCCACAGTATCTGTGTGGATTACCGGTACAGAATTCAGGGGATGCAGAGCTCTTAGATGTGGAGGGCTGACTTTTTGTACTAATGGGTTCTGCAGGGTGTACTACAGGACTTTGGCATTTGTAGGTTTTCATATCTGCAAGGGGCCCTGGAACCAATTCTTGCAGATACTAAGGGCCAACTGCATTCTTGGGATAAAAGGTGGATTTTAACCAGCCCTATATTTATTTAAGAAAAAGAAGGATAACAAGTCTTTAAAACAAATAATTTACTATGTCTGAAGCCAATGATCATTTTGCTTGATTCTGAAATTCTTAATGAGAAAACTCATTTGTGTATTATATCCCTCTTGGATACAATGTACAACTTTCTAATCCCCCCCAACCATAATTTATTGTGGTTTTGGGCAAAAAGACTTAAAAATAATAACACTTTGATATCTTACTTTACAAATATTTAATTTTTCACATTAAAGAGCCTTAAAAGTTGATTTGAAGGACGTAACAGTATTTTTCTTTACCCTGATCTGTGACCAACCCATATGGTCTTACTCCGAGAAGGAAGACTCTCACAGTGACAGAGATTCATGATGCAGACTGTACCGAACCACCTTACAGCAGCCGTTTGTTCCTTAGACACTTGTCAGCACAGAAGCATTATAAAACACACATGGGTCTTTTCAGCAAACGAAGCCAGTTCAACATCTACATGAAAAAAAATGAATCTAGACCCTGACCTTACACCTTCTACAAAAACCAACTCTAAATGAATCATAAACTCAATGTAAAATGCAAGGTTATAAAATTAGACAATAAGATAAGAGAAACATCTTTTTTTTTTTTTTTGAGACAGAGTCTTGCAGAGTCACCCAGGCTGGAGTGCAGTGGTGTGATCTTGGCTCACTGCAAACTCTGCCTCCCAGGTTCAAGTGATTCTCCTGCCTCAGCCTCCCGAGTAGCTGGGATTACAGGCTCCTGCCATGACACCTGGCTAATATTTGTATTTTTAGTAGAGATGGAGTTTCACCCGGCTGGTCTCAAATTCCTGACCTCAGGTGATCTGCCCACCTCAGCCTCCCAAAGTGCTAGAATTACAGGTGTTAGCCACCGCGCCCGACAAAATAAAAGAAAGCCTATGTGGCCAGGCTTTGCAATATGTTTTTAGATACAACAAAAGCTTGACTGATGAAAGAAAACGTTGCTAAACTGAACTTGATTAAAATTAAAAACTGCTCTTCAAAAGACACCCTTAAGAGAATAAAAAGACAAGCCACAGACTAGGGGAAAGTGTTCATAAAACATAAAATGTGTTCATATTGCAAATATACGAGTCTACAATAAGAAAACAAACAACGCAGTTAAAAAAATAGGCAAAAGATCTGAACAGATACCAAGAAAATGGCAAATAAACTTATGAAAAAAAATGTTTGAGCAATACATGTCATTAGGGAGTTGGAAATTAAAACAGAGATACCACTGTGCACTTTATTATTATTGTTGTTGTTTTTAAGACAGGGTCTCACTCTGTTGCCCAGACTGGTGTGCAGTGGTATGAACATGGCTCACTGCTTTCTCGACCTCCTGAGCTCATGTGATCCTCCCAGCTCAGCCTCCCAAGTAGCTGGGACCACAGGCATGCACCACCACACCTGGCTAATTTTGTTTTAAAATTTAACTTTTAAGTTCTAGGGTACATGTATAACTTTGTTATATAGGTAAACTGTGTCATGAAGGTTTGTTGTACAGATTGTTTTGTCGCCCATGTATTAAGCCTAGTACCCATTAGTTTTCCTGATCCTCTCTCTGCTCCCACCCTCTACCCTCTTTCCCATAGACCCCAGTGTGTGTTGTTTCCCTCTTTGTGTCCACGAATTCCCATCATTTAGCTCCCGCTTATCTGTGAGAACCTGTGGTACTTGGTTTCCTGTTCCTGTGTTGTTTGCTAAGGATGATGGTCTCCAGCTCCATCCACATTCCTGCAAAGGACAATCTTGCTCTTTTTATGGCTTCATGGTATTCTGTGGTGTATATGTACTACATTTTCTTTATCCTATTTGTCATTGATGGGCATTTAGGTAGAGTCTATGTCCTTGCTGCTGTGACTAGTGCTGCAGTGAACATACACATGCATGTGTCTTTATGGTAGAATGATTTATATTCCTCTGGGTATCTACCCAGTAATGGGATTGCTGGGTTGAATGGGATTTCTGTTTTTAGGTCTTTGAGGGATTATCACAATGCTTTCCACAATGGCTGAACTGATTTACACTCCCACCACCAATGTGTAAGCATTCTCTTTTCTCTGCAACCTCACAAGCAGCTGTTATTTTTTTGACTTTTTAATAATGGTCATTCTGACTGGTGTGAGATGGTATCTCACTGTGGTTTTGATTTGCATTTCTCTAATGATCAGTGATGTTGAACTTTTTTTTGTATACTTATTGGCCATGTGTATGTCTTCTTTTGAAAATTATCTCTGTTCTTGTCCTTTGCCCACTTTTTAATGCAGTTGTTTATTTTTTCTTGTAAATTTTAGTTCCTTAGAGATGCTGGATATTAGACTTTTGTCAGATATATACCTTGCAAAATTTTTCTCCCATTTGGTAGGTTGTTCACTCTCTGTTGATAGTTTCCTTTGCTGTACAGAAGCTTTTCAGTTTAACCCACTTATGCTGGAGGTTGCAAATTTTTGTGTGTGAAAAATTAGACCTTGGTGATGACCTTGAGTAGCAGGATATAAAAAACTCCCACAAGCTTAGTGTTTCAATAATGGAACACTAGGCATAAATAGGTCAATTAGATCCCATTTATCAATTTTTGCTTTTGTTGCAGTTGCTTTGCTTTTGGCATCTTTGTCATGAAATCTTTGCCTTTTCCTGTGTCCAGAATGGTATTGCCTAAGTTGTCTTCCAGGGTTTTTATAGTTTTGAGTTTTATGTTTAAAGTCTTTAATCCATCTGAAGTTAATTTTACTATATGGTGTAAAGAGGGGTCAGGTTTCAGTCTTCTGCATATGGCTAGCCAGTTACACCAGCACCGTTTATTGAATAGGGAGTCCTTTCCGCATTGTTTGCTTTTGTCAGCTGTGTCAAAGATCAGATAGTTGTGGGTATGTGGCGTTATTTCTGGGTTCTCTACTCTGTTCCATTGGTCTGTGTGTCTGGTTTTGTACCAGTACCATGCTGTTTTGTTTACTCTAGCCCTGTAGTATAGTTTGAAGTCAGGTAGCATGATGCCTCTAGCTTCGTTCTTTTTGCTTAGGATTGCATTGGCTATTCAGGCTATTTTTTTGTTCCATATGAATTTTAAATAGATTTTTCTAGTTTTGTGAAGAATGTCAATGGTAGTTTACTAAGAATAGCATTGAATCTATATAAATTGCTTTGAGCAGTATGGCCATTTTAATGATATTGATTCTTCGTATTCAGGAGCATGGAAATTTTTTCAGTTGTTTATGTCTCTGATTTCTTTGAGCAGTGTTTTGTAGTTCTTGAATAGGTCCTTTACTTACCTTATCTTGCTAGCCATATTCCTACGGTCTTTTTTCTTCCTTTTTTTTTTTTTTTCTTCATACCAGCTAATTTAAAACATTCTAGAGATGGGATCTCATCATGTTGCCCAGGTTGGTCTTAAACTCCTGGGCTTAAGTGATGATCCTCCTGCCTCAGCCTCTCAAAGTGCTAGGAATACAGGCATGAGCCACCATGTCTCACCTATACACATATTAGAATGGCTAAAATCTAAAACACTTAAAATGCCAAATGCTGGCAAGGATGTGGAACAACAAGGACCTTCATTCATTGCTAGTGGGAATGCAAAATAGAACAGCTGCTTCAGAAAGCAGTCTGGCAGTTTCTTACAAAGGTAAACATAGCCTTAGATATGATCCAGCAATTCTGCTCCTAAGTTTTAGTTGAAAACATATGTTCACATAAAAATCTGCACACATGGTTATAGCAGCTTTATTCATTTTTGCCAAAAGTTGGAATCAACCAAGATGTCTTTCACTAGGTGACTGGATAAACTGGTACATTGAGACAATGGAATATTATTCAGTGCTAAGAAGAAATGAGTTTTCAAGCCCCAAAAAGACATTGAGGAATCTTAAATACATATTACTAAGTGAAATAAGTCAGTTTGAAAAAGTCTGTATCTTTTATGATTCCAGTTATCTCATATTTTGGAAAAGGCAAAACTACATACACAGGAAAAAGATAAGTATTATATCACATCCATTAGGAACAAAAGAATAAGGAAAAGAAATGAAGAAGGAAACTAATGACTATTAGTGAGGATGTAGAGAAATCAGAACCCTTATGCACAGTTGATAGGAACGTAAATGGTTCAACCACTGTGGAAAACAGTATAGCAGTTCCTCAAAAACTAAAAAGAGAATGATCCAACATTGGATGCTACATTCCACTTCAGGATATATACCCAAAAGAATTAAAATCAGAGTCTCTAAAAGAAATTTGCACACACATGTTCATTGCAGCATTATACACAATAGCTAAAAGGTAGAAGTAACCCCAGGTGTTCATCAGTGAATGAATGGGATAAACAAAATGAAGTCTATTCCTTTGATGTAATATTATTCAGCTTTAAAAGGGACACATGCTACAACACGAATGAACCTTGAGGACATTGTGCTGAGTGAAATAAGCCAATCACAGAATGACAAATTCCAAATAATTTCACTTTTATGAGGCATCAAGAGTAGTCAAATTTGGAAACAGAAAATAGAATTGTGGTACCCCAGAGTGGGGACAGGTGGTTGATATAGGAAAGAAGGGAATGGGGAGTTGTGTAATGGGTATGGTGTTTCCATTTTGCTGGGATGAAAAGAGTTCTGGTGGCGATGGTTGCTTAACAATGTAAATGCACTTAAGACTGTACATTTTACATTATTTGTATTTTCCTGTAATTTAAAGAAGAAAAGATCAGTGGTTGCCAGGAAAAGATCTGGTGGTGATGGTTGCTTAACAATGTAAATGCACTTAAGACTCTAAATTATATGTTGTTTGTGTTTTCCTATAATTTAAAGAAGAAAACATCAATGGTTGCCAGAAAAGATAAGTGGTTGGGGATGGTGGAGAGGGATATAAGGTAGAACAGAAGGGGTTTTTAGGGTAGTGAAACCCTTCTGTATGATGTTGTAATGGTAGATATGTGACATGCATTTGACAAAACCCATATGGTGGAACTATGGAAATAGGAAAAGTTTTCATTGTCTTGCCTATTCATGGAGGGGATTCTTTATGCTAATTGTTTTACCTTCTTTCCATCCTCAAAATTTGTCCTCCTCCTCCTGAGAAGGGGTAGTCAGCTTGCAGTAGCAGCAGCTTTATCTTGTGCAGTCATCCGGTTGTCTTATTTTCATCTGCCTCCCCCAGTTCTTTCACTGCTATAAGGCCAAGGTGGACGTGTAGTAAGCAGATGTAACTCCATTTTCCTTTGGAATGTTTCTGCTTCTTTCCAGCTCTACACTTTCCGACACACAGTGACCCATTTTGCTAAAATTTGGATTCTCAGTTGAACAAAAGATTGAGAGGAAATAGTTGTGTCCCAGTCCCTTGACTCTTCCTTTAAAAGATATTTCCAGTTACCTTACTTACCCTCTGAGTTTAGATTTTGCCAAATTGTTGGCAGGGTTGGAAGGCCAGGATGCTCTGTGCACTGCTATTTCTGGATCTGCCATTGACAGCAGCCAGATTACAGTGAAGCCGGTGAACTGACAGTTCAGGGCAAGTGTGCTATTGCTGTGGGCAGTCCACGATGGGGGCCTCTCCATCCTCCTGACATAGGATAGTCATTCCTCCCGAGGTGGCTTGTCCTTTCTGATGATGGATTGAGGGAGACAAGCAGCACATGAGTAGACACACACCTTGCCCAGGCAGTTGGTGCCATTTAACAGTTTCTTCCCACTCTTGACATTTTCATTTTCCTCCTTCACCTCGCTCATCACTAGCTGTTTGCATCTTATTTTCTATACACAGCCGTAATGCAGAATGACAGAACACACACACAAGCTCGATTACTCATTTTACATGCTGTATTCTACTCAAATTACACAGTGGTTTTGCATGAGCTGAGCCATGAAAGGGGCATACGATTTTAATTGTACACTGGCCTTGTGCAGGGCATCATTCAAGAGGGACTGAAATTTTCATGAAGCATCGCTGCTTAAAAAAGCAGTGAAATGAAAAGGTGTTGCATTTTTGCTTCACTCATGCTGGCTTGCACTTGCCTTGTTTATCAAGAAGTCTCTTTCCCAGGGAACAATGAGGATTTTTAAATCATATTCCTGGAGGAAGAACATTGTTGTCACCTTTTCATTCTCCCTCCCCTCTCCCAGTTTTATTGAAGTATAACGAGCAAATAAAAATTGTGTATATTTAAGGTGTACACCGTGATGTTTTGATACACGTATACATTGTGAAATGATTACGATCCCTCACCTCACATAGTTACCTTTTATTATTTGTGGTAAGGAAAGTTAAGATTTACTCTCTCAGCAGATTGCAAGGATACAATACAGTATTATCAGCTGTAGTCATCATGCAGTACATTACATCCCCAGAATTTATTTATCCTGCACAACTGAAGCTTCATGCCCTTTGACCAATTTCTCCTGGTCCGTTCATTCTTAAAAGCTGTTCTGGGCTCTGAATTGTGGAAGCTATACGGCGTTTGTCTTTTTTTCTCCAGCATGATCCTTAGAAAGCCTGAGAATCTATGAAAAACATTGTGGCTTCCTAAAATTAAAGTAGATTTATACACAGACACTCTCTCTCTCTCTCTCTCTCTCTCTCTCTCTCTCTCTCTATCTCTCTATCTCTATCTCTTTCTCTCTGTCTCTATAGAAATGAATAACTTTAGTACAAGAGGTAGCAGAATGGTGGGTGATTGATACAGACGTTTCTCAAGGATTTTAGCTTCAGACTTACATGGGAATCAACCAGCCTTTCTACTTCCTTATTTCCATTATACTCAAGTCACCAACTGTGTTAGGGGTTGCATGTCTGATGCCTTTGATTTTGAGTGCTGCTTTCCCCTCCTTGTAAAGACGTTTTATTCAAGGATGGAAGGTTGACTCTGAAGCCCAACATAACTTACAGAAAAAGTGCCCCACACGCTGTCTTACTCAGGTAGGGCCTGGGTTTAATGTTTGACTTAATAAACAGCTGAGGACAGGAGAACATGCTGGGACATGAGAATGTGCTGTTTTTCTCACATGAAGTTTTCCTAGTAAATAGACTGAATGGTGAATATTAGCAGAAACCATTTCTTTTGGCCGCTTGTTTGGTTTCTGGCAGTGCTTTTGTGCTGGTCACTGCTCTTGCTTCATTCATTCCCCAGTTCTTGTTGTCTTTGCTTTAGTCACATTGATGAGATTTCCAAACTTTCAGCTTCCCAACCTTGCTTCTGCCTCAGGTCCTTTGCCCTTCCTGTCCATCTGCCGGAAGCTCTGCCCGGTTCTGCAGACAGCTACCATTTCCATATCCAGGTCTTCGCTCAAGTTGTCCCTGGTTGCTAATGAGTTCTTATTTGATGGCCATATTTAAAATCGTAGGTATACACATGCATGTGTACATATACACAGTCACACACACACACACACACACATACACAATCGCCCTTCTCTGCTTTGTTTTTTTTCACAGACTGTTCTCCATCTTATAAACTAAATATTTTCTTATTTTTGTTTGTCCTGCTACTGGTATGTGAGTCCATGAGTTCAGGAATCCCTCTGCTTTGTATTCTCTGAATTCATTTCTGTGTTCCCAGTCTCTGGAACAATGTCTGGCACTTAGGACATCAATAACTATCTACTGAATAAATGAATGAATGGTGGCCAGCCTGCCCACACTGTCTACAGCATCACCACAATTCATTTTCTACCTAGGCACTTACCTGCAATCTAAAGTTACCTTGTTTTTTTATGTGTCTCTCTCATTATCACCTGTCTCTCCCTTCCTGAAGTGAAAGGAAGCTCCAAGTGAGGACAGGCCTGGCTTACCTTACTTAACTGACATTCCAGCACCTGCTATAGTGCTTGACAGATACTAAATGCTCAGTAAACAACAGTTGTATCAGTGAAGGGCTTGTTCTTCCTGCTTCCCATCTTCCTAATACAGCAGTTGTATGTCATTCTTCATAGCACTAGCTCCACTGAATATATTTTTTTCATATTTCTGACACATATTTTCTTTGACCTTTGGGATGCCCCCGGCAGTTAAGACTCAAGTGTCAATGGGTTAATGGGAAGCCTGATGCCAAAAGAAATGGCCCAGTCTGTAGACTTGCTTAATCTAGTGGAGAAGTCTTAGATCTTTCCTAGAAAGTCAGTGATTTTGACTTTCTGGCCTCATTTCAAAGTCATCTGTCATGTGTTCTCATTCTGTTGGGTTCAGAGGGCTCTGTGCACAGTTTGGCTTGAAGATTTCCTCTCCATCCCGCCTTCTGGAGGGTGAAAGTGGACCCGAGGAGGGTGCTACACTTGCTTACAAAGAGGAAAGACGACCATAACGTAGCATTTTCTGGCTGGGTGCAGTGACTCACACCTGCAATCCCAGCACTTTGGGATGCTGAGATAGGCAGATGACTTGCGGTCAGGGGTTCAAGACCAGCCTGGCCATGATGAAAGCCCATCTCTACTAAAAATAAAAAAAATTAGCTGGCATGGTGGCGCATACCTGTAGTCCCAGCTACTTGGGAGGCCAAGTCAGCAGAATCACTTGAACCTGGGAGGCAGAGGTTGCAGTGAGTTGAGATCATGCCACTGCATTCCAGCCTGGGTGACAGAGAGAGACACTTTCTCAAAAAAATAAATAATAAAAAAATAAGTAAAGCAAGCAGTAGAAGTGGGTTTGGTTGAGTTATGCTTCAAGAGGTTTTTGTATGGTGGCCCAGGCTGAGAAGCTGAGTGTGATTAAAAACTTTCTTTTGGGGGACCCCTTCCCAAAGTAGGGAAGACAGGGATCTAGCATGTTCCCGCTACCTCTATGGACCTATTCTAGATTCTTTTCCTCAGCCTCCAGGAGTCTACTAGATTGCGGCCAGTGGGCCACCCTCCTAGCTGAGATCAGAAGATATGCCTTGCTCATCTTTTAGCAGTTCCCACACAAAACCTCTAGAATGGGCTCTCTTGAGACCATCACAGCCTCCAGAGCCATAGTGTGCTGATTTAGCATGGCCTTGGCTGCAGTCAGACGTGGAATTTCTGTTTTGCCTTTAACACACCTACACATGGTGAAATCTTGTCGCTACCAAAAAATACAAAAATTAACTGGGCATGGTGGCGTGTGCCTGTAGTCCCAGCTACTCAGAAGGCTGATGCAGGAGAATCGCTTGAACCTGGGAGATAGAGGTTGCAGTGAGCTGAGATCATGCGACTGTACTCCAGCCTGGGTGACAGAGCAAGACTCCATCTCAAAAAAGAAAGAAAGAAAAAATAAGCAAAGAAAAAAAAGAACATAGCATTTTCTAACATGACAATGTCAGCTTAGTGACAGGATGAATCACTTGAGGCTACAGCAGAAATATGTTTTGAAGAGCAGGACGATCTTTGTACAGGGCAAAATGATGAAGAGGCAAAGCAAAAGATCTGTTCAAGTTACAGATTTTTTTAAAAGCTCTTTTTCTTTTCATGAGGAACGATCTTTAGGATCTTCATTGGGCTTTCTAACACTCAGACTATTCATATTACCAGCTAATGTGCCACTGATGTGGCTTCCAGAAGCTCCTCTTACAGATGTGGTTAAATTTCTGAATTCCACTAAGAAGACCTGAGATTTCCTACTGGTTTTGTTTCTTGTGTCAGCTGCATCTGCAGAGCATTTAAACTGCTCACGTGGGATTCTTGCCAGTGCAGTTTGCTGTTCTAAAGACCTTAGCCCTGACTGAATTCTCCCTAGGGAATGGTTGGGATGAGTCCTTGGGAAGACAGTGACAATGGATGTGCCAAGAAGAGGGAGACAACTGTCTCTTGCCAATTTCCAGGCTAGTAAATGGAAATATAATCTGCACCAGGTCAGAAGAATGTCTTTCACCCAATCATTCATAAAAATGAAGTCATGGATAAAAACCATCTAGGGGATTCAAGAAGACCCAATAATCCTGTGGAGAGGTGAGCATGTTTCTGCTACAAACATGCAACTCCTGCCACATGCAAAATCATTTGCACTGCCAGAATATAATACTTCTAATAGTCTCTTGGTATATACCTTCTTTGTCCTGATTGGGTAAGTATTGAATGGCATCTGATGGTGAGGAGCAATGTGAGATCATGGGGTGAAGACTGGAATAAGCCTGAATAATAATTGTTATTGCCATTCGTGATCTTATTTTTAATGGCAATATAGTTTGGCAGGTGTGTTTACATATATGATTTTTTTTTTTGAGACAGAGTCTCGCTCTCTTGCCCAGACTGGAATGCAGTGGTACAATCACAGCTCACTGCAGCCTTGAGTTCCTGGAGTCAGGTGATCCTCTCATCTCAGTCTTCTGAATAGTGGGGACCACAGGCGGGTGCCACTGGTGGGTGCCACCATGCCTGGCTCAACTTTTTTTTTTGGTATTTTTTGTAGAGATGGGGTTTCTTCATGTTGCCCAGGCTGGTCTCAAACTCGTGGGTTCAAGCAATCTGTTCACCTTGGCCTCCCAAAATGCTAGGGTTACAGGCATGAGCCATATATCCATACCATATATATATATATATATATATATAGTCACTATTGTGAATAGATGCAGCACTATTCACAATAGGCAAGATTTGGAAGCAATCTAAGTGTCCATCAAGAGATGAATGGATAAAGAAAATATGGTATGTATACACAGTGGAGTATTATTCAGCCATGAAAAAGAATGAGATCCTGTCATTTGCAGCAATATGGATGGAACTGGAGGTCATTATGGTAAGTGAAATAAACCAGACACAAAAAGACAAACTTAACATGCTCTCACTTATTTGTGGGAGCTAAAAATTAAAACAGTTGAACCCTTGGAAATAGAGAGTAGGACGATGGTTACCAGAGTCTGGGAAGGGTAGTGGTAGAGGGGAAAGAGGAAGGGTTGAGTACAAAAAAATGGAAAGAATGAATAAGATCTAGTATTTGGGCCGGGCGCGGTGGCTCAAGCCTGTAATCCCAGCACTTTGGGAGGCCGAGACGGGCGGATCACGAGGTCAGGAGATCGAGACCATCCTGGCTAACACGGTGAAACCCCATCTCTACTAAAAAATACAAAAAACTAGCCGGGCGAGGTGGCCGGCGCCTGTAGTCCCAGCTACTTGGGAGGCTGAGGCAGGAGAATGGCCTAAACCCGGGAGGCGGAGCTTGCAGTGAGCTGAGATCCGGCCACTGCACCCCAGCCTGGGTGACAGAGCAAGACTCTGTCTCAAAAAAAAAAAAAAAAAAAAAAAAAGATCTAGTATTTGATAACACAACAGGGTGACAGTAGTCAATAATAATTTAACTGTACATTTAAAAATAACAAGTATAATTGAATCCTTTGTAACACAAAGGATAAATACTTTAGGTGATGGATACCCCATTTACCCTGATGTGATTATTACATATTGTATGCCTGCATCAAAATATCTCATGTATCCCATAAATATATGCACCTATCAGTATGGATACCTATTATAATGTATCCACAAAAAATTAAGAATTAAAAAAGATATATACATTTTAATAACAGATTATGCTGAGAACCATGTCATCATGTTTGCATCTCCTTCAATTGCCTGGAATACTTGCTTAGGACAGAATAAGTGTTCTGAACTTGTTTTTGAAATAGATGTATCATCCCCTCTGCTCCTCATGGCAGGCCTGTGTGGCAGCACATTGGTCATGGGCCAGGACATTGACTCTGAGGGCTAAGTGGCTGGTCAGGAGCAAGAAAGGCAAGTCCTGCTTGCACAGCCTTAATTTGGTGCCCTCTCCCCAGAACCCCCAGGCCATGGACATGAGGAGAGGTCACACGCTCACTAAGCACACTGGCAGCAGCATCATTGCTCACTTTTCAACTGTTTACTGCCAGTATTTTAAACGAGTTAAAAACTTAACTCTGCTGGTGACCATCTATGCATAGCCTTACCTAAAGATCAAGTTTCAGCAAAGTGGGACTTCATTCATTTATTGGGCACTGAGAGGGGTGGGGCAGTTGCCCGATAGGTACAGTGAACAAAACACCCTCAAAATCACTGCCTTCATGGAACTTCAGTCAAGCTTGAACAGGGGTTAGAAAAGAAACTGCAAAGTAAGTGTTGTCACTGTATTTTGTTGCACAATCAGCCACCCCGGACTCAGTGACTTCAAGGAATATAGCAGCCATTTCCGTTGCTTACAGATCTGCAGTCTGGGCAGGGTTCCGTGGGGAAGGCTCCTCTCAGCTTCACGGGGTGTCAGCTGAATGCTGGAGCAGGGCTCATGTACCATGAAAAGGACAAGGGCCTTTTGTGTGAAAAGCAGTGTAAAAGTGCCATTAAACATACTGAAATAGAAAACATTTTTCCTTTCTCTTGTGGTCTCTTTCTGGACATGTCGTGGTGTTTTTATTTGCCTCATATTGATGGGTTTCCTCAGGGCTGAGGATCATTGCTGCGCAGTGCAGACCGTCATAGGCACCTGGGGATCCTGCCTCGGTTCCCCCAAGGGACAAGCTGCCAGGTCCCCCTGCCCCCCTCCAGCCCCAGGACAGATGACACATGCCTCAGCTGTGGGTGGGGATGTCAAACCAGACTTTTCCCTTTCGCTTGGGCCCGCCGCCTCAACCCACAGTGGACTGGTGACCCTTGAGGGGTTGCAGCCTCCGTGCTAGATGTGCTTGGTAGCTAGATTGGGAATGGGTAAGGGCTTACTCATACAGGGTGACCTGTCATACATGTCAGGGTTCTGCTAGCCCAGGATGGGACAGCCGCAGCATACCACACTCTGAAACATCATAGGCATGTGTACCCAGCCCTCTTTGTGTCTCTCTGCCAGGGGAAGATGAGGCAGCCCTCACTGTGTGGAGGAGCCAGGGTGGGGCCAGGGTGCCAGGGGAGTGGTTAGTGAGTAGCTGAGGACCTGTCCTGGTGATGTGGGATTATGCAGGAGCTGAGGATCCAAGTCCACAGCTCATGCGTCATTGTTCCACCTAAAGAACACACATTCACAGATAAAATAAGACTGTGACCGCAGAGCGTTAAACACTGGGCATAAGGCCTGTGAGCACAGGGCCCTGGAGCCTGCACTGTTCTTACATCCACGGCCCTAAATTTGAGATGTCACTACCTTCGTGGAGACGAGAAGTATACATTGGACCTATGGGCTGGTGTCCATGGAAGAGAAGTCTGGGTTGGAGGTGAGAATGTAGGAGTTGTCACCTGGAGGAGATGCTTCCAGGTGACTGTTTCCCGAGGCCAGTGGGCTGGTGCTGGCTGTTGTCTAGGAGCACAGCCCAGACCTTGGGAGGATAGAGTTTTCTCCATATGGGCCTCTTCATGCCCCTCTTCATGTGGCTTGGCCTTCCTTGCAGCGTGGTGGCTGGGTTCCAGGAACCAGTCCTGGGAGAGCCAGGCAGAGCTGCGTTGCATTTTTAGGGTCTAGCTATGGGAACCACAGAGTCACTTCTGACATAACTCTTTTGTTGAGGGAATCACAAGGACCCAGCCAGGTTCAAGGGGAGAAGATGCAGATGTCTGGATATATTATTGGGGCTATATTTTTAGAAAATACTATCTGCCACCATAAGATGGTATGTGAGATGGGGATGGGATAGGTTGTGGGATGTCATTACTGAGATGTAGAAGTTTGTGGGAAAAACAGGTTTGGGGTGTGACGGAGAAAATCAGAAGTTTGGCTTGGACATTTAAAATTTGAGATGTCACTACCTTAGTGGAGACGAGAAGTATGTGTTGGACCTATGGGCTGGTGTCCGTGGAAGAGAAGTCTGGGTTGGAGGTGAAAATGTAGGAGTTGTCATAAAATTACTAAGAGTGTGAATGTATTTCCTGGTAGGGGACCCCTCAGGGATGCAATTAATTTGCTATTGAAGATGATCTATTCATTTTACATTTAGACTGATGATTTAGAAGCTTTTATTGTCAAATCTTTTCAACTTACATATTTCCATAGAAATGACAGCCAAGCAATTTTCCTTATGAGGACTCTGTGTGTGTGCGCACGCATGTTTCTGTGCACAGACGTGTAAGTACTGCATTCTAGAAATCTCAGCCTTGATCTTTATGATGTTGTACAGTCTATGGTTTTTAGTTTATGTGTATTTTGAGATATTCAAATTTTCATTTAAATAGATAACATGCATTTTATTTATTACCTTGTAAATTTTTCCAGGCATACTATGTAAGATCAGGTTCTAGTTTGAATAATGCTTCAACGATTGGGAGGCAAAATTATTCTTTCTTCTTTCTTCTGGTGATTTTATTTTGCTTGAAGTTATCATAATTTAAAAGAGCATTTAAATTATGATATTTGGAATTATTCTTTGGACGCTACCTATACTTGAATGAGGGTTTAATAGAATATATTGGCCAGGCATGGTGGCTCAGGCCTGTAATCCCAGCACTTTGGGAGGCCGAGGCAGGCGGATCACAAGGTCAGGAAATCGAGACCATCTTGGCCAATGTGGTGAAACCCCATCTCTACTAAAAATACAAAAATTAGCTGGGCGTGGTGGCGGGCGCCTGTAGTCCCAGGTGCTCAGGAGGCTGAGACAGCCTGAGCACAAGGAGAATCGCTTGAACCTGGGAGGCAGAGATTTCAGTGAGTCGGGATCACGCCACTGCACTTCAGCCTGGTGACAGAGCAAGACTCTGTCTCAAAAAAAGAAATAGAATATATTTAACTTTTATTAATATTCTATGAATCATAAGTAGCAGATTTCCTCTCAGATTCAAACAGTGAGATAAATTGACTGATGGCAAATGATGGGATGTGTTTTGATCTTAGGAGAAAGACATGCCATCATAAAATATTTTAAAGACATATCATTAGAATACATTTCATTTAATAAAGAATGTTTCCATAAAAAACCTTGTTAAGAGGCAAAGCTATTAATGAAAGTTTTGGTGAAAAAGCATTTTATTCCTCCTTCCATGAACCTTTTTCCTGTTAATCTTCAGTGTTTTCCTTTCTTTCCCTCTATTTTCTCTTCTCTTTCTGTTCCCTTCCTTTGTCTTCTCTTCCCAGAACAAAGACCTGGATTCTTACTTGCAAGGGGGAGATTGAAAAGCAAATGGGAAGGAAAACACGAATGATATCACTAATAACACTCCTGTCCATGTTACCCCTGCCTTTCACTGTAATTGAACCTGAAGAGGGAGCAGGTATCAGGGTGCTTTTGCTAGCATAAACACTGGGGCAATCTTACGTCTTAGCTAACTGTTCTCTTTGAGTTATTTAATAGACACCAGCATCTGACGAGGCTTCACAGTACTTTGTCCCAACACTAGGGGCAATTATGTCGATTTAATTCCACCCCCAACAGTTCTAGGCTGTCTTCTGGAAACCCAACACACTGTCCTGTCCTGATCTTTCCAGTTCTCATTCAGTATATCAGGGATACAGTCTTCAGACTAAGGCCCTGCTATTTTTGTCTAAGCATTTTTGTTTTTATTTATCCCCTTCAAGCAACATTTTCCCTACTATATCTAACGTAAACAATTTACACAGCAGTTTACAAAAGGGTCGTAACCTTATTTTACTTGGAGGTTCCACAAAAATCAGCAGACTTCTTGAGAGAACTAGGCATTTGGCAGGGGGTAGGTGGGAGGTATTAAGAAGAAGTCAAAAGCAGGGACTGATGATCTTATTTTAGGGGTAACCTGGGAGGATGCTGGAAGTGAGTGTGCCACTCCAGGCCATGTTTCAGGTGCACACTAATTGTTCTGTATTGAAGCAGATTTTCAGTAAACAATACTAGGGACCAACTCTGCCCAGCTGAGAGGAAAGTAAGCACAGTTACTTGACTGATAATGATGCTGAACAGTTTCAGGTGTTAGGATTTCATTAAGACTGTGTGTTGTCTCTGGCTGTACATTTACATTTTGTGTCAGGTATTTCAAATTAATCATGAGCATAATTAATAGTTGTAGTAATTAGATTACCATTTTATGATGCTATCATGTAACAGAACATGAAGCAGCAGGAAAAATGAGGAGGACCACTCAGGTCTAGATATAATCAGTGTTAGTGTTCTGTGAGACTTATCAAAACAGGTCAGCTCTAAGAATTAGTGTATTGATGCTTCATTACACAGCAGCTTCTTATTATAACAGGTGCAAATGAAGACAATTTTAATATGAAATGGAACCCCCTAGGGCTTATAGGTCCCAAAGTACTAACAGAATTAGTTTATGAGGATAATATTTTAACAGGCATTCTAGTTGAATTATAGGTTATTTGTTAACTGTGAAGAAGCCAGGAAGCAATGTATGGTTTTACATTTCTTAAAAGCTAAATTGAGTCAAGGATCAGTATGCATAATAAGCTAAGAAAAAAGGGAGTTTGGCTGTTTAGAACTTTAATGAATTATTGAACATATTTCAGAAAGAGGATTTTTAAACAGCTTTTCGAATAGCTCTTGTTAACCTAAAGAGACACTTAGTAAACTATCCATAGGCTGATAGAAAAAGGACATTTGCATGGAAGTCACTTTTTTTTTCAGCTATGGTTTGCCTCAGAAAGATTTCAAATGATTGTATAATGAGGGCAAAAAGTTGCAAGGCTACATATAAACTGCATGCTACTTAATAAATTATTCATGTTAGCCCAAAGGTATAGTTATTCAGTGAAATGAGAACTCAGAAAATTAGTTCTGTATTAATGTTTATTTATACTGATCATTTTTTTTTCTTTACATGCTCACATTTTCCTGCTCAGTGAAGTAATTGAGGGGCAGTGCACTTATGTGCCACACGTTCTGCGTAAATGTGGAATCAGGTTGAAAATCCCAGGGTTCATAGTGTCCCCCGCTTTTTCTTTTTTATGGTGGTGGTTGTAATGTATTTGCTTTTAGAGAAATGGTTTCTTTCATATAAAAGGGAAGTCAAGCTCTTGTTATTTAGCAGTCCTTCAAAGGATGTGCATGGTGAGGAGCCGCACCACCGTCATGCCTGCAGACGCTGCTTCGTGTCCCCCATGCCAGCTCTGGTGTGAACAGTCACAGCGCCACAATTTTGGGTCCTGGTAATGGTGGTTTTCCCCACTTCTCTCACCACCCACAGCCTTTTCTCTCTCAGCCCAGATCAGACACCATTATTCTTATCTTTGTCTTGTTTGTTATTATGTAGCTCTCAGCTGCAACGGTGTTTAACACGTTTTACACATTTTAGTTGGATATTCCCTGCTTGGCCCCTTGACTCCTAGAGAAGAATCCTCAGAACACTAGGCAGGTGCTCCTTTCAAGACAGACACAAGGCAGAGTGAATCATTCCTCTGCCATTCCAGAGGCTGCAGTCCTCACAATGGCCTCTGAGTCCTGTGTGGCCTGGCCCCATCACCTCCGTGACCTTCTGTCTCTCTGCCCCTCATGCAGCTGCCTTCTGCCAGTGGGGCCGCTGCTGCCTCAGCTCCCTCCCTGGAGGCTGGCATGGCTGCTTTCTCACCCTCTGAGGTCCTAGTGTTACCTTCTCAGCAAGGATCACGCTGGCCACTCCACAGAACTGCCATTCCTGCACCCAGAGGCCTAGAACTTCCTTACCCTGAGCTGTTTTTATTTCTGTTTACTCACCACCTTCTAGAATACTATATAATTTGTCTTTTTATTGTCTTTCTTGTTTATTGCCTGCCTCTCTGCTTGAATAGGAGATCTTTGTCTCTTTTGCTCAATGACAGATGCCTTAGACCAATGCTTGGCACATAGTAGGAGCTCTATAAACATTTGTTGAATGAGTGAACGACTGAGTTTCCTGGAAATCTTCGTGAAAACACTAAATCTGCTGCCCCAGGGTCTGTTAGACAGTGCCGGACCATGCTGTGAATGCTCAGTGACCAATGTGGGTTTCCAGTTATCCCTGAAACCTAGGAAAGAAAGGGCAGGAAGATGTGAAACCGCTGAAGCAGTGGGGAGCTTTCGGAGGCTTAGGGGAGAATTCAGCAGGGGGATCCTGCTGGTCACAACACCAAATCCGTTCCTCCATCGCTTCTTGGTTACCAGTCCTTTGGAAAGTATGCCTCTGCCTGGTGGGAGTGACAATACTAGGAGAGTCACACATGTGGCTTGGGTGTTGAGCAGGGGTGGCCACATGTGTGTTGAAGCCCTGCTTGTGTTTAACTGAGAGGGTTTTGTGAACTCCTCCAGGTGTCTGTGCATTTGCATGCCTATTGGGCACCGGTTTCTAGAGCAGCATTGATTGCCATAGCTCAACTGAGTTATGAAGCATGTGCTTGCCTGGGAGATTGGGGTCACGGTTTGCTTGGAAACTTTTTGCAGCAGGAAGCAGTGGAGCAGAAGAAATTTTTGGAAGAGTTAAATGTCAGGGATAAGGCTAAAGGCAATGAGCTGAGTCTTTTGTTTCCATAACCTTCCTGATGGATAGCTTTGCTGTTCACCTCCCCATGCAAGGCACATGTGGTGAGAGGGTTAGGGAGAGAATGCATGCTACCTTTTACCTTACTTTTTTTTCTTATACTGTCACTTTATTATAATGACTGATTAAACTGCCTCATAAGACTTTTTCAAAATTAGTCTATAAAACCACACTGTCCAGTAGAAGTAAAATGTGAGACACAATTTGTTTTTTTTTTGAGATGGAGTTTCGCTCTTGTTGCCCAGGCTGGAGTGCAGTGGCGTGATCTTGGCTCACTGCAACCTCTACCTCCTGGGTTCAAGCGATTCTCTTGCCTTAGCCTCCCGAATAGCTGGGATTACAAGCGCCTGCCACCATGCCTGGCGACTTTTTCTTTTTCTTTTTCTTTTTTTTTGTATTTTTAGTAGAGGAAGGCTTTCACAATATTGGCCAGGCTGGTCTTGAACTCCTGACCTTAGGTGATCCACCTGCCTCGGACTCCCAAAATGCTAGGATTACAGGTGTGAGCCACCGCGCCTGGCCAGCCACAATTTTAAGTTAACATTTTCTAGTAACCACATTTTAAAAAGTAAAGTTTAAATATATTTTATGTAACTTAATATGTTTATTATTTTAATCTGTCATTAATATACAATTTACTAATGAGATATTTTACCTTTTTTTTCATGAAGCTTTCAAAATTTGCAGTGCATTTTATGCTTACATCTCAGTTTGGACTAGCTACATTTCAAGTACTCAGTAGCCACATATGGCTGATAAATTGGACAGTGAAACTACAGAGGGTTCCCTGATAACATAAAAAGCTTATCTCTTTGTTATACTTCTTACTTATATAGATTCTATCTTTCTTTTCAAAAAAAGTTTGATTTAAAGTATGTTTTCAGGCTATAAATTATGTTGTAGCATGCTTAGTGCTATGAGGTCAGACTATGGAACACAGAAAGAAAATGTGTATTACTCTGTAGATGATCCTGAACATATTTAATAGATGAAACCACTATATTTCTCCCCATTTAATAATTGGTGAGTCAAGGAGCCTTAAAGATATATCCAGTAGAAGCAGAGAACATAGGAGCTGAGAGATATATAAATATCTGATACATGCTTTTATTTTGCTAAAGTGATACTTTATAGAGGTCTCGTGTAAGAATTCATGTACTGTCACTCTTTTGTATGTTGCAAAATTATTATTTCAGAACTGGGCTGAAAGTTATATTTGGGAGTTATATCTTAGACTTTCTCCAATGAATTTTGGCTACCAAACACCTCAAATGAATTCTGAAGATAATATTTCAAGGATGCTTATGGTATGGTAAGTGTAACTTGATAAACTAGAGAAAATGATTAGAAGCTGTAACACACACTGAGAATCCTGCAGTGGCCTTTGATACCCATGATAGATAATATGACGAAGGTAACTCTTAAAATGAGGAATAAATATTATTACATTTTTGTCTTTAAATTTCTGAGCAAAACAAAGTTGATGACCTTTAGATTTAAAACAAGAAATTGTTGCTTAAAGATGTTAAAGATAAACATTTTTATTGTTGAATCAGTCCCTGAGTTTCAGCTCTTTCACATCAGGTCTTTAGTTTATTGCTTTCTTTAAACATCATGCACTTCCTTGTGCTGTTTTTCATTCCCCACCCCCAATTCAGAGAGACAGGTAATTATATACACACCAGCTAAATGTCTGGTAAAATCTCCAGGCAAAACTGAGTTGACTTGTGTGGAACTGAATTTAAAAATGCTTGATGGAATATTGCTCCGGTCTCTGAATACTTGTCAGGTTGCATTTACTGCAATTGCCTCCATTACCAGGATGTGTGCTTTGGTCCTGAGAGCCTTTTCCCTGCCTCTCCCCCTTTTCTTCCCTTTCACTATATAGCTCTAGCTTCTTAGGGGTCACAGTCCAGAGTTATTCATTTTGTCCCTCTGAATTAGAAAAGAAGTATAATAATTTAACTGAAATTAGGTTTGTTTTAAACCTAGGTAACTGTCTTTTTATGAAGAAAATGTTTACAGTATAAAATAGGAGAATGTCACATGAGTTGTGCAAATGGAATATATAATAATGTGGATGTGTAATGATTATCAGTTGTAAGGCATTCTTTCAAAAGTAAGTAACTGGATTTAAAGAAAATTAACCTTTCATTTGTAAGTGAATTAAATAAACAATTGGATGTTGCAAGGTGGGGGCAGAGAAAGCCAGAGTTTTTAAATTAAAAAAATAAGCAAATAAGAAACTTTAAACATAAATGGAGATAAGATTTGAATTGTATCATATATGGTAACCTCTTTTTTGGCTGGTGTACTGAAGTCTAAAAATATACAAGTGGTAGAGTTTATAAAAGCTCATTCCTACTTGGCAAGGGTAAGAGAGGAAGGTGGTCATCTAGAATCAACATTTATTAACTTTTAAATATTGTTTCATAGGGAAGAGTCTCCCTCCTCAAAGCATTCAGCCTGAATTTATTTAGGATTCAGTTAATTGGAAGATAATCTGTGGCATCGGTAGGAATCATCATTTTCCAAACATCTTATTTTTAGAAATGGGCTTCGCAAGCTCTTTACAAACATTGGAATCCATAGTCACTGAATGGGTGGCGTGTTTTTTTGTGGGGATTGTGAGTCAGTTGAAAGCAAAATATGCATTTATGATTTGCATGTAAGGTGACTGAAATTTAGCAAAAATAATAATTTGTCATTTAGAAATCATTCCAGTCTTTGGAAATATTTAGAATAATAAATTTCAGGTTAAGTTTTTTTTTTTTTTTCCCCACGGTTTAATCAACTTAAGATTTTTGGGATAGGTTGGCTTTACTAAAAGAAAAATGTTTGTTGGCATTACATTAAACTGCTTAAAAATTAAATGAAGACCTAGTTAAAAGATGGTGGCATGAAGACAGGGTTTTACTCAATTTTTATACCTGGAACCCCAAAAAGAACAAAAAGAATGAGAAACAAAGAAGAAAATGCTGTGTTCTGTTAAATAGCTACAACTTCAAACCACACTTTAAAGAATACCTGGCAAATAGAGTGAAATTTGGACCAAAGGAGAGAGGATGCTGTGAGCTTATATAGTCCTCTAATTTGAGGCAGGGTATAGTCTGGCCTGTAGAAATTAAATGGCTTCACTAAAATAGTAAGAGACTAGAGGGGCGACTCTCTCTGTGCAACTCAGTTGCGGACCACGGAAAACTGGAGGACTCGGAGTTGAGGGAGGAAAAGAGCTTCTGTGTAGAGTTGGGCAGGTCGTGACTTAAACAGCTCTAGGGATCCCAGGAACGTAAAAGTCTAGTGAGTGGAGACCCCTGATGTTGGAGCCCAACCTGCATGCACACCTGCATAGGAACATAAAAGTCTAGTGAGTGGAGACCCCTGATGTTGGAGCCCAGCCTGCATGCACACCTGCTTGCACACCTAGGCCCCCACTGTGACTGAGTGCCATCCTAATGTCTAGGCCAGCTTCCTGAGAGTGGGGACTTCTCAAATTGAGGATGAAAGAAGGCTCAGGTAGGTGGAGTTCAGGAGCCTGTGACATGAGGGGCTTCTTTCTAACCTACATCAATGCTGCCTAAGTTTTACACTTGAGTGTAAAATACTCCCTGGCTACAGGACTTGACCACAGTGGAGAGAACTGGAGGTTAATGCTGGACTGGAAGCTGGCTACTCCTCCTATGAAGTGACAGGTTGTCTCCAGTGCAGCACGAATGCCTTCTGGTTGTGCCTGCCACACCTTGGCTCAGGCGGGCAAGTTCATAGAATAATGGAACACAGACAAAGCCAGATGCGGAATATACATCAGAAGATACATTGTCTCACCAACAAAAGAAGAATTCAGAATCTTAGTATTTCATGGCCTTAAAGGAATAATGAAAACTGAGTTTTCTCAAAGTTTAAAGGAAAGATACATGATAAAAGAAAAGAAGAAATATAGGAGGTGGAAAGTGAGCTGATTAATCCTTGTGAAGAAGGAGAAAAACCATTAGAAAGAGGAAAGTCACGTTAGAAGCCACCAAATATAACAAACACAAATGAAAACACAGGAATCAACAGACTTGAGAGACTTCTACAAAACAAAGTGAAAAAGATGAGAGAAAAAGGATTTCTCTGAAGATGATACATAGGAGAGACAAAGGCTTATTCATCACATATTACTTGTTTTTCCAAAGGAAGAGAATAAAAATGGAAACAAAAACATTCAAAGGTGTAATAGGATAAAGCCTTGCTTATAAAAAAGAAAGATGTATATGCGCTTGCAGGTCAGAAGGCCACACTATTTACTAGGAAAGAAACTAGAAATAAATCCCAAGAAATGTGCTGCTGAGCAGTCCAGGACGTTGGGAACAACTGGACTGAGGGACACTGGGGTGAGCCACATGGCCTTTGGTAGCCCGGTGAAAGCAGTGCCAGGAGACAGCATGGCAAGTTGCAAGGCACTGGGTGGAGCAGAGTGGAGGTGAGGAAGGGGAGAAGAGTACACGCAGGCCGGGCGCGGTGGCTCAAGCCTGTAATCCCAGCACTTTGGGAGGCCGAGGCGGGTGGATCATGAGGTCAGGAGATCGAGGCCATCCTGGCTAACATGGTGAAACCCCGTCTCTACTAAAAATACAAAAAACTAGCCGGGCGAGGTGGCGGGCGCCTGTAGTCCCAGCTACTCGGAGGCTGAGGCGGGAGAATGGCGTGAACCCGGGAGGCGGAGCTTGCAGTGAGCCGAGATCGCGCCACTGCACTCCAACCTGGGCGACACAGCGAGACTCCGTCTCAAAAAAAAAAAAAAAGAGTACACGCAGCTCTTCTAAGAAGTTTCATCATGAAGAAGCTGAGGGAGATGTGGATGGACCTGAAGGGGGAGATGGGACTGAGGGAGGCTGGGCTTTTTAAGATGGAAAAGACCTGCACACATTTCAATACCCCTAGTGAGTGGAAGAAAGAGAAGGGGGTTCTTAACCTTGGCTGCATATTGGAGCCACTTGGAGTGTTTTAAAAAAATACTGATGGTGGGAACCATTCAGGAGGATTCCTGTGTAATTGGTGTTGGGGCTGGCTGGTGTTGAGATTTTTAAAACTGCCCAGGTGATTCTAAAAGGGAGCTGAATTTGAAAACCATCCTCGTAAAAGATGAAACAAAGCTCCTAGAGTTGGATTTCCTCTTCCACTGTAGCTAGAGGAAGTGATGGAAGTACTTTGAGATAGGTGGGTTTGTGAGAGGGGAGCTGAAGGAGTTCTACTGCTTATGGTTTCTGCTTCCTCTTGAAGGGCTGGTGGTGTGGAGGGGAAAGCCCGTTGGGAGGAAGATGGGCAGGCACTGAGAGGAGAGGAGTGAATCTGCAGCTCTCCTTTATGGAGAAGGAGGAAGAACACCAAAGAGGTGTTGAACCAAAGGGTGGGCACGCAGTGCAGAGAGGGCTGAAGTTTGAGATGACAATTTTATGGAGGCAGCTCTTTCTTCTTCCTAGGTAGAGATAGAGCAGCCCATAATGTGTGGAGAAGGAAGTTTTCTAGCAAAGACTAGAGAAGTTAGTTACTTGGGAGGTTTTCTTATTTTGCCCATAACATAGAGAATCAGACACTGGTAGAAATAAAATCAATTAGTTAATTTTTACACACAGTACATTCTGTTAAATTCTTTCTAGCTCTGCCTTGGTAGGCTCTTAATCGTATTTCTGTAGATACATAGAAATGAAGCTGAACACTATGATTTTGCTTGTAGGGAAAAACATGACTTTCATTCCCAGTGTTTCAAATGCATCAGTAGGAAGGGCTAATTTAAGCGCTGACTCTTTCCTTAAAGTGAAGCTTTTGTTGTATTAATAGATCTAGCCTGTGATTCTCGTAAAGAGTGTTGTAAGTTGACGTGGTAATAACTAAGATTTGAAACAATGTGCTTACTCAAGCTGTATCTTGAAATACAGTTTGAATCAACTTGGAAGAAAGCCTAAACTAAACTGAGTTTTAGTAGAATAATCCTGCTTTGTAAATATTAACAAAGAAAATTGTATCAGTCTTTTTGGATATTGTTGGCGGAGTCCTTAGATCAGAGATTTTGGTTTTCGTTAGCGCCTTCGTTCTTGAATGTTTTAAAAACACTATTTCAGTTGTGCAGGTAGTTGGCATTTTAAATAATCTCACGTAACTTGCTGGAAACTGAAATGGATGCTGAGGACAAGGTGACGTTTTACGGGAAGGCTGAATAACATCCGCTGTGCGAGAGCCCTTGTTCCAGAGCACACCACGCGAACAGCAGGGCTTCAGCTCACCGGGAGCCCACTGAGAGCCCATGAATTTAGATGGAAACAAAAGTGGACATAAAAATTAAGTCGCAAACAGGTAGTCTGAAACATCACCGGGAGTTCACTAATGTCAGAACAGAACAAACATTGACTACTCAGGAGGGTTCCCCAAGCCCCTTCTCACTTGGTTGGGTTCTACTGACGCTGGTTTACGCTGCATCTGACCCCTTTGCACACAGTAACCTTTGGAGATGTTTGGCATTGTAGTAAACTTGGTGGTTGGTGGGAAAAATTTTGTTTGCTTTTTTATTTAGCATTTTTTTTTTTTTTTTTTTTTTGAGACAGAGTCCCACTCTGATGCCCAGGCTAGAGTGCAATGGCATGGTCTTGGCTCACTGCAACCTCTGCCTTCTGGGTTCAAGCAATCCTCCTGCCTCAGCCTCCTAAGTAGCTAAGATAACAGGTGCCTGCCACCAGGCCCAGCTAATTTTTTTTGTGTTTTTAGTAGAGACAAAGTTTCACTATGTTGGCCAGGCTGGTCTTGAATTCCTGATCTTAGGTGATCTGCCCGCCTCAGCCTCCCAAAGTGCTGGGATTACAGGCGTGAGCCACCGTGCCCGGCCTCTCAGCATTTTTTTAAATTGTGAAATTGATGTATGGGTGGTACGGTGCTAGGCACCAAGGCATGAAGACACAATTCAGACTTGGCTCTTATTCTCAAGAAGTGGACTCTAGACGAATTTTAGAGGCCCAGGGAAGCAAAGACATTTTTCTTAGCTTACTCTTTTAAGTGTTTCCACAGTATCTTAGCTATTGGAAAATAAAAATCATTTATTGTTGCAATTGTTAGAAAGTCATTTGTCTCCTGTCTCTTGGCCACTGTGGAGCCCTGGCATTAAGGAAAAAAAAGTTTGGTGGCTGGCGATCAGCTGTAATTGTGAGTGTAACCGTCTCTTCTTCTAGGGTGTTGGTGAACTTTAACCTCCTGTCTCTCTTGTCCTTGTCCTTTGGCCTGACTTATACTGTGTTCAGCTTGCAAAGGACAACTGTAAAGGAGTAGCATGAAGCCAAAATCAATAATACCGATGCTTTTAGCTCAGCTGTTATCTCCCAACCCCCAAACCTCACCAGAATTTTATGTCTCAGACAGTTTGTTGAGGACAAATGGTTGGTCCATGTCCCACCAGGGCAGGTTTTCTGTCAGCCAGGAGATTCTAGCTCTGTGTGTGTGGGGGTGTGTGTGCATGTGCGTGTGCGTGTGCGCGTGGGTGCGTGCACGTGTGGGTTAAGTGTTAGGACACCCAAATCTAAAGATTTAGCTGCACAAATCTTACAAATGTTTTACTGATTTGAATGTGCCAGATTATTTAAAAACTGGAATAATATAACAGATGTTTTAAGTTCTGAAAATATTTTTAAAAGGTAAGTATGTTTTAGTTCTTTGACAGGGGCTTATATGTCTCTGAACTGATATTAATTATCTATGCTTTGCTGTTTTGCCCTTGAAGTCACTGATAAGCCAAGTCTAGGTCCAGCGATAAAAATTATTTGGGAATTTAGTTCAGGATTTAAAGAGTGGCATTTCCTCTGACTTTGTTTTAGAGCTGACACTTTATGACAGACCAAGTGTAATATTCTATTCTTTCTAAATACCCTTCTCTTTTTCTCGTCTTAAAATCTTTCTTTTTCAAAGCTGATGCAACAGTGGTGTAAAACCACGTTATTTCTAGAATGGCTCTAGGCTACCTGATGGTATACACATTTCTTACAGTTTATGAAATCCTACCAGATTCTTCTCTCAATATGACCTTGGGGAATTGTTTGGACATTAACAAGTGCATTGTTTAAGGGAAGTATTTTACTTTTCAGCAGTAATATTAGATGTTTGTGACCAAAGCTGATGAGTGATAACTGGTTTAATGGCCTTATGTTTCAGCAGATACAGCATAACTATAATGTTTAAATATCTGCAGTGAAAGGCTGGGTGCAGTGGCTCACGCCTGTAATCCCAGCACTTTGGGAGGCCGAGGCGGGTGGATCACGAGGTCAGGAGATCGAGACCATGCTGGTTAACATGGTGAAACCCCATCTCCACTAAAAATACAAAAAATTAGCCGGGCGTGGTGGCGGATGCCTGTAGTCCCAGCTACTCAGGAGGCTGAGGCAGGAGAATAGCGTGAACCTGGGAGGTGGAGCTTGCAGTGAGCCGAGATCGCGCCACTGCACTCCAGCCTGGGCTACAGAGCGAGACTCCGTCTCAATATTAATAATAATAAAATAAATATCTGCAGTGATGGCCACCAGAACTGAACTTTCTTTCTCCTCTTACCTTGAACAAGAGAAGCAGAAGGGCCTCTGTTTACAAAGGAGTTGATGAGACCACTTTCCTTAGAAGGCCTTTATTTCTCTGGTTGATGAATGTCATACTGATCGCCCCCAAGACTGAATTCTTGGTGCATGTGGCTGGGCTCATTTCCCTGAGTGGCATCGAGAGCCCTCTGCCATGATCAGGCCTGCAACTTCCCTCCTGCTCACTTCTGGGCATCACGCTCCCCATCTGGAGCCCGTTCCTGCTATTTCTCCTGCCTGAAATGCTGTGTGCCCCTTTCCTTCCATCTCTGCTTAAATGCTGCCTTGTCAGAGAAGCCCACACCCCATGTAAAGGGCAGCACCCACTCCCTTGCCCTGTTCCCTATGTCCCCTACCCTGCTCTGGTTTGCTCTGTGGGACTTAACACCCGATCCTATTAGATATCTGTTTCTTTATCATCTCTGCCCCAGGCGGAATGTTAGGTCCACGGAGACAGGATCTCTGTACTTCTCATTGTCGTACTCCGGGCACCTGAGTGTATAGCAGGCACTTGGTTATTGAATGAAGGAGTGAGTGAGGGAGTCATAGAGGCTCTGTGTGTATTTGTGGAATGAAAGAGGGGGAGAAGGAAAGACTTGACACTTAGAGCACCTAAGTGTGGAAGGACTTAGGGCATTGTCCCTTGGAAAGTGGGTGGTGATTGTCCTGGATAAAGGAAAACATCCCTCCCCACAAAGGGGTTGCCTTGAGGAAGTGGGCAGTTAGGGGGTCCTGGCTCCATGCTCGGGGTAGGGTGGCTGTATGTCTCCTTTTCCATGGGATAGGGCTCCTGTTGACACCTAATTCCCCAGCTAATGTTTCATAGCACCCTCTTCCCTTCTTAGAAGTTCCCAATCTGGATGATAAATACATGGTCACCCACTTAAGGGATTTGATTGCATCAGGGATGGAGTTCTGTGTATGAGAACTACATGCAGGGAGCACAGAGGAGTGACTCCGGGAGCACAGGCATTCTGTGCCCTCGCCCGGACAGGGCCCTGAGGGAGTGGGAGGCCGGCCCTCAGAGGACCACTGGGTGTGTGCAGTTAACACTTTGGTTTGTGTTTTTCTCCATGTTTCTCTGTATACAGAGGTATATACATTTAAATATGTACATACATATGAAGTCCACCCCTCTGTTTTATTTTGACAGAAATGGTATTATGTCATACCCAGTACTTACCAAAGTCTTTTTTATTTCGTATTTCAGAATATCTTTGCTGGTCGGTACCTATTGATCTCCTTCATTACCGTTCCTTTTAATTGCAGCATCATATTCTATGGATGGATATATCTGACTTATGCAATCATGCCCCTGTTAATGTGCTTTCAGACTATTTTCATAATTCTACTGTTACAAATACTATTTTTTAACAAAAGATATCTGTATGCATCTATCCTTATGCTGAGAGTGGGATTGCTGAGTCAAAGCGAATGTGCATTTTTAATTTTGAACAGTCATCACCAGATGCTTTCCCCAAAGGATGTACAGTTCTTCCTGCCTGCAGCAATGTTGGGCGTGCCCTTTCCTCACATCTTGACCAGCAGTGGATCTCAGATCTTTGCATGTTTTTCTAATCTATCAGGTTAGATATACGTTAGGAAGATACACTATTTACGTTTTTAAATACCTGAACACATCTTCCTGTGTTTTATCACTTTTTTCACATCTAGGACATTTCAAGACATTTCACATGTTTCCAGGTTTGGTTCCTAGGTATGACTATTAAAGAACTTTTAGATCAAGGTTGATAATTGGGCACACTGGTCCGCGCGCAGTGGCTCACACCTGTAATCCCAGCACTTTGGGAGGCCGAGGTGGGCGGATCACTTGAGGTCATGAGTTCGAGACTAGCCTGGCCAACATGGTGAAACCCCATCTTTACTAAAAATACAAAAGTTAGCTGGGTGTGGTGGCGTGTGCCTGTAGTCCCAGCTACTCGGGAGGCTGAGGCACGAGAATTGCTTGAACCCAGGAGGCAGAGGTTACAGTGAGCTGAGATCGTGCCACTGCACTCTAGCCTGGGCGACAGAGTGAGACTCTGTCTCAAAAACAAACAAACAAATAATAAATAAATGCATAATTGGGCATACTGTAATATTCTCAGAGACCTATATGTAAAATTTGTGCAGTCATAGTTTTATGGTGGGTTATAATTGTCTCTAGTAGATTCTGTGAGTCTAAAACAATATGGAAGACTGTGCTCCATTAGCTTGTCATGTAATTTTTAACTTTGACAATAGGCTTTTTTTGGAAAAAACTTTTTATTTTTTGCGATAAGATCTCACTCAGTCACTCAGGCTGGAGTGCAGTGGCATGATCACGGCTCACCAGAGCCTCAAATTCCTGGGGTCAGGTCATCCTCCCACCTCAGTCTCCCAAGTAGCTGTGACCACCGGCAGGTGCCACCACGCCTGGCTAATGTTTTTGGATGTTGTAGACACGGGGTTTCACCATGTTGCCCAGGCTGGTCTTGAACTCCTGGACTCAAGCAATCCACCCACCTCAGCCTCCCAAAGTGCTGGGACTACAGGCATGAGCCGCTATGCCTGGCTGATAATAAGCTTTATTTGCTCTTTTATTGAGATACAGTCGGTGGAAGCTATAAATGCTAAATATTTCAAATGTGAGGGGATGAAATGTGATGGAGGGGGGCAGGCAAAGGAGCAGTGGCGCCAGGTGTGGATTCTGTGTAGTGTGTGAATGTCATCTCTGTCCCTTAAGCCCAAGGCATGCTTGCTTACAGCAGCGTGCCGTATTCAAGGTGGCAGGTTTCTGTCTCCAAGGGCCTTAGTGTGTTGTAAAGACTTTATTGATTTATGTTCAATGTATTGCAGCACAATATAAGAATATATTGTCATCATGTAGTGATGAGGGGAATTGTCTTATAGCGCCTCATGTTTGTAAGGGATGACATTATCCAGTAGAGCTAGGAAAACTGTTTCGCATGATACAATTGTTGTATATTTCCTCTGTCCAATTGCCCATGGACCAGAGAGTTATGCGTGTGGGAAATGTTTCTTTGCTGATTTACCTGGATGTCAGTCATTTTGCTTGGATAGGTAAAACTGGAAAAAGAAAAAGATGTGCCCAGATACTTACTGATTTCCAGCTTCCTGGTGAAAGTACTTCATGAGCATAATGAAATGTGTCGTTCTTTCTAATCCTTAAATCTGCACAGGCCATGAGCATAAAGGGCTATCGAAGTGTGGGCTATGGGATGGGGATGTCGCTCTTCCTTCCCCCACCCTTGTTCATGTCTGTCTTAGTGTGTGACTCTTGATAGTGAACTTGCCCAGATGCTTCAAAGTCGCCATTTCCCATATTCTCTGATAGCTGAAGAGCTGTTTGGATCTTGGAATATGGAGCGGGATGTTTGATATTGTCAAGAGAAATGTGGGTGAACAGTGCGGAGGTCATCCTTGAGCCCCTGGGAAAGGCTTGACACCACAATTTAGAAACTGTTAACGTTCTTAAGGTTAACATCTGCAGAAAAGAAGTAATTTGTTCTGAGGATTTTTTTTTTCCCTCTTGTGATGTAGTTCACATTTTAATATGTATCTCGGAACTGCCTGAATAATCATAATAATGGATAAACTTAATGAGCCCATTTTATCAACTGTGATGCATTATCTCATTTAATCCTCAGGTGACTTTGAGAATGTTATCCTTTTTGTTGTTTAAGAAATCGAGATTCAGTGAAGTTTAAATAGCTTGCCAAGATCAAGCGTGACTACAGTGTAGCCCACACTTTATAGGACTTGGCTTACAGCCATTTTTCTTAATGAGCAAATGTGTAATTGTTGGTTTACAGGCAAGTGGAGCCTGATTAATGTTGGGGCTGTGACATGGGCCATCAAGTTCTCTCCTCATGATGATGTTTTTAGCATCAGTTTGTTGATGTGTATCTCTGCTAAGTACTCTTTCACTTCCTGTGTTTTGGAATTAAAGAGGTGTTAAATTCCTTAAAAAACAAAACAAAACAAAACCAAAAAACCCTTATTTTTGTTTGGAAATGGTTCCCAAATGTACTGCTGGTGTAATTACCAAATGCTGACTTCTAGACAGATAGCTGTAGTCACTGTATAAGCCACATTGCTCACTCAATTCTCAATTGCATTTCTTTTAATAACAACTCTGGGCAGGGCGCAGTGGCTCATGCCTAGTAATCCCAGCACTTTGGGAGGCTGAGGCGGGCGGATCACGAGGTCAGGAGATGGAGACCATCCTGGCTAACACGGTGAAACCCTGTCTCTACTAAAAATACAAAAAATTAGCCGGGCGAGGCGGCGGGCGCCTGTAGTCCCAGCTACTTGGGAGGCTGAGGCAGGAGAATGGCCTGAACCCAGGAGGCGGAGCTTGCAGTGAGCCGAGATCGCGCCACTGCACTCCAGCCTGGGCTACAGAGCAAGACTCCGTCTCAAAAAAATTAAAAAAAAAAAAAAAAAAAAAAAACCCAAAACAAAAAACCTCTGAGGTTCTAACACTAGTTTTTTGCATTTCTGTCTCAAAAATGTGGTCCTCTCTTACCTATGGCTGGAGATAAGTATGTTTGTGGTTTAATCGGGTGGATGTAAGGAGAGGGGCCCCTGGAAGTCCCCGGAAGTCTCTCCTGATGCTTCTCATGCACTAACAGTGCTGTGATGAGAGTTTGTGAGTATAACGGAGCCAAGCACTCATGAAGGCCGATCATTATAACTATGTCTGGCACATAGGAGCACTGTATCAGTGCTATGTGTATGTTTGTTCATGTCACCTCTACAACCCTGTGGGGTAGGTTTGATTATGATTTCCATTTTCCAGAAGAAGCAGCTGAGATGACGTGTTGATCTCAAGACTGCACAGCTAGTAAGTTGCAGAGCTGGGATTCCAATTCAGTTGGTCAGATTCTTGAGTCCAGTTCTTAACCTGTAGGCTAGATTTTAGCCTTATCCTGGTTCACATGTATTTAAATATTCTGGCTGGAGGATACCCCACTAACTATAAAATAGCTTTGAAATAAAGCTATTTCAAAGGAATGTCTAAGAAGGTATCTGAAGCATCTTAATGAAGAAACTAGTGTTAGAAAACATACTAACTGGCAATTTTATTTAGAATCATTTGGCTGTGCATTCCATTTCTTCAAGATTGTAAATTTTCTTTCTAAGAAAAAGAATAAAGAAGAAAGCCTCTAGTGTCAGGCCTCTGAGCCCAAGCTAAGCCATCATATCCCCTGTGACCTGCATGCATACATCCAGATGGCCTGAAGTAACTGAAGAATCACAAAAGAAGTGAAATTTAAATGACCTGTTCCTGCCTTAACTGATGACATTCCACCACAAAAGAAGTGAAAATGGCTGGTCCCTGCCCTAACTGACGACATTACCTTATGAAATTCCTTTTCCTGGTTCATCCTGGCTCAAAAGCTCCCCCACTGAGCACCTTGTGACCCCCACCCCTGCTAGCCAGAGAACAACCCGCTTTGACTGTAATTTTCCTTTACCTACACACATCCTATAAAACGGCCCCACCCCTATCTCCCTTCCCTGACTCTTTTCGAACTCAGCCCACCTGCACCCAGGTGAAATAAACAGCCTTGTTGATCACACAAAGCCTATTTGGTGGCCTCTTCACACGGACGCGAGTGAAATCTGGCATCTCAAGTTTCACTCGTTTCTGCTCCCTGACTTTTATTAGGTTATACCTGACTGATTCTAGTTTTCTCAGGGTGTGGGACAATTGTTTATAGGATTGGTACAGTGTCTGATTAGTCTGCATCTGACAGGAGAAAGTACTTAAACTGCTCTTTTTGTTAGAGATGACAGAGAAAAAGGCCCATTGTGTTGTAACCACAGGGTTGATGAAATTTATGACCTCTTTGAGTTAGTTTTAAAATGTAGCTTAAAAGTTAGGTATTATTTATTTGTAAGAAATCACAGACATTTGAGGTTCACAAATAATTTGCTGAAGTGGCTTGGAGGAAGTAGTTTATGATTTTTTATTTTAAATAGGGCTCTGATGCTGCCTCTTTCCTCTCTGTCTTGGGCATTGGGAGGGGGGTGCAAGTTATACTGGCCAGAGGGCCCTGAGACTAAAGCCTACTCTGGACACTTTTTTAGTGTCCATGTGCTTTATTTTAGCATCCTGCAGTGGTTTTGGGGTGAGTGCAAATTTAAGAGTAAAAAGCCAGTTTATAAGAGAGAAGTTTGTTCCTTGTTTGCTTTTCACCTGCTGCTGTGTATGTTGAGCCTCTATTTGAGGTCATGTCCATGAGGCTTAGTGTCTCTGGGTAAACAATGAGGACGAACAGTCTCCTCTCAGGCTTGCCATGCACATTTAATGAAGAGTGCCCATGAAATCCCTGGTGCTGGATTGGCTTGCCTCTTTTTTTTTTTTTTTTTTTTTGAGATGGGGTCTTGCTCTTTGACCCAGACTAGAGTACAGTGGTACAATCATGCCTTACTGCAGCTTCGAACTCCTGGGCTCAAGCCATCCATCCTCCCACCTCAGTCTGCTAAGTAGCTAGGACTACCGGTGTGTGCCACCATGCCTGGCTAATTAAAAAAAATTTTTTTTTATAGAGACAGGGTCTTGCTTTGTTGCCCAGGCTGGTATCAAACCCCTGGCTGGAAGGGATCCTCCCACCTCAGCCTCCAAAAGCACTGGGATTATAGGCGTGAGCCACAGCGCCTAGCCTGGATCACCATTCTTAACTGTGACCATCCTTTCCTTTCTTCTTTCTTCCTCTTCAGTGCCAAGTAAAGTATCTTATTGGATGTGGGAAATTGGCATAGGAAATTGGAGAATGACTTCCCAAAATCACTCTTTTTTTCTGTGGGAAGAGACCTAGAGATCCTGGTGTGAGAAGTAATTTGAGTGGATCAGGAACTTCTTGATTAAAGGATGGATTTGTTTTCTTTTGTTGCGTAATAAATTGCCACAAATTTAGCAAATTAAAACAATACTCATTTATTAGCTCTCAGTTCTGGAAGTCTGAAGTGAGCTGGCTTGCTATGCTCAGGGTATCAGGAAGCCCAGATCAAGGTGTCTCCTGATTCAGCTTTTACCTGGAGGCTCTTGGGAAGAATGCACCCCTAGGCTCATTCAGGTTGTTGGGGGAATCCAGTTGCTTGTAGCTGTCAGTCTCAGGTTCCTGTTTTCTCCCTGATATCAGCAGGGGGTTGCTCTCAGCTTTTCAAGGCTATCTGCATGCCTTTTCCTGTGGCTTCCTCCCTCTTCAGGGCTTGCAGTGGTTTATCCAGTGGAAGCTCTCTGACTTTTCCCTGGGCACCAGTCTGAGAAAGTGTTCCACTGAGAAGAGCCCCAGTGATTAGGTCAGACCCAGAGATTAGAATCTCATTCTGTTTCTTCACTTAAGGTAGCCTGGTGTGGTGGTACATGCCTGTAGTCCTAGCTATTTGGGACGCTGAGGCAGGAGGATTCCTTGAGCCCAGGGGTTAAAGGTTGCAGGGAGCTATACACCACTGCACTCTAGCCTGGGTGATAGAGGGAGACCTCATCTCAGAAAAATAAATAAATAAAATAAATGAATGAATAAAATAAATAAGTAACTTGCAGTAAGGACATGTAACATGGGATCATGAGATCTACTCTTTGAGCATATTTTTGAGTGTACCATATGTTATTGTTGATTATGGTACAATGTAGTACAGCAGATCTCTAGAACTTATCTTGGGGAACTGAAACTTTATACCTACTGATTAGAAACTCCACATTACCCTCTCCTCCAGCCCTGGCAACCATAATTCTATTCTATGCCTCCATGAGTTTGAATATTTTAGATACTTTGTATAAATAGAATCATATGCTATTTGTCCTTTCGCTTTGGCTTATTTCACTTAACAAAATGTCCCCAAAGTTCACCCATGTTATCGCATATTGCAGAATTTCCTTCTCTTTAAAGCGGAATAATAATCCATTGTATGTATATGCCACAGTTTCTTTATCCATTAATCTGTGCATGGACATTTTGGTCTTTTCTACATCCTGGTTGTTGTTAATAGTCCTGAAATAAATTTGGGAGTACTAATAGCTCTTCAGGATTCTGATTTCAATTTCTTTTTTGGATAAATACGCCTAAGTGGGATTGCTGGATCATATGATGGTTCTGTTTTTAATTTTTTTGAGGAATCTCTATACTGTTTTCCATAATAGCAAAACCAATTTACATTCCCAACAGCAGTGTACAAGGGTTTCAGTGAGACTCTCCCACTCTTAAGGTCAACTGTGCATCTAACAACATGGCAAAATCATGTTATGATCATAATTATGCTGAGATGATAGGCACATGATGATAAACATAATCACAAGAGTGACACATCAGCATAGTCACAAGTTCTACAGGATGTGGGATCTGGAATGGGTAAGTGCATTTTTAAAATTCCACCATCCAACCAGGGTCATGTCAGAATGCCTCCAAGTGCCCCTGGCCTTGTCTGAACCCTGCTGGAACAAGCCCAAGCTTGTACCGTTATTTGCTGGCCTGATGAACATCCTATTTCAGTAGAGATGACTAATTTCACTTCATATTAAGGGATTTGTGGGCAGAAATTTTAGCTAAAGTATGATCATTGTATCTTGATGCCCCAAAGGGTGTGAGAGATTCTTAAAGATGATAGTAAACGTATTAGAAAAGGAGCAATTACTTTTCTAGCTTTGTAGAACTATTCATATCCAGACTCTTAATGTGTATTACAGGTGAGACAGACATAATATGGGTTAGTTCATTACTTATTGTATTGTGAGGAGTCTATGGAACTGGGTCACTGGAATTTTTACAAATGTAATTGAGATTATGGGTCATA